>NC_042616.1:318582910-318922170 GCF_901001135.1 Rhinatrema bivittatum | reverse complement strand
TGCATTCCTGATCCCCATAGAAATATGACAGCACAAAAAGACAGTCTACTCATCCATCCAATTAATTTAGCTTTATAATTCTCATCACTTCCATAGAGATCTCCATGAAATTAACAAGTAGCACATTTAAGACTAATCAAAGAAAATTATTTTCACTCAATGCACAATTAAGCTCTAGAATTTGTTGCCAGAGGATGTGCAGTTAGGGCCGGATTTTAGTGCAGTTAGGGCCGTTAGGGCCGGATAGTGCAGTTAGTGCAGTTAGGGCCGTTAGGGCCGTTAGGCCGGATTTCAGTGCAGTTAGGATTTTAGTGCAGTTAGGGCCGGATTTTAAAAGGATTACGCGCATAAGTTATGCGCGTAACCCTCTTAAAAGGCCCCTGCGCACGCCGAGCCTATTTTGCATAGGCTCGGCAGCGCGTGCAAGCCCCGGGATGTGCATAAGTCCCGGGGCTTGCATGGAGAGGCGTGCCGGGGGCGTGGCGGTCGCGACGTGGAGTTTCAGGGGCATAGCGTGGGTGACGCAACCTTTTGGGGGTGGCACCGCAGGCGTGGTTTCGGCCCAGGGGGAACAGCCCCCAGGTCAGGTGATGGCGCGCCAGCAGCCCGCTGGCGCATGCAGATTTACGTCTGCCTCTGGCAGGCGTAAATCCGGCGATAAAGGTAGGGGGGGGTTTAGATAGGGCCGGGGGGGTGGGTTAGGTAGGGGAAGGGAGGGGAAGGTGAGGGGAGGGCGAAAGAAAGTTCCTTTGCCTCCAAGTTCCCTTCGGAGCTACCTCGGAGGGAATGGAGGCAGGCTGCGCAGCTCGGCGCACGCAGGCTACCCAAAATTGGCAGCCTTGTGTGCGCCGATCCCAGATTTTAATGAATACGCACAGCTACGCGCATATCTATTGAAATCCCGCATACTCTTGTTCGCGACTGGTGCGCGAACAAAAGTACGCGTTCGCACTAAATTATAAAATCTACCCCCTAGAGTTTAGATAAAGGTTTTGTACATTGTGAATGATTCTGAAGTTCATTTCATTATTTCTTTTGTTATGACAGGCATGAAATATTCTGAAGCTGAAAAGAGGTCCATGTTTCCTGAAAGAATAGTAACCCCTGTACTCTAGACATTTTAAATGATCAGCCGAAAGTTTTTAATCTCAGGGCTACTGTTTTTCTTTATCAGTTTTATAAATACTTGGGAATAATAGCATTTCTTTCTTTTCTGATGTATTCCAAACAACAGTTTTTCCTGGTGGGAAAGCATAAACTGGTTCCCTTGAACAAAATCATTTTTATCATTAGATGTATGAATACTCTGACCTTAATGGCAGTGGGGTCCATTCACATGTTTAGGGGTAAATTTTCAATGGGGCACTTAAAGGTGAATTTTCAAAACATTCACTTGTAAAACTTATCATATATGCACATAAGTAGTCAGTACTGACATATTCTGTATTTTATAAAAGTCCAAAATATACATGTATTTTAATTTTCAAATGCATATATATGCATATAAAAATAGGGTGGTCTGGGGGCATTCCTGGATGTGCCAACACATGTTCATAGTTTTTTTTTAATATATTTTATTTACCCATTTTCCAAAACAATTTTTGAGAATACACTTAAAAAGAAAATAAAACAGACATATAGCAATCTAAATACAATTACAAAGAAACATAAATAAAGAAAAGAGAAAGAAAAACAATCATATTTATATTATCTTCTCCAAAATAACAGAGGATCTAGATGTCTATTCAAAGTTATATTAAAAAGTTAGCATTACAACAAGGACCATATCTATCCAGCACAGAATGTATACTTGCCTAAATGAAAAGTCAGAGTGAAAGACATTCCTTCCATAGGAGTCTTATCACTAAGAAAATGGGAAAGCTGAGAGGGCTGAAAGAAAATATATGATACATCTCTATACAACACTTACAAGGATATTTCAAAAGGAAAAAAAGCCCCCATTTGCAACTCTCTAGGCTGAATTATTAAAAACTACTTTCTCTCTTTCTGGATTTGTCTGGCTACATCTGGAAAAACTCTAATTTTGAGGTGAAGGAAAGTCTCAGAGCGTTGTCTAAAAAAAAATAATAATAATTTTCCAATTTCTGTCCGGTTCCAAAACAAAAGAAACTAACATAGTTGCAGGTCTAGCCAAGACATTATCATAAGTCTCAAGCATTGTGTTAATATTCAGATTGCTACAGTCTAACAGAAGTAAAGCCTGAACATTGTGTCCATCATCATCTCCTTTTTTAAAAGGAGGTAAATAATAAACTTTGGAAATGGGAGGAATGACTTGTCTTGAGACTTTTAAAATCTCAGTCAGGTATCTTTTAAACATTTCCTTGGCTGAACTTAGAAGAATTTTGGGAAAATTGATAAATCACAGATTTCTGCTTCTCACAAAGTTTTCCAAGTTTTCCACTCCATAAGCAAACAGTTGATTTTCTTTCACTAGAGATTCTTGTAAGGGTTTTACACAGTCAATTCCTTGTTTAAACATGTCCAGTTGATGAACAACATTAACGTTGGCAACTTCCAAAACTTGAACTCGAGTCTCCAAATCAGAGTATTTTTCAGCCAGAGGGTTAATTTGTGTAGTAATATTGGAGCCTAGACTTACAATTACTTCCCAGATCAACTCTAGTATAAAGGAAATTGGTCTTACCATTGAAAAATGGTGTGAAATATGAAAAGCTTCAGCGAACACTCCACCTCACTTAAATAATCTATCTTCAAGCAGCTGCTTGCTTCTCACAGCAAGTATTTCTCCTGGACCTCTGGATTTCATAAAATTAGTTGATTCAGCCTCATCCTTAAACGCCATAATCTCTGCCTGGGTCGCATTGGTGTCAGCCTCATCAGCATCCACTGGCTCCAGTTGTGGGATCTGGTATCGTGCTGCTTCTGGATTCACAGAAGTGTTCTCTCAATTGGGGACAAGGAAGTTACAGAGTCTGAAGAAGAAGTGAGCATGACCTCCTCTCACTCTTGCTATTTTAAAAGACACTTACCTGCGTATATTGTCTAACTTATTTGAGTATTCTTACACCTGCTAATTATCTGGCATAACTGATATTAAACATTTTTATTGTGTTATATTGACTGGGTGGGAAGTATGGGTGATTTGGGGGAAGTTCAGGCTGAAGACCTGGAGGACTGAGCAAACAGGTGGACTAATTAGTTAAACCGGTAATTTCACTCACATGCATATGGTTTCAAATACACTGATTTTTGTATGTAAATACTGACTGGCGCTAGTAAGTTGTACTTTATTTTCACATGTAAAATATATGCGCATATATTTAAAAAAATATATGTCTAAAGTATAGATGTTCAGTGCACTGAAATACATGGTTTCAATCAAGGAGGTCTGACCGTTTGCACAATAGGGCAGTATTGGGGGCCCACAGTACTCTACCTTAGTCTCAGATGGGTGATAAGGTGCCAGTGATGAGCCAATTTCCCTTATTGCCCGGGGGCCCATATAATTACCAGTCCACCCCTAGATTCAATGTATTGCATGTATTTATGCATTGACCTACATGCACACACATGTTGTGTGACAAACATACTTGTCTTTTCAAAGTGCCTTGCTCTGGTGGCAAGGCACTTAAGCAAGCTGAATGTGCACGTAATCCCCTGTCTGGATGACTGACTGGTCAAGGGCATATTGCAGGTGAGTACCACAGAATCGATGTGAATGACCATCCAGGTATTGAAGTTACTAGGGTTCGTTCTCAACGACCCCAAATCCCAGTTTAGCCCATCACCTCAACTGAGGTTTATCAGAGTTCTGCAAGGCTCAATTCAGGCAAAAGCCTTTCACAATAAAAGGCTATCACTTTGATATTGGCAGTGAAAATAATTTGCACAAGTCACCAGACATCAGCATAGGCCATGTTGAAGATGCTGGGCTTGATGACCTCCACCATATTGTCACTCCTTTAACACATCTCCGGATAAGGAGGGCCCAGTGGACCCTGAGATATCAAAGTCTACAGGCCACTTAGGATCTACGATACAGCATCCATGTCACAGAATCACTCAGGGACTCCCTGTTCTATTGATGGGAGAATTCTAATCTGACCAGAGGTATACCCTTTCAAATTTCTCTTGTCCAATTGTCCTTACCACTGGTGAATAGGGGATTAAAAAAATTAAATAAGTTTAAATACCTGCATCCTGGCCCAAGATGTGTTGGTGAGGTCCCTGTATCTGATGAGGCTGGAAAGGTCCTTGGGGATGTTGTCAGGCAGGAGCATAGTTTTAAAAGAAACCTGCTGTGGTGCTCTATTAGCAGGCTAAGTTAATTAGAGCTGTAACACGGTGATGCAGTTGGAGGTTTTATAGTGTGTTTTAATGTTGGGCCATGTGAATTGTGAACGGATAGCTATGAGAGTATGTGGAACTCCTCACTGAAGTTTAAAGGCAGACCAAGAGTGGAGCAAGTGGCGTCACGGTGCCAAGAGCCATTGGAGCTGTGACACTGAAATTTAAAGTAAGTGCAAACCATGGCAGGTGGGGTGAAGATTTCTGTCATGGCCGAAGTGTATGTTAAATACATGTAGTCCTGTTTGACAGGGCAGCAAGTTTTCAGATGTTGTTTGCCCACAAGACACATGATTTATATATGCCCTACCCTCTAGAATAGTGACTCAAGTTTCAGAATCAACAAATTCAATTAAGCAAGAAGGGATTAAAATAATGCATGACTTTTTATTCAAAGCAGTTCTTCTTTGTTAGACGGCTAATGGCGCTGCCCCGGCCCACCCCCTGCCCTGACCCTCCCCACCCAGACCATGCCCCCCAGCTCGCCCCTTTTGCAGGGCCCAGCACTTTGACACGTAACAGGGGTTACATTTGTGGCTGGGCCCATTCTAAAATGCATGTGGCAAGTGCAAGGCCCAGACATGCGCATAACCCCTATTTTTAACACGTGTGGCCCTTTTAAAATCGGGCTGAATGTCTTTAGATGTTCATTTCTTTTTGAAAACACTTATGTGCATCAGATACAATACACTCAATAACAGACTTTATTATACTATAATAAGCCTCTCTAAACTCTGCGCAGCAGCTATTTTATTAAACTTATTGTATCCTAACAATGTCCCTTACCTTTACGTGAAACACTATTTAAATAGCCTCACACATCACACATTCATTCTCTAACATTATCTTGACTCCTCTTTCTCTCATTACTGTTTTGGTAACTTGTTTTTTAAGGCCTGTGAATAGAGCACTGTAACAGTAGGTCTGCTCATTTCAAGATCAGGTCTCTCTCTGCTACATTCCATCACTGTCTCTTGCTTACATGGGGGCGTGGTATTCCTGCTCTTGCTGATGTCATCCTGGGAAATAGTATCTGGAGCTATCTGACAGATGGGTTAAATGATTGCTCTCATGTTCCTTCCCTGCCTGCTTGATCTATATTTTGGCTGGAGATATTTGCTTGAAAAGTTTTACTAATGTTTTGCTTTGCACTGGGGCCCTGCGCTGCGACGGGGCTTTCTATAAATGTGCCAGCCCCATTATTGGTTGTCAGGTGCCATGGTGCATGGTTACAGCTTTGATCCTTGATGCAGTTGTCATGGAGGTGCTACTTCCACAGCGAAGCTTTGGGTTGTGCTAATCCAATTAGGGATGTTCAGAAGGTATCAACATGACAAAAACTTACTATTTATTGTAACACTGTTCATAAAATTCTCTCATTTACTTTAAAAATATTCCTTATAATTATGCACATTAGCCTCTGTCAGCTTTTGATGTCTGATACTCTCTGCTCTGTCAGTGACACCATTTATTTCTTTTAAAGTTATCACTTCTGCAGCCTGACCAGGCAAGGGTCCTCAGGTAAATTTTTAATTTTTGGGTACCATCCTTTACATAAGCACCACCGTAGGGTTGATCATGGGGCCATTCCGAGATGTTGGTCCCTTGGTTAATCCCCTGGTACAATTGAGGAGCATAATCATCATTAGCTGACATCATCAATGATGGGCATGAAACAATTTAAAAGTATATAAAAAGACGAAATAATTAAAGTTAGAATAAAAATAAGCCCTGAATTCAGGTGTGGAAACCCAAAACTTGCTCCCCATGAAGTTTGGTCCTCCGGGAAGCACAATGGCTATCCTGGTGCCATTGGGTTAAAAGCCCATGAAAAGACACCAAATTAAAATAAAATATGTATTGGGGACAGGGGAAGACAGGTTGGAGACCTGTAATACGTTCTTGAAAAATGCATACGTTGGTTGAAAAATGCATTTTAAAGAAGAAAAATATCCCCTTTTTCCATCTTAAGAGAAATTAAATCAAGGGTAGGAACATCTGAGAAGAGAATGAAATACCCTATTCATCTTTTATTTTGGTAAAAAATGTGGTAGATTTTGAATTGTGGGTTTTGGCACTTTTGAGATATTTTTCAATGATTTGTATAGGTGTTTGAGGGTTTGGAGTGTCACTGAATATTTTTTTTGTGATATCTGAATGATGTGGGCTATATTTGGAAAGGTTTTGGTTTGGAAATCTAAGTTTTGGGAAATTTTTGACTCCATTCCAGTGAATTGTTTGAGTCCATTCTGGGTTTTCTTAGGTTAAGCATGGTAAAATTAGGTCTTTCTGCTCAACATTCTAACAAACAATTCAGCATTCTGACGCCATTGCTACACTAATACCATGACAATGGAATATTTACAGAGAAGCTTGATGCTAAGAAGCTTGCATAGTTACAGGAAAATTGGTTCTTACCTGCAAATTTGCATTCCTGTAGTACCACGGATCAGTCCAGACTGCTGGATTTTGCCTCCCTTCCAGCAGATGGAGACAGAGAAAAACTTGAAGAGTACCCCCTCTTAATGCGGTGTGCTACCTGTGTCCCTTCAGTATAAACATTACCAAAGCAGAACAACCAATTTAAAACCAATGGTTAGATCAAAAAAGGACAAGAAGAACACCAAACTATGTACATGTAAGGAGTATTCTATAATCTTCTACCATATCTGTAATCTTCTGCTCTATCTAGAAAATCAGACAGAAATTGCTGTGAATAGAAAAAAACAAGCGGACTCTCAATACTGAACACCCCCCAATGGGTGGGCATATGGACTGATCCGTGATACTACAGGAACGAAAATGATCAGGTAAGAAACAATTTTCCTTTCCCTGTGCGTATCCGGATCAGTCCAGACTGCTGGGATGTACCTAAGCTTCCCTAACTGGGGTGGGACCTGGAGAGTCCCGCTGGAAATACACTGCTCCTAAAACTTTCGACATCCAGTGCCTGGACATACAAACAATGTCTAGCAAAAGTGTGCAGAGACTTCCAAGTCTCCACCCTGCAGATTTCTTTCGATGATACTAACTGGCTCTCTGCCCAGAAAGCAGCTTGTGACCGGATCAAATGAGATTTTAGACTGTCCAGAACCGGTTATCTGCAGCAAATGTAAGCAAGTCTCTTTCAACCAATGGGCAATGGTAGCTTTAGATGACTTATGTCCTTTCTTAGCACCACAGAACAAAAAGATGATCCAAAACCCAAAAGGCATTGGTCACCTCAAGGTAACACAAGAGAACTCACTTGACATCTAGATGTCTCAATTCTCTAGCATGAAGAGTATCTCGATCTAAACCCAGAAAGGCTGGAAGTTCCACCGACTGATTTAAGTGGAAGGCAGAGACAACCTTCGGAAGAAAGGATGGAACTGTTCTGAGCGATACCGCAGAATCAGAAAATCGTAGAAAAGGTTCTCGACAGGAAAGGGCTTGAATCTCAGAGACCCTCCTACTGGAGCAGATAGCCACCAAAAACACTGTCTTCAAGGTTAAATCCTTCAAGGTAGCCTTCTTGAAGGGCTCAAAAGGTGGTTCACATAAAACCCGGAGCACTAAATTAAGGCTCCAAGAAGGAGAAATGGAACAGATCGTAGGGTTCAAGTGCTTCATCCCTCTCAGAAAACAGACCACATCAGGGTGTGCTGCCAGAGACACCTCTTCAATATTGCCTCTAAGCCATACCAAGGCTGCAACTTGCACCTGGAGGGAACTAAAAGATAACCCCTTACTGAGTCCCTTTTGTAGAAATGCAGGGATCTGTGGTACCGAAGCCTGACGAGGAAGGACCCCTTGCTCGCCATACCAAGAATCAAATACTTTCCATACACGGACATAAGTTAGAGCAGTAGAGGATTTTCGTGCCCGTAAAAGAATGTATATGATATCCTCCCAATACCCTTTCTTTCTCAATTGCCTCTTCTCATAAGCCAGGTTGCTAGACAAAAGCGATCCGCCTGGTATAAAAATACCAGACCCTGACGCAGCAGGTTTGGAAGATGACTTAGGCACAGAGGACCGTCTACAGCTAGGTTGACTAGGTCCACAAACCATGGTCTCTGGGTCCACTCTGGAGCTACAAGGATAACTGTTCCTGGGTGATTTTCTATTCTTCTCAGAATCTTGCCTATGAGAGGCCATGGGGAACATTCATAGAGAAAAATGTCCCTGGGCCAAGGATGGACTAGGGCATCTACTCCTTCTGCGCCATGTTCCCTTCTGCAACTGAAGAAGCGTGGTGCCTTTGCATTTTTCTGAGTCACCATCAAGTCCAAATGGGGAGTGCCCCACTGGTGAGAGATGAGTGTCATCGCTTCCAAGGACAACTCCCACTCTCTGGGGTCCAGACGTTGATGGCTTAGAAAGTTCGCTTCCACGTTATTGACCCCAGCTATGTTAGAGGCCGGCAACAGGGCTAGATGTCGTTCTACCCAGGCCATCACCTTCTCTACTTCAAAGGCTACCGGATGACTCTTTTTGCCGCCTTGATGGTTGATGTAGGCCACCATCGTCGCATTGTCCGACAAGACTCATACCGCCCGATGGTGGAAGTGAGGAAGAATTTGCTGCAATGCCAAGTGCACCACACTTGTTTCCAGGCAATTGATGGACCATTGTGCCTCCTCCTGCAACCACTGGCCTTGGGCCAACTGAGATTGGCACTCGGCCCCCCAACTGGAAAGACTGGCATCCATGGTTACAATCACCCACTGAGGTACCTCCAGGTCCACACCTCGCTTCAAGTGGTCGAGGACAAGCCACCAACCAAGACTGGACCTGGCAAACTCTGTGAGTGGCAAAGGCACCTGGAATTCTTCTGACATCAGTTCCCAGCGGGAAAGCAAAGCTCTCTGTAGAGATCTCATATGAGCAAAAGCACAGGGGACCAATTCCAGAGTGGATGCCATAGAGCCAAGAACCTACAAGTAATCCCAGACCCTGGGTACTGGCAGTGACAAGAGATGTTGAACCTGAGATGTCAGCTTGACAATCCGTTCCTGCATGAGGAAGACTTTGTCGACTCAGGTATCGACTCATGCTCCCAAGAAATCCAGGACCTGGGCAGGAAGCAGATGGCTCTTGGGATGAGTGACGACCGAACCTAGGTAGCACAGGAGATGAAATACTTTGTGTACCGCCAGCCTACAGAGGTCCTCCAACTTCACCCGAATGAGCCACTCATCCAGATATGGGTGAACCAGTAGGCCCTTCCACCAGAGGGCTCCCACAACCACCACCATCACCTTGGTGAAGGTATGGGGAGCTGTTGCCAACCCGAACAGGAGGGCCTGAAACTGATAATGCCTCCCGAGGACCATGAATCGCAGAAATGTTTGATGATCCTCATGGATTCCAATATGCAGATATGCCTCCGTTGGCTCCAGGGAAGCCAAGAATTCCCTGCTGCACACCACCGCAATAACCGAGCAAAGAGTTTCCATCCAAAAATGTGGCACTTTCAGAGGTTTGTTCACCTTTTTGAGGTCCAGAATCGGACATAAAGAGCCCTCCTTTTTGGGTATCATGAAATAGATGGAATATCTCCTGGTCCCGTAGTCATCCATGGGAATTGGAACGATGGCCCCAAGATCTTCCAACCGTCAAAGGATCTGACTCACTATTCGCTTCTTCATCGGGGATCCACAGGGAGATATCAGAAACAGGTCTCACAGAGGCCGAGCAAATTCTAAAGCATAACCATGTTCTATGATGTTTAGAACCCACTGGTCTGATGTTACTTTGACCCACTCCTCGTAATACATGGAGAGCCATCCCCCTATGACCGGAACGGAGGAATGGGTCGGTGCTATCTCATTGGGAGGACTTGGATCCCGAAGACCCCTGGTTTACCCCGTCACAGTTAGGTCTGTGCCCCCAAAAGAAGTGAGACCAAGCTTGAGATCTCCCTGATGGTTGCCTTTGTCCAAGTGAAGGCTCCCTGTTCTGACAAAATCTTCTCTGACCCCGAAAATGAGAGCAGGGAGGAAAGAAATTCCTGGGGCCTCTAGGCTTGTCTTCAGGGAGCTTATGCACCTTATTCTCTCCTAAGGGCTTTATCAGCTGTTCCAAGACCTCTCAAAACAGGAACCTACACTTAAAAGAGAACGTCCCCAGATGAGACTTTGAAGAGATATCGGCTGACAAGTTGCGGAGCCACAAGAGCCTCCTGGTCGAGACCGCTGACACCATAGTCCGGGACGAGGTACGGAGGAGATCATATAAAGAATCCATGCCATATGCCACTGCCGCCTCCAAACACTCTGCCTGCACAGCTTCCTGAGGAGAGAGATCCCTAGCACTGAGGAGCTGTTGAACCCACCTCAGGCTCACTCATTGCATAAGACTGTTACAGACAACTGCCCTACTGAGCGCTGACACCTCAAAAATTATTTTCAGATGGACTTCGAGCTTCCTGTCCTGGAGATCTTTAAGAGCCACTGCTCCTGCCACCAGAATAGTCGTACTTTTGATGACAGCCGACACAGAAGCACCCACCTTCGGAAACCTGAGGATTTCCAAGGAGTCCTCAGGCAGCGGATAAAACTTGTCCATTGCTCACCCTACGCTCAGGCTTGCCTTCGGAGTATTCCACTCTCAGATCATAAGTTGCAGGGGCATAGGATGAAAAGGAAAAGTCCTGGCCGGACCATGCAAGCCTGCCAGGACAAGGTCCACTGTGTCATGGCCCGGGAACTCCTGAGGAAGCACAATCCCCAGCTCAGTTAGGACATGCGAAATCAGCGGATCCAGCTCATCCTTCTGGTATAAACGAACCACCCTCAGGTCATCACCTTCCACTAGGTTCCTCGTCCTGATCCATCCCAATGAAGAGAGAAGGAGCTGAGGGAGGGTCCAGGGCCGGGTATACCAGCAGGTCTGAGGCCCCCAAGGCAGGTCCCCCCTGATCCCTCCAAGACAAGAGACTCCGGATCTTCCAAATTTTAACAGCCCCCTGTGGATCCAAACACCTGGGGACTTTCTGAGGTGGTGGCTCTTCAGATAGTATATACGCCCCTGTTTCGCCCTGCTGGGACATGCTAGCCATATAAGCTTTGTGCATTAACAGCACAAAGTCCACAGTAAAAGCAGGCTGACCTTTAAAATCCCCCCCCCCCCCAGGGACTACGAAGTCATTGGGGGAGTCTAGAAATGAGCCCTGAGGACTCCCAGGGCTCAAGTCAGGAGGAGAAAGTGGAGGCGGGAGGTCCCCTCCCCCTGTTTCTCAAGTTGCCATGGTAGCAAAAGAATCTAAAATGGCCGCTGTTCCCATGCTCAGTGGGAATGGGTCAACCAGATTCCCCTGATCAGCCAGCTGCTTTCCTGCACCACAGGACCTGGCTGAAGCTTTCCCTGTCACACTTGATGGACCCTAGCCACCGGAGAGACACTGAGAACAGAGTCCTTCATGGGAGAACCGCATAGCTGGCTTCCCGCAGGCAGTGCATCGGGTCGCATGTGGCATGGTCAGTGAGGGGAGAGGCGTGCATGGAAAATGAAAAAGTCAGAAACTGCCGCTGGAGCCCGGGGGGATTGACATGGCAGTGAAGTGACCGCCGCCGAACTTATAGAGACAGCGGGGAGTCGCGCAGAAGATAACAACGGCTTGCTGACTTTTTTTTAAAGCAGCTAACTCACCTTACCAGAGGAATGGAATTTCTACGGAGACAGGAACAACAAGGGGGAGGGACTGGACCACCGGTACTCTCCCCAGGTGTCTCACCAGGCAGTGAAACTGATAGGGCCTTCAACCCTAGCTCTGGTCTGCCAGCAACCAGGGGGTTGGTCCCATCAGGACCTGCCTACCCCCTGGGAGGAACAGCACTCTTTTTATTCATCTTTTTTTTTTTTATTGTCCTGCTTGATCGAGTATTAGCTGAGAAAGGTAGAGTACACCTATATTCTCTCTTTTTGTGTTTGTTTTAGCAATCTTGGATCAGGACCGCAGGTTCTACCACCTCCATCTGCTGGAGACAGAGAAATACTGAAGGGATGCAGGTAGCATACTGCATTAAGAAGGGGGTGCTCTTTAAGTTTTTCTCTGTCTCCATCTGCTGGAAGGGAGGCAAAACCCAGTAGTCTGGACCAATTCGGGTACGTACAGGAAAACACTATTTAGTCAAACTACAATTATTTTTAGTTAATTTTGTTTAGGAAAATTTCCAAAGTTATTAAAAAGCTCCTTATACCCTATTTTTATATGTGACTGGGAGGCACAAGGTAATACCTTCTGTGATAGGAAACTATCCAGCTGAGGGGCTGGTTCTCATAGTCATGCATCTCACAGGTCTGGAGAGTGTCCTGGTGGATATATTGAGCAGAATCCAGGTCTGAGTGGACACTGGAGTTCAGGATAGCAAGACAGATTTTCCACCAATGAGGGAACTCAGTGGTACATCTGTTTGTGTCTCCTCTGAACAAAAAGACTCAGCTTTACTGTTCCATAAAAAAGGCACAGGACAACTAACCTTGAACACCTTTGACCTATATTGTGGCAGAGGTTTTCTGTACGTGTATTCTCCAATAACACTGGTGTCAAAGACTCTGAGGCTGAGAGAAGAATGGGGACTATGATCCTCATAGCTCCCTTTTGGCTGAGACAGATTTGGCTCTCCCTCCTCAGGATGTCCATTAGGGAACCGATCAAGCTGGGGACTTCCCCAAATCCCATCACTCAACATCAAGGTAGGTTGCACCATTCCAACATCATTTCTATAGCTCTCACAGTCTAGATGGTGAAAGTTTGACCCTGCAACCATTAGATCTACCTAATGATGTGTCTTGAGTTCTGTTAGCTTCAAGAAGGGATTCCACTAGGAATCCCCATAAGACCATATGGCTTGGGGATAACTGCACGGAGATTCCACTAGTGATTTCCACAAGGCTTGGGGATAACTGCATGAAGCAGCAGTTGCTACCCTTAAGAGAAACATCGAGGTAGCCTGCATGGTGCGGAAGATACTGCCATAAAAAGCTTGCTGGGCAGACTGGCTGGACCAGTTGGTCCTTTTCTGCCATCTTTATTATGCTACTTTATATGTTAATATATTTGATAATATATGCATATGTGATATGCACATATTATAAAATATCATGGTAAAACTACATGTGACTACATACATCAAATACCTGTATCATTTACATACCTTTTTGTATGCTTAATTGAACTGGTTCCATAAGGTAAAATGGGGAAATGGGGAAATAGGCAAGGCTCACATAAGAAAGCAATTTTACAATGCAAATAAGAGTCTACCAATGCCATATCCAGGGGGGTAAATTACTCCTACTAGTACTTATCATTTCAATAATGCTACTATATGTACACACACAGCTCATGAATTATTTCTTCATTCTGTGCCTGTGAAAGAAATCTGTATTGAACAAGGCCTCATAATCTAAACCTACTGTTCCTTACAGTTACAACTTTGCTTCTGCTCTCACACACTCACTCATTTATTCAAACCTCATACATTCACACTTGCATTCAATACACTTTATATATATTGCATTAGCATCTCACATGCTGAAAAATATTGTATCCTCAATACTTTAGCTACATAGAAACCACTATATGTGATTATTACACTGTAATACACTATAATAAGTTCACAAAAGGCAATATTTGGTTTTATATTCATAGCCAGAGGTATTGCTATAACATACTCAGCACTAATTGTATTTGCAGCAAGACTTTTCTATCAATAATCATGAATATTACCAAATATCACTCTGTGATACACTTGGATTAATAGATACATTTATTACCATGGAATCATTAGAATTGCATATTAAATACCTTGTACAAGAATGTATAGCTTTTCAAATAGTCCACATAGTTACATATTATGTGGGTGCTTTTAAATTACAGATTCACTTATATTTTCAAAGAAACATTACTTGTTCTTTGAAAATTGGTAAATGTGTTGTGTAGTACATACATTAAAAGCATTTGTAAACTTTGAATCTGTTATCTGTATGGGTGGTGGAAGGGAGACAAAGTAGCATCTGTGCATTTCATAACTCTGAGAATACTTTTAGTCGCAGTATGGAGAACACTCTTAAGCCAAGCTATTTTATCAGGATAAATTGCTATTTGCCAGCGTAAATAGCTTAGAAAATTGGAGTGCCTCTTTCCAGTTGCTTTACAGAAAGAAAAAGGAAAGTTCAGGCATACTGTCTGTCCACTTACTTCCTAGTAGTACGAGGGTCTTCTACTCATCTTTTCATTCCTAACATTTGAGCACAAAGATAAAATTCTGTAGGTAAGAAAGGAAAGAAACATTTCTATAGAAAAATGTTAAACCGCCATCAGAGTTTAGAATGGTTACAATATAGACACTAATTATTAGGGATGTGCAGACCAAAAAAAATAATTTTGGTTTGTTCAGTCATAAGAACATAGAACATAAGAAATGCCATACTGGGTCAGACCAAGGGTCCATCAAGTCCAGCATCCTGTTTCCAACAGTGGTCAATCCAGCCCATAAGAACCTGATAAGTACCCAAACATTAGATAGATCACAAGCTACTATTGCTCATTGATTACTGTAATAGCATTTTATGGATTTAACCTCTAGGAACTTAACCAAACCTTTTTTAAACCCAGTTACACTAACTGCTGAAACCACATCCTCTGGCAATGAGTTTAACTATGTGCTGAGTGAAAAATAATTTTCTTCAATTTGTTTTAAATGAGCTACTTGGCTAACTTCATGGAGTGCCCCTGGTCCTTTTATTATCTAAGAAAGTAAATAACCAATTTATATTAACTTGTTCAAGTCCTTTCATGATTTTGTAGACTTCTATCATATCCCGCCTCAGTCGTCTCTTCTCCAAACTGAACAGCCCTAACTTCCTTAGCCTTACCTCATAGGGCAGCCATTCCATTCCCCATATCATTTTGGTCACCTTTCTCATTTGTTGGGACCCATATTCATCATTTCTTTGGTTTCATTTGTTTTCCATTAATACATATGGGAGAACTATTACAGTCTATAATAGGCTCTAGAATTGTGAATTTTATATCAATTGTTATGAAAATTTGAAGAAGAAATCATTAAAAAGGGAAAAGAGTCAAACAGTACTCTAGAAAATGGCAAAGTAGCATCTAAAAATTGGCATAAAGTAGCCTAAGGCTCTGCAAAGGGGCACAAGGATTATGGGATTAGCAGGAGTTCTGTAATGAAGCAAAGAAGCAGCAAGAGGAGGAAGAACATCTCAAGGTTTAGAGAGAGAATGGCTGCCCAGCAATAGTGTCATGAACAGTTGATGGCAGCACTAGAGGCAAAGTGGCACCAAAAGTGGCATCAGGACCCTAAGACAGCATGAAGGGGGAATGAAGCAGAAAATGTAGCGGAAAAAATCCCAAGGTACAGATAAAAGAACCAAGAATGAGAAGGAGTCGTATCATGATAAAGAATTCAAAAGCATGGAAGAGTTGCACAGCGCATTGCAGATTGGCAAGAAGTCCTCAAAGTGTAAGAGCTGGAGTATGCCAGGAAGATACAGGAAGAAGAAGTTAAGAATATAAAGGTGTAAAATCTGCATATGGTCACAAGACAGAGCAGCACAAGGATCAGAAGGTGTAGGATGAGGGGCATAGCAATAAGGCAGAGTAGCATGGTAGATACCAGTCATTCCATTGGAGTATGCAACAACCATAGAGAGGGTGGTTGATTCTTCCTGTCAAAGAATGGCTGCACCTGGACGATCTACCAGTCCAGTATGATAGATCTACCAAATGATATTATGATTAAATCTATTTTAAAGCTGTCACAGATAAGAATGGACATGTCTTATCACACCCACCAATTAGTATTTATGATGAAACTATGTTACCGTAACTTGATGTCATCTATTTAGTGGATATAAATCAAGACATATGCCAACATTATTATTTGTGCCTTGTTGTAAACCATTGTGATGGTACCTAGCTTAACAATGGTATAGAAAATATTTTAAATAAATAAATAAATAAATAAATAAATAACTATGTTTGTGTCACGGAGTAAGCCACAGATGTCATAGCTGGGTAATAGGTAGGTGCCCAAATGCACAGTACAGAGGAACTGCCAGTGGGCCATGAAATCTGTTAAGGTTCATGAAGTGGTGCCAGAAGTGTGCAAAAGAATGAATAGCCGTGGCAAGAGCAAGAAATGACAAAAAGGTAAATTCCATAGACGAAGAATGGTCTTACAATGTAATCCAGTTTATGGCTAGGGCCTCAGTGGTAATGATTTTAACTTGGCATATGATGCTGTAAGTGAGAGGCATCAATAGTTAAGATTAGAAAATGGCATGCCGTAGGTGTGACAGGCCACAGTGTTAATGTTTGGATCATGGCATGCTAAAGCTATAAATAACAGACCTCAGTGGTGAGGGTTGGAGTTGATACGGCTTGTTGCTATTTGCAGGCTGAGGTCATGAAGGTCCTACAAATTACCTGTTAAAAGATAAAAAAATTATACTACTGCGTTTTTTTGGTATATATGTGATTGATTGGTATTTCCTCAGATTTCCGAGGTTTTTCTGGGCTTATTTGTTGATTTTTGAATCGTGGAGGGTTGGAGTAAGCCAGGCTGATGAAAAGGATGTTATTTTTAAGTGATGTTTTTAGTAGAAGAGGCAGAGGATCTCAGTGGAGTCATGCCCCAGTAGTGTTTACCAATTATCACCACTGAGCTAAGATTCCACTGACATCCCTGTTTGCTTCACCTCAATACCTCTTTGGAGCAAAGCAGGCAGAGGAGGTCATGGGATCATGTTTTGTTTGGTGAACATCACCACCATCATGTTTGATAAACAGCACCACTGAGGCATGATCCCATGACCTCCTCCTGCCTGCTTTGTCTCAACTCCCCTGTCTCCCCCTGCTTGCTTCACCTCAATAGAAAGATCTGGCTGAGACACAGTGATGAAACACCTGGCATATCTTCCTGAAATCTCAACTTCTTGTGGCTTGACATGCCTGTCTCTCCTGCTGACATTTGGCATTTGAAAAAAATCCCTCTTTATCTTATTTGGGGGACTCTCTTATTGCCTGTCTAGCAAATCACCTGCCGACAACTACGGGCTTCCCACATCCTTAGCCTGACATGATGGATTTTTTTTTCTGCTGCAGTGCTGGACAAAAGGTGTTATGAATTAATCTTTATTTCTGAAAATGTGGTGGTTAGACACCCTGATGACACTAGTGTGATGAATTACTATGGCGCTCCTTTTGTATGTAAGGTTGAACAACACACAGAAACAATATACTAAAATAATACACTACAGTAGAAAAACAGTTTTAGTATTTTGCTCTACTAGTGACTATAGTGCACGCTGATGCACACAACATGCAAAGAATGATATAGTGCTATACTATGGGGTACATTTTAAAAGGTTGCGCACAGACTTACATGTATGCGCATGTTATAAAATCTGGGGTCGGCGCGCGCAAGGGGGTGCACAATTGTGTACCCCCTTGCATGCACCAAGCCTGGTCTGAGCCGCGCTGCCTTCCCCCATTCCCTCCCCCACCCCACTTTTCCTTCCCTATCCCTACCTCCCCCACCCTTTTCCCCCTACCTTTTCCTTTTTTCTTTCTTGTTTCCAAACTTATTTCAGCCCTGGGGCCGAAGTAAGTTGTGCGCGCCGGCCAACTGCTGGCGCGTGATCCCAAGCACAGCAGCAAATGGCCGCTGTGCCTGGAGCCTCTGGCTCCGTCCCCGTAGTGGCCACGCCCCGCCCCCTCCCCTTTTTGCAAGCCCTGGGACTTACACATGTCCCGGGGCTTTCCGCGCGTCTCCAGGCCTTTTTAAAATAGGCCCGGTGCACGTAAGGCCGGTTACGCGCGAAAATCCTGTGGATTAACGCTCGTAACCTTTTAAAAATCCGGCCCTATGTGTGTGAGCTCACTACTTGTAAAACAGAAGTAAAAGTGAGTGCATTAGTAATTTAAATGCAGTATCAAAATAAAATAATCCATAAAGTAGCTGGCTGTACCTGTGGTGGTAACTTGCATATTCCTATTGCACTCTTTATGGATGCACTGATGCATCTAATAGACAAAGACTCAGATAAAGAGAATTAAAATAGTCTTGTCTATGTGGGATACTGTGGCAGAGTTCTGCTACACTGCTGGTACTACACTGGTAGCAACAGGTTTAAAATTTAATAAATCACTGCAACAATGAGATGTTAATGTGCACTGTTTTATATTTTTTTTTAACACAGTGTGACAGCAGCTAATAGAATTAGAATAGATGGAATGTTTCCAATCTTGAATCAAAGCGCTGTTGATACAGAGAAGTCTGTAGTAATACAGAATTCTAAGACAACAGCAAAGCAGGATGTATCCTCCACGAATGAGAGATAGAATCCAACTGCATGCTGAAACACTTAAGAATTGAAATGCAAAGGATGGAAAGTTCAGTGATTCACTGATTTCGAAAAATGTTTCCCTCTGATAAGTTCCCTTGCTTTGTCAGTCTGGTTTCCTTGACAACAGATCTCAGTTTCTCCTCTGACCTCTCACATGAGTCATAGGCATCAGGGCTGGTTGCTATGGAAACTCCCACATGATCTGACCACAGTGCCCAGCCTCAGAGTCTATTGTTTTAATACAGCCAATGCTTTTCAATGAGGAATCATAAACAAATGACATATGTTTCATTTATGGGACTTGCTCATACATTTTTGGGGCAAACAAATATGGTGTATTCATCATGGATAGGCCATTTGCTATAAATGAATGCTATGTGAAATATATCATATGATGACAAGAGGCAAAGAATGCTATGTGAAATATTGTAAAAGGGATATGCAGAGGAAAACATTTGCTTTGATTTTTCTATTCGTTTTTTCTTTTTTTATTATTTTTCAAAATGTTTGTGTTCTTGTTTTTATTCATTTTTAGAAAATAATGTTCACTTTTTAGAAAATAGTGTTCACTATTTGCTAAAAATGAATGCAAATTAAAATTTTAGGTTTTTCTGGCTCAAATGTGGTTCATGTAAAATGAACCAAAAATGAGCTCATTTGCCCTGTATTACCCACTTGTTTCAAACAAATGCACATCCCTACATTGTAATGTAATCCCTTTTTGGAAGATTGTTGCTTCTAAGGGCACACGACTAATGTATATCTTCTGTGACTGATTCTGCTAGTATGTTATATCCTACACTGACTCTTACTCCCTGGGGGAGATTCTTTTTATGGGGTGAAGCTCTTGTTTACGGTCCAGACAATGAAAAAAGGTCACCAGAGTGTGTGTCTTATAGTGGTGTTTCCCATATGGTGAGAGGCTGTAATAAGCAGCAGATAGGACCAGGTCTGGGTTTTAAAATAAAGTTTACTGATTATTAAAAGTTAAATAAAGTCCATTTATCCACATTGATGAGTATACCTCTGAATGGTGTTACAAGATAGTTCTGGATAGGTAGATGCCCTTGTCACAATTATCTGAGTAGAGCCCATGGTGATTTTAAATGCACATAACTCTCCCAGCGGCTGTGTGGCAAACCTATTGAAGGTGTCCCCATCTTTGCTGAAAAAATTCTACCTTTAGACATCTTCATTCTTGACACCCAGCCTGTCCTGCTTCCTCGGGGTAGAAATCCGGATGGGATCTCCTATTTTGTTCTTCCTTCCTTTAATCAGTTGTTCTTTCTTTATTCTCTGATTTGGGGGGGGGGGTTCAAAAAACCTTGCCATTTAACTAAAGTCCAAAAAATACGTTAAAGATTAATTGGATACTTCTTCCTAGACTGGCATTGAACGTGACGTGCTTTCACAGGTGCTTGCAACATTCTGGTTGTGAATGGGTTTACTGGTCTTCAGCTGCTGTCCTCTGAGCATGGCCAGAGAGGATGACTTTCCCCAAAGAAATAGGGTGAAATGCAATCCTTTCTAAAACAGGATTCCTCTAGCCTTCACTATCTCTTGCAGCAGGATCCATCACTTCTTTCCCACCTTGGGTTTAGATTGAGCTCACAGGTCTTTGGTCCTTATGGTGAAAAACATTTGCCCCAAAGGGTATCAGACTTAAACAGTCTACTTCTCTGTTACTTATAGTGAAAGGACCCTCTGGCAGGGTGTGTACAATGAGGTATCTCTTCTAAAAGAAAACCCCTTTGGGCAAGGTCGGAAGGCCCTATCAAAGTGTGGACAAAAATACATCTTTACTCTCTGACTGTTTCCTCAAACTGAGTATTTAAAATGGCTGGGTTAAACAGCAGTGAAGCATCCAATCCAGGTGGGAGGGACTGAGAGGTATGGATGGCTTTTTACAAAGTGTGTTCTAATGCAAGGACAGTGACATCACTGGCCAAACCCAGCAGGAGTTCCACAGCAATATAAAAATTAGAAGCATGGATCCAACAATGGACTGGCAGCACTCTTCCCCCAGAAGCATGGAATTGGCAGCAAAGCGTCAACCCTTCCAAGAGGAGCATGGACCTGGTAGCAGAGTGGAAGCCGAGCTTTGGTATAACCAGGAAAGGCATGGATCCAGTGGCAGAGCTGAGGTGGAGCTTTTGTTCCCCCTACCCAGAGGGCTATGAATCCAGCAGCAAAGCTGCAATGGAGTGTGGAAACTCAAATTCTCTAAGAGACGTAAAGAATAAGCAACCCTGGAGAGTGGAGTAAATTGTAAGTAGTTAAGTGTTAGCCTGAACCCAACAAATGCAACCCATATGATTTGCAAAACCCACTAGCCAGTTGCGTTTGTACGTAAGTGTGGTGGGAAGGAAAAAAAAGGGAGGGCAGTTATAGCAGAATAAAAGGAATACAGGAGGTTATTTCTTTGAATGGTGATATTTTGTGGAGATTAAAGTGCTGTTTTGATTTCTTGTGGAACTTATATTTGTGTAAATTAATCAAGCTAACAAATACTGCCAGTTGTATTTGCATTTCTATCTGTTTTTAGGCTTTTCCTGAAGATAATGGAGGGAAAATGCCACTCATAACACACTTTTTTCCCAGTTAGAAGTGCCAAAAGTCCAAGGACTGACAGAGTCCACACAAGGGGGGCTCCTACCAGCCCACAGGTTAATTGGGAGGGGGAGTTACATAATGATTGGAAAGATGATATGCATGAATTAGAGAGTCAAGCCATTAGTGTATGTCAAAGTGAGTTTTCAACAGGAGAGCATTCCATCCTTAGTGAAAAATGTGGTACGGACCCTTTAAAACCATCTTTTGCATAGTTAACTTTTGCTAGAGTGTGTTAAAAATATTTTTCCATGATACACAGCAGAATAAAATAAAATTAAATAAAAGAGTTTGATTTAGTTAACTTTTTGATTTTTCACCAAAATTAGTTAATTTGTAATTGTCAAAATCTCTCCAATATGAAATAATGAAATCTATGCTTCCAGGGTACTTCTTCACTCCAGAGTTAAATCACTTTGGATTGAGAATGCATACAATGCCCTAGAGTTGATAAAGGCCTATTACTACAATATGGGCCAGATTTTCGAACCTACGCACGGGCATAGATTTGTGCACGCAACCCAGTGCGCACAAATCTATACCTGATTTTATAACATGCGCGCGCAGCTGTGCGTATGTTTTAAAATGTGGGGTCGGCGCATGCAAGGGGGGTGCACACTTGTGCACCTTGCATGCGCCCAGCCCTAGGGGAGTCCCGATGGCTTTCCCCGTCCCCTCCGAGGCTGCTCCGAAATTGGAGCAGCCTCAGAGGGAACTTTCCTTTCACCTCCCCACCTTCCCGTCCCTTTCCCTATTTAACCCGCCCCCCCCCCCCCCCAGCCCTGCCTAAATGCCATCCCTACCTTTATTATTTAAGTTGCGCCTGTCTCTGGGCAGCCATAGGTTGCACGAGCCAGCCGAGTGCCAGCACGCAATCCCCCAGCCTAGCAGGCCTTCGGAGGCCTCTGGCCACGCCCATGCCCACCCCGGACCACCCCTTCCCTGCCCCTTTTTTCAAGCCCCGGGACATACGTGCGTCCCAGGGCTTGTGCGCATCGCTGAGCCTATGCAAAATAGGCTTGGCGCACGCAGGAGGGGTTTTAAAGGGTTACGCGCTTAACCCTTTTAAAATCCACCCCTATATATTTACTACAATCAGTTACAGATAAACTGGAAGAGTTTGTACTCTAATTTCCTAAACTCTCGAAATGTACTTAGTTTTTATTTTAACTGTGCTTTTCTTGATGTCTAATTTTATTCTAGTTTGACAGCAGAATTGTTGTGGACATATTTGTTTTGTTTGCATTGTCTTTTTTTCTTATTAGATAAAATAAGAAAAAAAGAAACAGCAAACAAGATATATTATTGAACATAGTGAGAAAGTGTAGTGAGAGAGAATGTAAGGGTAAATGTCCTTTGGAGGGCATCTGGGTAACAACAGTGAAGTTAATATTTAAAATGCTATCAATATCATTTTTATCTTCATTTGTGTTCTATAGAACAGTAGTGCTTATATGTTTGTTATCAATGAGAGGTTTTATTATTATTTAACAAACATAAAACCATAAATATTTATAGGATTGGGATCCCTAACCCATACTGGGTTAACTTTGTTCCCAGACTATGAAGAGAGAATTGTAATGGGTATGTAGTGTCCTCTGGGGCTGTGGGGAAGAGATATTCAGCTGTTGGGTGCCAAACCTGGTTAATATTTCTGCAGTAAGTATTAGTCATTCTCTCAGAAAATTGTGTTCACAGAAATAGTCACTACCCAGAAATTTACGGCTGATTTTAAATGCCCGTTATGCATAAATTCCGGTCTTTATGCGCGTCGCCGAGCCTTACGCACGCCGGGCAAATCTTCCAAGTGGCCCAGCCACATGCATAAAGGCCGGTACGCTCTCAAGTGCTGGGCCTCTTGGAAGGGGCGGACCGGAGGGTGTGTTTTGGATGGGGAGCTTCTTTTCTTCATCTAAAAGAGGGTTTTCCAAATCTTTCTTTGGTGGCCCCACAGCCAGTAGGATTTTCAGGATAACCAGAATGAATGATATATTTGAATATACTGGGATCCAATGTATTCAAAGGTATTCAAATGTATATATATATATATATATCATGCATATTCATTGTGGATATCATGAAAGTCCAACTGGATGTGGGTTCACCAAGACAGGTTTGGGGAGCTTTAATTGAAAAGGATATCTGAAACTTCTGTCCAAAGACCACATTTGTAAACAGGAGCAGTAAGCAATGAAATAAAATTTTAAAAAGGTAGGAGATAGGGTTCAGGGGGTGGAGCAGACTGAGAGGAAACTGGGGAAGGCCGGGATGTGTCACTGCATGAAATTTGCAAAACTGTACCCCCCTTGTGCGTGTGGATTACAAAATCTGGTATGCATGTTATAAAATCGCCACGCCCATGTGTGCATGCCAGGAAGCACGCGCACATGGACGCACGTGCGTACCTTTCAAAACCTACCCATTAGTGAACAATGCCTCTAGCTTTATGTATGTAATCCTTGGCGTTAATTTAGAACATTGTTCTTTCAACAGTTCATTAAGCAGTGATAAAAATTAACATAGTTTTGCCCGCAAAGAGTGACATGGAATGTGTATCCACTGATATTTGGAAATGGTCTAGTAAACAATTTACTATTATAGCTAAAAGAACATCTTTAATAAAATGAAAAAGTGATCCAAATAAAGAAAACAAGAAATAGCATAAGCATTAGCAATTTAGATGTAAAGCATTGATAAGAAAGGAAAAGAAAAATGTGAAAAGAAGTTTGCCATGGAAGCAAAAAATAATAATAAAAACATTTTCAAGTACACTCACAGCAGAAAGCCTGCAAGGGAGGCAATTGGACTACTAGGTAATCAAGGGGCTAAAGGGTCATTTAGGGAAGACAAGGCCAAGCAGAGAGACTAAATTAATTCTTTGCTTCATTTTTTACTGAGGAAGATATAAAAGAGATACCCATGCCAGAAATGATATTTTAAGGTGATGATTCAGAGGAACTAAAATAAATCACAGTGAACCTGGCAGATATAATAAGGCAAATTGACAAGCTAAAGAGTAGCAAATCGCCTGGACCAGATGGTTTACATTCTATAATGCTGAAAGAACTGAAACATGAAATTGTAGACCTGCTAGTAGTAATCTGTAAACTATCTTTAGAATCATCTATGGTACCTTAAGACTGGAAGGTTGCCAATATAACACCATTTTAAAAAAATATTCCAGGGGTGATCCAGGAAACTACAGATCAGTGAGCCTGACATCAATGCCAGGCAAAATGGTATAAACTATCATAAAGATCAAAATTACTGAACACATAGATAGTCATAGTTTAATGGGGCAAAGCCTGCATTGATATAGTAAAGGGAAGTCTTGCCTTACTAATCTGCTACATGTTTTTGAAGGTGTAAGTAACATGTGGATAAAGATGAGTTAGTTGATACAGTGTATCTGAATTTCCAGAAAGCATTTGACAAATTCTTTTATGAGAAACTTCTGAGGAAGTTAAAAATTCATGGAATGGGAGGTAATGTCCTATTTTGGATTGGGAACTGGTTATAAGACAACAGTGCAAAGGTAACTGGTAAAGGTTTTCAGTGGAGTAAGGTGAATAGTGGAATACCCATGGGATCTGTTTTGAGACCACTACATTTTAACATATTTATAAATAACCTGGAAATGGGAACAACAAGTGAAATGATCAAATTTGCAGATGACAAAAAAGTATTCAAAGTTGTCAAGAGGATTATGAGAAATTGCAAGAGGACCTTGCAAGACTGAGGGACTGGGCATGCATTTAATAGACATTTAATGTGGAAAGTGCAAAGTGATTCATATAGGTAAGAGCAATCTAAAATATAGCTACACAATGCAAGCTTCCATATTAGGAATCACCATTCAGAAAAAGGATCTAGGTGTCATCGTGGATAATATATTGCAATCTTCTGCTCAGTGTACACTGGCAGCCAAGAAAGCAAATTGAATGCTAGGAATTATTAGGAAAGGAATGGAGGATAACCCAAAGAATATCATATAGCCTCTATATTGCTGAATGGTGTCACTGCATCTTGAGTATGGTGTGCAATGTTGATCATCATAGCTCAAACAATTTATAGCAGAATTAGAAAAGGTTCAGAGAAGGATGACCAAAATGATAAAGGGGAAGGAATGATTCCCCTATGAGAAAAGGCTAAAGAAATAGCTAAGGCGAGATATAACAGAAGTCTATTAAATATTAATAATGAGTGGAATGGAACTGTCAAACACAAATTGGTTGTTTACTATTTCAAAAAGTCCAAAGACTAGGGGACATATAATGAAGTTACTGAGTCATGCATTTAAAACAAATAGGATAAATATTTGTTTACTCAAAGCATAATTATACTCTGGAATTCATTGCCAGAGGATGTGGTGAAAGTTGTTAGTGTAGCTGAGTTTAAAAGATGAAAAGTCTACAACCATTATTAAGCTAGATTTGGAGAAATCCATTGCTTATGGAATCTATTTACCTTTTAGGATCTTGAAAGGTATTGTGACCTGGAAATTACTTATGTGGACCCTTGGACTGCGGCAGGATGGAAGGGCCAACAGAGGAGCCCCAAACTTTCTGCCGTAGCAGGTGGACACTTCAAAAAATGCCAGGGTCTAAGCACTAGGCCCGACACCTGCCATCTGGAGTGGGCCGGTGACTAGCAAGAAGAACCTTAATCTCAATCCGAGTCAGGGCCGGCAGCAAGCAAGAAGAATCCAAGATACAATCCAATCCAGGGCAGGCGGCAGGCAAAGAGGAATCTGAGGCCCAGTCTGAGTCATGGCAGGCAGTAAGCAAGAAGAACCCAATGTATAATCCAATCCAGGGCAGGCAAAGAGGAATCTGAGGCACAGTCCGAGTCAGGGCTGGCAGCAAGCAAAAAGAATCCAAGGTACAATTCAATCTGGAGCAGGTGGCAGGCAAAGAGGAATCCAAGGCACAGTCCGAGTTGGGGCAGGCAGCAGGCACAGGGGAACCAAGGCACACTCCGACGAGATAACAGGCAACCACAGGAAAGTGCTTCAGACAGGGGACTTGTAGCTGAGGCCCTGAAGGCCAGTCAAGCTGCCCTTTAAATAGGGGCAGCTTGATGACATCCATCACCTGTGCCATCAAATTTCCCACCATGGACCCTTTAAGAAAAGGGCTACTGTGCGTGCACATACACCTGGGAAGACCCATGGCAGCATGTCTCTGCTGTAGAATGGCGGCATTCGGTGATCAGGCATGACACAGTGGTCCATGAAGAGTAACACTACCCCCTCATTTAGGGCCCCCTACAAGGTCTTGGTTTCCTAGGATGGGTGGCATGAAAGGTCTTTAAAAGGCTCTTGTCTAGGATATTTTATAAGGGTTCCCAAGAATCCAGGACTTCTTTTACTTGATAGATTTGATCCTCAGATTTAATGGCGGTAGGTGCAAGTGTCTTCTGAGAAGGCCATGTAAGGACCAATGGCTTGAGAAGCGACATGTGAAAGACGTTATGTATGCCCATAGAGATGGGTAGTCATAGCTGGTAGGTGACAGGACCAATTTGACGGAAGACAGAAAACGGCCCTATATATCAAGGTGCCAACCTCATGGAAAGTAAGCAGAGTTGAAGATGTAGGGTACTTAGCTATACCTTGTCTCCAGGATTAAATTTGGGGGGGGGGGGGGGGTACTGCAATGTAGGTCTGCAGAAGCCTTGGCTTTTCATGCCGTTCATTTTATCATTTCCTCAGTACAAATCCAGAGCTCTCCCAACTCCTGAATGGTGGCTTGAGCTGCAGGCAAAGGTACTGATAGAGATAAGGGCAATGGAGGTAATGGTTGTTTCCCAAACACAATCTGGAAAGGAGAGGTCCTGGTCACATGACTAGCATGTGAATTATGTGAGAACTCTGCCCATGGTAAAAGAGTAGACCAGTCATTCTGGCATTGGTTCACATAGGCTCTTAGAATGGTCTTTAATGTTATATTAGTTCTCTCTGCCTGACCATTGGTCTCAGGGTGATAAGCAGAAGTATGATCTAGGGTGAGGTCAAATTTGCGACACAGGGCGTGCCAGTACTTGGTGGTGAATTGCACGCCTCTATCAGAAATAATATGTTTAGGAAGTCCATGTAGTCGAAATATATGTGAGTTGAACAATCAAGCCAATTCTGGGGCTAAAGGTGGGCCTGGAAGAGGAGTGATGTGAATCATTTTAGAGAACCTGTCGATAACAACCCAAATTACTGTATTGCATTTGGATGGGCAAGATCTACAATAAAGTCCATGGATATATGCTTCCAGGGCTCTTTAGGAGGAGGTATGGGTTGTAATAGTCCCCAAGGCTTCCCCACCAATGGCTTTTACTGGGCACAAGTGGGACAGGATTGCACATAGGCCTTCACATCAGTCTGCATTCGAGGCCAGACTCGAATGCAGACTGAAGGAGCTCCATGGCTTTCTTTTGTCCAGGATGTTCAGCGATTCTCGAATCATGGGCCCATTTTAAAACTTTAAATCGGAGACGGCGAGACACCACTGTCTTATCAGGATGAATAGTTACCGAAGATGCTAAGAGAATACAGGCAGGATCATTATGTTGAGGAGGTTCCCTCAGTTCTTCGGGCTCAAAGGATCAGGATAATGCATCTACCTGGAGGTATTTTGAATCAGGGCGGTATCGGATCTCAGAATGAAAGTGAGAAAAAAACAAGGCCCATTGAGGCTGACGAGCATTTAGAAGCTATGTCTGATGCCGGTGCTCTAAATTCTTATGGTCCGTAAAGATGGTAATTAGGTGTTGCACACCCTCTAGCCACTGATGCCATTCTTCAAAGGCCAGTTTAATGGCCAAAAGTTCCTTGTCTCCAATGCTATAATTACGTTCGGAAGGTGTGAATTTGCAAGAAATAAATGAACAAGGGTGAACAATTCCAAAGCCAGAATGCTGACTGAGTACCGCACCCACCTCGTAGTCAGAGGCGTCTACTTCCAAAATGAAGGGTTGGGCGGGATCCAGGTGATGGAGGCATGGTTCTTAGAGAATAGCCTTCTTTAGGTCCTGGAATACCTTGACCGTTTCAGGTGACCAATCTTTTGTATTAGCACCTTTACGAATGAGAGCAGTGAGAGGGGCGGTGATCAGAGAGAAGTTGGGAATGATTGGCGAATCCCAGAAACCTCTGAAGGTGTGGAGCCCGGAGGGTTGTGGCCAATCCAGAATACTATGAATCTTCTCAGGGTCCATGTTAAAACCCTGGCTTGACACTATATATCCAAGAAAGGGAGACTTTCCTGTTCAAAACTGCATTTTTCCAGCTTGGCGAACAGTCTAATTTCCCGGAGTCGCTGAAGGACTAATTGAACATGATGATGTGAAAGGAGATCTTTGGAGAAGACCAATATGTCATCCAAATAAATTATGACACAATGATATAACAGATCTCAGAAGATGTGGTTCATGAGATTTTGGAATACTGCAGGGGCATTTCATAGCTCGAAGAGCATCAACAAATATTCATAATGTCCATTACAAGTGTTAAAAGCTGTCTTCTATTCATCTCCGTGTCATATTCAATTTGATTGTAGGCCCCTCAGAGATCCAGCTTGGTAAAACTTCAGGCTCCTTAGAGTCGATCGAACAACTCCATGATTAAGGGTAAAGGATAATGGTGTTTAGTCCACGATAATCTCTGCAGGGCCTAAGAGAACCGTCTTTCTTGGAGACAAAAAAGAACCCTGCTCCAGGGGGGAAGAAGAGGGTCTAATGAATCCTCGATCCAAGTTCTCTTTCATATGCAAGTTCATTGCCTCCATCTTAGGAGCTGATAAAGGGTACACCCAGCTGCAGGGTGGTGTGGTATCTAGGAGCAAATTGATGGCGCAATCATATGGTCGATGAGGAAGGAGCTCCTCTGCTTTAGCCTTGGAGAATACTTCGGAGTAATCTGTATAAGGTAAAGGAAGTCCCGAGAGGGCCGTAGCCACTATGTAGGTTGACCGAGGTTGCACCTTGTCCAAACATAAGTCCTAGCACCACGGCCCCCATTTGACTAGTTCCAAGTTCTCCCAATCAAATTGTGGAGAATGATGTCTTAACCAGGGCAATCCTAGAACCACAGGATGAATGTCCTTCTTGATCACGAGAAACGGGAGGTCTTCCGTATGTATAGCTCCACTCCGAAGTTGGATAGGAACTGTGGTGGAAGTGATTCTTCCCAGCAGAGGGTCTCCATGGCTAGGTTTTACAGGAATGTTCCGGGGAACCACCGGTATTCCCAAGAAGTGGACCAATGCCGCAGTGATAAAATTTACCTTGGTGCCAGGGTCGATGAGGGCTAGCAGGGAGTGAGTTTTCCCCTCCAATTCCAAAGTGATGGGCAAGATGAGTTGGGGAGCCGGAGTGATGAGACCCAGGAGAAACTTCCCTACATTTCCTAGGTCCTCCCATTTACTGGTTTCTGAGGGCATCGTGCTAGGATGTGACCGACTCCACCACAGTAAAAGCACAAACCTAGGTTCCGCCATTGGAGTCTCTCCTCAGTCGAGAGTTGGGTACTTCCCAATTGCATGGGTTCCTTGACTCTGGTGGTACTTGGACTGAGAGGTGCTGCTACTAGGGATGTGAATCGTTTTAGGACGATTAAAATTATCGTCCGATAATTTTAATATCGTCTTAAACCGTTATGGAACACAATACAATAGAGATTCTAACGATTTATCGTTATAAATCGTTAGAATCGTGAGCCGGCACACTAAAACCCCCTAAAACCCACCCCCGACCCTTTAAATTAAATCCCCCACCCTCCCGAACCCCCCCCCCAAATGACTTAAATAACCTGCGGGTCCAGCGGCGGTCCGGAACGGCAGCGGTCCGGAACGGGCTCCTGCTCCTCAATCTTGTTGTCTTCAGCCGGCGCCATTTTCCAAAATGGCGGCGAAAAATGGCGGCGGCCATAGACGAACACGATTGGACGGCAGGAGGTCCTTCCGGACCCCCGCTGGACTTTTGGCAAGTCTCGTGGGGGTCAGGAGGCCCCCCACAAGCTGGCCAAAAGTTCCTGGAGGTCCAGCGGGGGTCAGGGAGCGATTTCCCGCCGCGAATCGTTTTCGTACGGAAAATGGCGCCGGCAGGAGATCGACTGCAGGAGGTCGTTCAGCGAGGGTTCCGGCGCCTCGCTGAACGACCTCCTGCAGTCGATCTCCTGCCGGCGCCATTTTCCGTACGAAAACGATTCACGGCGGGAAATCGCTCCCTGACCCCCGCTGGACCTCCAGGAACTTTTGGCCAGCTTGTGGGGGGCCTCCTGACCCCCACGAGACTTGCCAAAAGTCCAGCGGGGGTCCGGAAGGACCTCCTGCCGTCCAATTGTGTTCGTCTATGGCCGCCGCCATTTTTCGGCGCCATTTTGGAAAATGGCGCCGGCTGAAGACAACAAGATTGAGGAGCAGGAGCCCGTTCCGGACCGCTGCCGTTCCGGACCGCCGCTGGACCCACAGGTTATTTAAGTCATTTGGGGGGGTTCGGGAGGGTGGGGGATTTAATTTAAAGGGTCGGGGGTGGGTTTTAGGGGGTTTTAATGTGCCGGTTTTGCAATTTTAGATTTTAGATTTTTCACGATTTTTCACGATTTTTCACGATATTTTACCCCCCCAAACGGCAACAATACGATTCCCTCCCCCTCCCAGCCGAAATCGATCGTTAAGACGATCGAGGACACGATTCACATCCCTAGCTGCTACTGGTTCAATCCGAGAATCAGAAAAGGCCGGTGTGAGAAGTACCAGTTGGCAGGCTCTCAATTCCTGACACCGTTGTTGAAGACGATGATCAATCTGTCCAGCGAGATTGATAAATTCCTCCAGAGAGTCAGGTAAATCACGAGCCTCCAATTCATCTTTTATCCTAGATGACAATCCCTCCAAGAAGATACAACGGAGGCTGTTTTCTCTCCAGTTAAGTTCGGTGGCCAAAGTTCTGAATTCTATGGCATAATCCAAAAATGGGCGAGCTCCCTGGCAGAAATGAAACAGGTCAGACCCTGCAATGGTGAGTCATCCTGATTCATCAAAGACTTGCTTGAAAGTCTTTACAATTTCCTGCAAATTTTGAAGGAGAAGATCTCCACGTTCCCACAGGGAGGAGGCCCAAGCCAGAGTTTTCCCCTCGAGGAGGGACAAGATGAAAAGCATTTTCACGGAGTCTCTAGAAAAATGTCCTGGCTGGGGAGCGAAGTGTATATAAGCACTAATTAAGAAATCCTTGGCACAGTGCAGGATCTCCGGTATACCATGGCGGTACTGACAGGTGAATGATGGGTGCAGCAGCAGCCATAGTGGATGTCTCAGGGGAAGGTGGAGACTCCTGAGTAGCAGTGGCATCTAGTCGAGCACTGACTGAGGCAGTCCAAGGAGTTGGCCAGGAGTTCCAGGAATTGTTGCTGCACTCGGGAGAGGATCCCATGCTGGGGAGCTGACAGGGAAGTGGCAGCAGGGACAGTGGATGGCCACACCTCACAAGAAGGTTGGTGGAATTGGGCGGAGGCACTGGCAGGCACAGGCTGAAGGTGAGGGCAACAGGCCATGGAATGAGCCCACGCTCCGCCGCACACAACACTTAGGCTATACATAATCAGTAATGCTGTAACCTTTAAGTTGTTTTTTAATCTATCTTCGATATTCTGTCTTTCTAGTGGTGACTGTACGTGTGATCTTGCCCACATAAAACATTGCAGGGACAATGAATAACATATAGAGGAAAAGAAGTCTGTTTTGAGGTATTAAATTTTCATTTGATAGTCATAGTAGATGACAGAATAAAAAACATATCTGTTTGCACAAGCACAGCACAAACTAAACAGGAACTGCAGGGTCTATGTCCAATTATAGGCAAAGAAACAAAGACGTAATACCTTCTTGTTTTGAAAAATTGGACTGGACCAATGCTTCCCTCAAACTCTATTGCATGCAGGGACTAGTGGTTCTTATTTTCTTAGGTAAATCAATGGGACAATCAGAATTACAAGTCCCCGCATACAGTTGTATAAAATCAGACTGGATTAGCCTGTTTTTTATGACCTGGAGCCAGATGTCAATCCTAAAGAAGACATCAATTATCGTGCATTTGTAAAGCATTTAGGGATGCAGGAAAGTTCACAAGTAAGTTGCTAAAGCATGTAAACATATTATTTGCACAAGGTGAATTTCAATAACATGAAAAAATCATCCAGTTAAACAAAGTATTTCATTCTGCTCCATTACACAGGCACACTGCTTTATTATGCATGAGACATTTGGCTGGTTTTCATCACCTAGCAGAAAAATAGAATACCATATGGCCAGATTTTATGTAGAGGCATTCATAATTTCAGATATTTCAAATTAAACTTTACTAGTATTTTATTTGCTGCTCTTTAGCTTGTACTAGTACTTTAAGAAAAGATTTCCTTAGGAAGCATGATCTTTTATCTGTCAAAAGTAAAACATTGGAATTATTCTCCATGCACTGTTTCCATAAGTAATTATTTTGCCAATTTATAATTATAAGATCAGTATGTGAAATGCATATATAACAATTAATTTAATGTGCAATAGCTGTCAAAAATTGTGTATAATTTTAAAAAGAACTGATACCAATAAGCAGTTCATATAATAAAGAACCAAGTCATTCCTTTTAGTCTTCTAATAGGAAATGTTATGGGAGTCTCAGTTTAGTGGACCCTTGGGCCGACTTGCAGGAGACCGGGAAAAGATGGTCACTGTCTCTAGTATATGGTAGGCCGGGAGGCAGATGTTCAGGCAGGACGTAGAGATGCTCTTCACCCTGGAAGCTAGCACTCCCCCGGGAGGAGCCCGTAGGAGCCCAACCGCTGGGACTTAGGTGGCTTCACCCTCGGAAGTCGAAGCCCCTCCGGGAGGAGCCCATAGGGGTCTGGCCGCTGGGACTTAGGTGGTAGTGGATCGGGACTGGGAACTGGAACCAGACTAGGACAGTAGAACAGTACTGTAACAGGGCTCGGGTTCTGGAACCAGGCAGGAACTGTAGCAAGACTCGGGTACTGGAGCCAGGCAGGAACTGTAGCAGGCAAGCAGGAACCAAGCAGGTACTGGAGCAGGCAAGCAGGATAGGAGCGAATAGCGAGGCAGGTTGCTCCGGGGCACAGCGCAACAGGGATCCGGTAGGTAAGCCCATTGCAAGGCAAAGACTGGGTGGCCGCGACCAGTTTCTCAAGGCTGCGGCGTCTGATGTCAGGAATTAGGCGGAGTCACCACTGGTGGGAAATAGCCTAGAAAAGCGCCCAAGTGGCGCGCGCGCCTAGAGACAGGGCATCCATGGAAGGCTTCCCGGTGGCGCGGCCTTCGCAGGGACGCTGCTGAACAGGCTAGGAACTAGGCCAATGAAAGCGGGAACAGGTCCAGGAACACGGAGGTAAGGGTATGGTCACGGCGCTCGCGGCCAGAACCACAACAGGAAAAACATTGTCTTATATATACAAAGCTGTTACTTAAAAGGAAACTAGATAAAGCTTTTTTTGTCTTCACCTTGCCAGTTCTTTAAAATTAGTTTGCATGATAGTGTTGCAACCCCAGTCGCCTGCGCAGCGACCGGGTCCTTACCTGGCCTCCGGGCTCCCCGACCGCATCCCAAGCCGCGTGGCAAGAGGCCTTCCTGGCCGCATGGCAGCGGCGTCTCCCTCGTGGAGACGCCGTCGCGTCCTGTACTCGGCCCCTCCCCCTGCTGGGGAACGCGCGCGCGCGAAGAGCCAGCCTTTGTAGGTCCAGCACCCGGAAGTGCTGAACCGCCCCTCTCTTGACGTCAGACGCCGGCAGATTATTTAAACCAGCACCTGGCTCCTCAGCTTTGCCTTGCAACGTGGTCACTCCTTGGAGAGAGTTAGTTGCTGTTCCTGAGTTCCTGAGTTCCTGATCCTGGTTTGTCTCACGATTCTGCCTGATTGCTGCCTGTCCTGATCCTGGTTTGTCTCACGATTCTGCCTGATTGCTGCCTGCCCAGACTCCGGTACGCATCTTCGTTCCTGTCTTCTGCTGCCAGTCCTGACCCCAGTCCGCTCCAGGTTTTTTCCTTCACGCCAGTGACTCTCCTAAGTCCCAGCGGTCCGGGTCCCTACGGGCTCCTCCTGGGGGGACCTCGGACTTCCAGGGCGAAGCCGCCTAAGTCCTAGCGACCCGGGCCTTAACAGCTCCTCTGGTAGGGTCGCGGGTTTCCAGGTGAAGATCCATCCCTCGCTGAGTGTGTCTGCCTTCCGACCGTCTCATCTTGCCGGTCGGCCCAAGGATCCACACCCAGACCATAACAGATAGCTCAGAGTTTATATTAGTTTATTAATTAGTTTGCATGATAGCTCAGAGTTTATATATTGAAATGCCAGATATGTCTAGCCAGCTAATAGGGTCATTTATCAAAATGCTATAAGGCGTTTTTGCATGCATTAAGGGCTTATTGCATGCGAAAAGTGCCGTTAACGCATGCAAAAAACCCTTAACACATGCGATAGCACCATAACGTAGGGTGTGATGCAAATCCAAAAAAGAGGAGGAGTTAGGGGCGGGAGTGGGCTGGGTTTACCATTTTGCGAAGCCCTATCACACAGCTGTAATGCCAATTTTAGCTACACTTTCAGTAGCATTAAGCCGTGCGATAGGTTGCGTTATAGCTTTATCGCATTTTGCGATGTGTTCTCAATTTCAGTTTCACGGTGGCGCTATTGGGTGTGAAAGCCAGGAGCGAAAACACTGCAGTGGTGCGAAGGCTGCCGGCTTTCGCAGGACTATTCCCCGCCCCCCGTTTTTGCTGGAGTCACTATTCTGTGATAGAATGGTGAATCCAGGCCTAAATTGGTTTCTCCCCAGATTGCCCTCACCCCACTTAATATTTAGCAGGATAGACAGTTAGTTATCTGGCTAAGTGGTGGTCATTCAGCAGGGATGGATATTCATCCACCACTGCTTAGCCAGATAAGTCCTAACTTATCTAGCAAAGTAGCACTGAATATTGTCCTCTTAAGTAGACTGTTTCAAGATAACTTCCTCCATCTCAAGAATTGTATAGGTAACCCTCTTAAGTGGTCAAGCAATATTTTAGACCAAGGAGATTTGGATCTTTTCTCAGGAGTTTGTTCACTGGGTTCCAAGCGACTACACTCTTTCAGGTTTTAAAGCGTTGCTCATGCCAAAATGCCCACATACGCACTTATATGGGCCGTGTGTGAGCAACCCGGATTTTAAAAGCCATGATTTATACACAAATGTACCCATACGCCAGCCAAAAATAAGGAGGCAGGAGAGGGGTGGGGCATGGCCAACAATTAAGCACATAACTTCATATTTTAAATCCGGAGACTGCAGCATGAGCCAGCTTGTTAAGCCGTACGACTTTACAGCTGATCCTGATGAGGAGCAAGTCTGTAGAGCTCACATTTTAGGACATAGGAAAGGGTAGGGGTGCAGGTCAACTCGGGGGCATGCAGGATGAAAAAACAGAAGGGTCTGGAAGATATGCATATTGACTGGGTAAAATGGAGGACTAACTGGAAAACTGGGAATGTTCTTCATACGAGCATGTTTTAAAATCTGCTTACATAGGTATGTTAAAGCTGGCAAAGTCATATGAAAGATTTGTGAAGGAGGTTTGCTCGAGTAACCTCTTAAAATTAGGAGCTTGCTTACACATAATAGATATATTTTAAATCGTACGCATGCAAGTGCACGCATGATTTAAAATTCCAGCACATCTCCGCTAACACACTGATACATGCGTGTATGAGTGCATGCACGCTGGTTTTAAAATTGGCCTGCAAGTGTTGCAGGTGTTTGTTCCTTGTTCTATGCATTATCATGAGAAGAAGGGAGACAAGAAAAATTCTGCTTGATGGCTCAGTTACAAAGTATGAAGTTTCTAAGGATTGGGCAAATATGACAAAACCAGAGTGTGCATGTCTATTGGGTAAATCAGATAAATTGGGCGTAAAGCAGACTATAAAATGCATGGGGCGAGCCCTCATGTAATCTTCCATGTCCCTTTCATTGCTGTGTCATGCACAGTGGCATAGTGGGGTTTTATTTGTGGCAATATCAGATAGAAATATCAGTGACCCTGATGCTCTTCCCCAGAGATAAACACAAGGGGAATACCTTACTGCAGTTTCCAAAATCTTAAGCCCTCTACAAGCTAACTTGAAAATTTGGAAAATTTCAACCTGTCAGTATTTCTCCTGGAGGAAAGACTAAGACTGAAAAATAAAAGTTTATTCTACTCTAGCAAATTGGAAGATCAGTTGTGGGTTGTCTCAAGAACCAGACAGCAGGAAAATTGTAATTAACACAAATTTTATACTTCCCTTCTGTGAAATTGAGAATAGCACTCCAGTACATGAAAATAATTCCAACAAGATATCAAGCATTTTAAAGATACTGCTTGTTCTTTTGTCTTGATGGTTTTACAATATATAAATACGCAGCGGCGCAGGCTTGACCTACACCGCGCAATGTTACATAGGGAAAGGAGCGCGGCGGCGAAAGTCGCAGGGGGGTAGAGGGGAGGGGGAGAGCGCGGAGGAGTAAAAGGGCTCGGCCAATAGCACGACACCAGCGATTTGAATCGCTGCAGCGCTATTGGTTGGGTCTGGCAGGCAATGGTCGACGCTGGCTGTGCCTGCCTGCCAGACTAAGTTGGGGCAAGAGGCGAGAGCTGCGCGGCGTAGGGATGTGCAGCCGGAAAATTTTCATTGCATTCGTGATACGTATTCGTCGGGGGGCATTTCCGTAGCATTCATACGTATGGCGCCCCGATATGTTGATATCTGAATTCATTTTCTGGTTCCCATTAAAGTCAATGGGGGAAGGATTTCCAGCCTATTTTTGGCTGCAGAATTGGGGTTTTATTATCAATTTTGATGAAACTTCTGGGGAGCACTGAGGAACCATGATAGTGGCAAGAACACCACAAGGAGTTAATTGAGTCGTCTGGTGTATGGCAGCAAGGCAGAGTAGCAGAAAGCTGATAGGGGCAAGACAGGCTGGCAGAGCAGAGGTAGTCTGGTCCCTGTGGTTTTGATAGGGGAAAGACAGGCTGGCAGAGCTGAGGTAGTCAGTTCCCTGTGGTTTTGATAGGGGCAAGACAGGCTGGCCCAGGAGAGAGTTCCCTTTCCTTTGTGAAAGAAAGAGCTCCCTAGAATGGGTTCGCCCCTAGAGTGGGGTGTTTCCGTTGGCGTCTAGTGAAGACCCAGAAGCTACTGACTGTACTTATGCACTTCAGCTGATGACAAAGGAACTTGAAGAGTTCTCAGAAATAAGAAAACTGCTACTCAAGTCCAAATCTACAATATCAACTTATGTTGACTATTTACCCAACAGTACCTCTGTAAACAATGGGAACACAGAGGATGAACTGGAGTACAACTACCACCAGTTTTCTATAGCACTAGAAACATTAATGTGGCAACTAAAAAACATCTAGGGAAAATGGCCTGTATTATGAAGGTCATGAAAACTATATCCTAGCTCCAAGCTGGACAGATAGGCACAGCGTGAGAGCTCAAGCCATGGTAGGGATGTAAGGCCTGGATGGACAGGCACAGCGGTCGAGGACAGAGGTCAATCCCACCTAGGAACATAAGGCCTGGATGGACAAGCACAGCAGTTGAGGACAGAGGTCAATCCCACCTAGGGACATAAGGCCTGGACAGACAGGCAGAGCAATTGAGGTCAAACACTTGTAGGAACACAAGGCCTGGATGGACAGGCAAAGCAATCGAGGTAAAACACTTGTAGGAACATAAGGCCTGGACTGACAGGAACAGCAATCAAGAACATAACATAAGAACATAAGAACATAAGAAAATGCCACGCTGGGTCAGACCAAGGGTCCATCAAGCTCAGCATCCTGTTTCCAACAGAGGCCAAAACCAGGCCACAAGAACCTGGCAATTACCCAAACACTAAGAAGATCCCATGCTACTGATGCAATTAATAGCAGTGACTATTCCCTAAGTAAAATTGATTAATAGCCATTAATAGACTTCTCCTCCAAGAACTTATCCAAACCTTTTTTGAACCCAGCTACACTAACTGCACTAACCACATCCTCTGGCAACAAATTCCAGAGCTTTATTGTGCGTTGAGTGAAAAAGAATTTTCTCCGATTAGTCTTAAATGTGCTACTTGCTAACTTCATGGAGTGCCCCCTAGTCCTTCTATTATTCGAAAGTGTAAATAACCGAGTCACATCTACTCGTTCAAGACCTTTCATGACCTTAAAGACTTCTATCATATCCCCCCTCAGCCATCTCTTTTCCAAGCTGAACAGCCCTAACCTCTTCAGCCTTTCCTCATAGGGGAGCTGTTCCATCCCCTTTATCATTTTGGTTGCCCTTCTCTGTACCTTCTCCATCGCAACTATATATTTTTTGAGATGTGGCGATCAGAATTGTACAGAGTATTCAAGGTGCCGTCTCACCATGAAGGGATAAAGAGGCATTATGACATTTTCCGTTCTATTAACCATTCCCTTCCTAATAATTCTTAACATTCTATTTGCTTTTTTTACTGCTGCAGCACAATGAGCTGACAATTTTAAAATATTATCCACTATGATGACTAGATTTTTTCCTGGGTGGTAGCTCCTAATATGGAACCTAACATTGTGTAACTACAGCAAGGGTTATTGTTCCCTATATGCAACACCTTGCACTTGTCCACATTAAATTTCATCTTGCATTTGGATGCCCAATCTTCCAGTCTTGCAAGGTCCTCCTGTAATGTATCATAGTCTGCTTCTGATTTCACTACTCTGAATAATTTTGTATCAACCGCAAATTTGATAACCTCACTCGTATTATTCCTTTCCAGATCATTTATATATATATTGAAAAGCACTGGTCCAAGTACAGATCCCTAAGGCACTCCACTGTTTACCCTTTTCCACTGAGAAAATTGACCATTTAATCCTACTCTCTGTTTCCTGTCTTTTAACCAGTTTGTAATCCACAAAAGGACATCGCATCCTATCCCATGAATTTTAGTTTTCGTTGAAGCCTCTCATGAGGGACTTTGTCAAATGCCTTCTGAAAATCAAAATACACTACATTTACCGGTTCACCTTTATCCACATGTTTATTAACCCCTTCAAAAAAATGAAGCAGATTTGTTAGGCAAGACTTCCCTTGGGTAAGTCCATGTAGACTGTGTCCCATTAAATCATGTCTTTCTATATGCTCTACAATTTTGATCTTGAGAATAGTTTCCACTATCTTTCCCGGCACTGAAATCAGGCTCACTGGTCTATAATTTCCCGGATCACACCTGGATCCCTTTTTAAATATTGGGGTTACATAGGCCAGCTTCCAGTCTTCAGGTACAATTGATGATTTTAATGACAGGTTACAAATTTTAACTAATAGATCAGAAATTTCATTGTTTAGTTCCTTCAGTACCCTAGGATGCATACCAGGTGATTTGCTACTCTTTAGTTTGTCAATGTGGCCTACTACCTCTTTCAGGTTCGCAGTGATTTGGTTCAGTTTGTCTGACTCATCACTCTTGAAAACCATCTCCGGAACTGGTATCTCCCCAATATCCTCATTAGTAAACACGGAAGCAAAGAATTCATTTAGTCTTTCTACAACGGCCTTATCATCCCTAAGAGCCATTTAACCCCTCAGTCATCTAACGGTCCAACCAAATCCCTCACAGGTTTCTTGCTTCGGATATATTTTTAAAAGTTTTTATTATGAGTTTTTGCCTCTATGGCCAACTTCATTTCAAATTCTCTCTTCACCTGTCTTACCAATATTTTACACTTACCTTGACAATGCTTATGTTTTATCCTATTTTCTTCAGATGGATCCTTCTTCCAATTTTTGAAGGATGTTTTTTGGCTAAAATAGCCTCTTTTACCTCACCTTTTAACCATGACGGTAATCGTTTTGCCTTCCTTCCACCTTTCTTAATGTGCGGAATACATATGGACTACGCCTCTAGGATTGTATTTTTAAACAATGTCCAAGCCTGTTGAACACTTTTAACCTTTGCAGCTGCACCTTTCAGTTTTTTCTATTTTCCTCATTTTATCAAAGTTTCCCTTTTTAAAATTTAGTGTTAGAGCTGCAGATTTACTTATTGTCCCCCTTCCAGTTATTAGTTTAAATTTGATCATGTTATGATCACTGTTGCCAAGTGGCCCCACCACCGTTACTTCTCTCACCAAATCTTGCGTTCCACTAAGAATTAAATCTAAAATAGCTCCCTCTCTTGTTGGTTCCTGAACCAATTGCTCCATGAAGCAATCATTTATTACATCCAGGAACTTTATGTCTCTAGCAAGCCCTGATGTTACATTTACCCAGTCAATATTGGGGTAATTGAAATCTCCCATTATTATTGCACTGCCAAATTGGTTTGCTTCCCTGATTTCTCTTAGCATTTCATCATCTGTTTGACCATTTTGTCCAGGTGGATGGTAGTATACTCCTATCACTATACTCTTACCCAACCCACATGGGATTTCTACCCATATAGATTCTACTGAGCATTTACTCTCTTGTAATGTCTTTATCCTGTTGGACTCTATACCCTCCCGGACATAAAGTGCCACACCCCCACCAAGTTGATCCTCCCTATCATTGCGATATAATTTGTACCCTGATATAGCACTGTCCCATTGGTTATCCTCCTTCCAACAAGTCTCTGTGATGCCAATTATGTCAATCTCATCATTTGCTGCTATACCCTCTAACTCTCCCATCATACTTCTTAGACTTTTGGCATTGGCATACAGACATTTCAAAGTGTGGTTTTTGCTTATTTTAACAACCTGCTTTTCAGTTGTTTGGGATAATTCGGAAATCATTAGCTTTGGTGATTTTTTACAGATACGCATATGGACTATGTTTTCTTTTAATGGAACCTCTCTGTTGGGATGCCCTAACTCTCCTGTTTGATTAGTATCCTTCAAGGATACATTTCTCTGAACCACGCACTGCTGAGTGACTGTCAGCTTTCCCCCTTGTTCTAGTTTAAAAGCTGCTCTATCTCCTTTTTGAAAGTTAGTGCCAGCAGCTTGGTTCCACTCTGGTTAAGGTGGAGCCCATCCTTTCGGAAAAGTCTCCCCTTTCCCCAAAAGTTTCCCCAGTACCTTACAAAGCTGAATACCTCTTCCCTACACCATCTTCTCATCCACACATTGAAAATCTGGAGCTCTGCCAGCCTCTGGGGACCTGCACATGGACAGGAAGCATTTCAGAGAATGCCACCCTGGAGGTTCTGGAATTCAGCTTCCTACCTAAAATCCTAAATTTGGCTTCCAGAACCTCTCTCCCACATTTTCCTATGTCGTTGGTGCCCACTTGTACCATGACAGCCAGCTCCTCCCCAGCACTGTCTATAATCCTATCTAGGTGACGCATGAGGTCTGCCACCTTCGCACCAGGCGGCAAGTTACCAGGTGGTCCTCACGTCCACCAGCCACCCTTCTATCTACATGTCTAATAATCGAATCACCAACTATGATGGCTGGCCTAACCCTTCCCTCCTGGGCAGTAGCCCTGAGAGATTTGTCCTCAGTGCGTGAGGAAAATACATCACCTGGAAAGCAGGTCCTTGCTACAGGATCACTTCCTGATACACCAGGGTGCTGTTATCCTACTGGGAGACCTTTCTGATCCAAGGCAGCACTGGAGCTGCCAGAATGGATTTGGCTACTATGCCCCTGAAGGTCTCGTCAATGTACCTCTCTGTCTCCCTCAGCTCTTCCAAGTCAGATACTCTAGCCTCCAGTGATCAAACTTGTTCCCTGAGAGCCAGGAGCTCTTTGCACCGAGTGCATACATACAATCTCTCACCGGTTTGTAAAAAATCATACAAGTGACACTCAATGCAAAAGACTGGAAAGCCCCCCTCTTGCTGCTGGACTGCTGCCTTCATCTTAGTTTTATTGAGTTCCTAGTTAAGTCAAACACTTGTAGGAACACAAGGCCTGGACGGACAGGCAAAGCAATCGAGGTCAAACACTTTTAGGAACACAAGGCCTGGACGGACAGGCAGAGCAATCAAGGTCAAACACTTGTAGGAACACAAGGCCTGGATGGACGGGCAAAGCAATCGAGGTCAAACACTTGTAGGAACATAAGGCCTGGATGGACAGGCACAGTAGTCGAGGACAGAGGTCAATCCCACCTAGGGACATAAGGCCTGCACTGACAGGCACAGCAGTTGAGGACAGAGGTCAATCCCACCTTGGGACATAAGGCCTGGACGGACAGGCAGAGCAATAGAGGTCAGACACTTGTAGAAACATAAGGCCTAGACGGACAAGCACAGCAGTCGAGGACAGAGGTCAATCCCACCTAGGGACATAAGGCCTGGACGGACAAGCAAAAAGAAATCGAGGTCAAACACTTGTAGGAATATAAGGCCTGGACGGACAGGCAAAGCGATTGAGGTCAGACACTTGTAGGAACATAAGACCTGGACGGACAGGCAAAGCAATCAAGGTCAGACACGTGTAGGAACATAAGGCCTGGATGGACAGGCACAGTAGTCGAGGACAGAGGTCAATCCCACCAAGGGACATAAGGCCTGGACAGACAGGCACAGCAGTCGAGGACAGAGGTCAATCCCACCTAGGGACATAAGGCTTGGACAGACAGGCAGAGCAATCGAGGTCAAACACTTGTAGGAACATAAGGCCTAGACGGACAGGCAAAGCAATCGAGGTCAGACACTTGTAGGAACATAAGGCCTGGACAGACAGGCACAGCAGTCGAGGACAGAGGTCAATCCCACCTAGGGACATAAGGCCTGGACTGACAGGCACAGCAGTTGAGGACAGAGATCAATCCCACCTAGGGACATAAGGCCTGGACAGACAGGCAGAGCAATCGAGGTCAAACAATTGTAGGAACATAAGGCCTAGACGGACAGGCAAAGCAATCGAGGTCAGACACTTGTAGGAACATAAGGCCTGGACAGACAGGCACAGCAGTCGAGGACAGAGGTCAATCCCACCTAGGGACCTAAGGCCTGGACGGACAGGCAAAGCAATCAAGGTCAGATACTTGTAGGAACATAAGGCCTCGATTGACAGGCACAGTAGTCGAGGACAGAGGTCAATCCCACCAAGGGACATAAGGCCTGGACTGACAGGCACAACAGTCGAGGACAGAGGTCAATCCCACCTAGGGACATAAGGCCTGGATGGACAGGCAGAGCAATCGAGGTCAAACACTTGTAGGAACATAAGGCCTGGACTGACAGGAACAGCAATCAAGGTCAAACACTTGTAGGAACAGAAGGCCTGGACGGACAGGCAAAGCAATTGAGGTCAAACACTTGTAGGAACATAAGGCCTGGACTGACAGGAACAGCAATCAAGGTCAAACACTTGTAGGAACAGAAGGCCTAGACGGACAGGCACAACAGTCGAGGATAGAGGTCAAGCACATCTAGGGACATAATGCCTGAAAAATGCTTGACACACACATTCTCCACTAACTGCAAGGGCTGGTCATCAAGGGCACAGCAATCGAGGACAGAGTCAATCCCACCTAGGGACATAAAGCCTGGACAGACAGGCAAAGCAATTAAGGCCTGGACGGACAGGCACAGTAGTCGAGGACAGTGGTCAATCCCACCTAGGGACATAAGGCCTGGACGGACAGGCAAAGCAATCGAGGTCAAACAATTGTAGGAACATAAGGCCTGGACAGTTGATGGTCAGGCATAGTGTTTGAGATCAGGCCCTTGTAGGGATGTACGGCCTGGGCAGTGGATGGTCAGGGACAGCGTTTGAGGTCACGTACATGTGCTGCAGTGCTTATATTATCTGGAGCATAGGAGGTAGTTGGAGCTGCTGCAAGACTTTTAATTGCTTTTATTCATCTTGCCATTCACAGGGAAAGTTTGGAAACCCAAGCAAAGGCAGGTTTACTTTCAAAAACACTAGCATTTCCATCAACTCTGGTGCCAGCCTTGAGCGGTGAGGGCTCATGATATCCCCTGTCATTGAAAAGACACGTTCAATGGGCATACTGGTTGGTGGACATGACAGATATCGCTGAGCCACTTTGGCTAGGTGTGGCCAGACAGTGGACTTGTGAGCCTAATATGCCAGCAGATCTGTCTGCATGTTTTCTATCGGATCTGAGAGATACCGTGTCACTGACAGCTGTGCTGGTGTCTCCTTTTCTTGGGCGGGCTGAGAGTCACTCATGCCAGCTGCTTTCTCTCTCGCACGTTGCACAAAAGATGAATCTTTATGGGCAACATGCCTTCGGCGTTCTGATGTCGAGGAGGTGGTACTATCTGTCGCTGACACAGTACTGCTCTTGCTTGGGCTAGTAGCACAACTCTCTGAAGTGCCCGCTGTTTCCACCTCTACTTGAAGCCTAATCTGTCTCTGCCTATGGCGCTCCTGTTCACGGACTTTTGCTAACAGCAGGTCCTTCACCAATATGAGACAATCATACTGTAGGGTGAGTTTCCCTTTCACATGGGGATCACGGACTGTGGCGAGCATGTATGTGTTCTGTTCTGTTAAAGGCCTTAATATCTCTTTCACCTGCTGCTGCAAAATGTCCAGACAATGCAGCACCTCAACTGTCATTCCCTCTTCCTCTTTAAAGGCTTCCAAACATTCATCCAGGAGATGAACTATAGGGATGGTGTCAGCCAAGGTGGCACATCTGGAACTCAGCTCCTCCGTGACATCCATGAAGGGCTGCAGGATTTTTACCAGCTGACTCATGACTAACCAATCATGATGCCCTAAGCCCTAGGCCTAGGCCCCTGCACACCTATGTCCATTGTACCAGAAAGTTCATGAAGGGGAGTCTGCAGCTCCACTAACCTCTCCAGCATCATAAAGGTGGAATTCCACTGGGTGGCAATGTCTTGAAGGAGACGCTTGTGAGGCATCTCCAAATCAGTCTGCTTTTTTCGGAGAACCTGTCCCGCCTTGACACTTCTGTGGAAGTGCGCTGCTATGTTCCTGCACTTGTGTATTAACCTATGCAGATATTCATTCTCTTTGTCATTGGCATCCAACCCCAGAGCTGACTTCACTACCAGGTGCAGAGTGTGTGCAAAACATCGGATGTTCTTAACACGCCCGTCGTTAATTGCCTTAACCATGTTTGCACCATTGTCTGTGCAAAGAACTCTGCCTGAGTTTTCCTGTCTCGCTGGTGTAGTTGCCAGCCCTCCAGCATCTGTTTGTTGCATGCTATAATATTGGCTGCGGTATGGGCCTGGTCCGTCTGGTGAGTGTGCAGTAAAGCCCACCTCCACCCTGATACTTCTTCAGTAATAGAGCTGCTGGCTGCCCCTGCCTCAGCCATGTCCCACCAGTGTGCTGTCAGAGAGAGGTAAGAGTGTGCAGCATTCATGGCAGTCCAGATATTGCAGGTGAAATGCACTCTTCCCTCTGCCTTAGCTAGCAGCACTTGCATGCGACTGTGACACTGCTTGTACAGGCTGGGGATGACCTTTCTACTAAATGTGGTTCTGGAGGGGACTTTGTTATTTGGAAGTAAGACCTTCAGAAAACGCTTGAAACCCACATTCTCCAATAATTGCAAGGGCTGGTCATCAAGGGCAATCATTTCCCCAATGGTCCTGGTTACAACTTTTGAGGCTGCCTGCCGCCTACCCCGGGATAGCGTTACCACTCTCCAACCCATTTCCTCCATGGTGGATTGTTGCTTCTGCCACATGTTAGGGGGTTGCTGGCCTGCCACCTGACTGCTAGAAGGAGATGAGGACGTGGGCTGACTCTGCTGCTTTTCTACCACTGCACACTGCTGGGAAAGGGTCCCCCGACTGGTACTGCCACCATCCCCAGATGGCAGTAATCTTGTTGGGTGTTGACTCTTCATATGATGGTTCATGCCAAAATTAGATAGATGTCCCATTTGCTTGCTTCTGCTAATAGCCCTGGCACAGTAATTACACTGAGCATGTATGGTATGCACACAGACGCTGCTTGCTTGTAAGCACAAAAGAGGCAGACTCCCTGGGCACTTGACTGCACAGACCCACCCAATAGTAAGGTTCAGTCTGTTAAAAATACCCACTGCCCACTGTCACGGTGCCTGGCTGTGCACTAATGTGTGTGGTGTGCACACAGATGCTGCTTGCTTGTAAGCACAAAAGAGGCAGACTCCCTCGGCACTTGTCTGCACAGACCCACCGAATAGTAAGGTTCAGTCTGTTAAAAATACCCACTACCCACTGAAGCCCAGTGCACTTGAATTAAAAAAATCAGTTTGAAAAAGCTGGAATTTTTGTCACTCCAGAAAAATGGATGAAATTGAAAATAATATATCTCTCCAAGCCAGCCACAACACCCTAATGGTGAGTGGTAGCTGCTTCTCTCCCTGGCACAGCTTCTCTTCTCATATCACCTAAATAAACAGCTTGAAAGAAACAGGACTAGCTGGCCCTAGCACTGCAGCAAAATAAAGAATAATTAGCTTTTTCTTTCCTTAACTAGCCTATCTCTTAGTGCAGCCTCCTCTTACACCAAGCCCACCTCCCCACAGCATCGCTGGAAATAAAATGCATTGATCTCCTCATGCTGATCTTTATATAATGCTGGCTCATCAGTAAAATCGACAGAGAACACTGAATGACAGCGCGATTGGCTGCATTCAGTGCATTTCACAAAATTTCAGCGGGGATACGCTGCATTCCGGTATCCATGCCGACCTATTCGACCCTTTCCTGTGAGTCACTGTGACTCACAGGAAAGTGTCAGACAGGTTGGCATGGATACCGGAATGTAGGGCATGGGCGCTGCTATTTTGTGAAAATCATAGCTAGCTAGTAGCTAATGGGGGTGAAGAAAAGCGCGCGCCGCGGGGCGCACTGAATTAAAAAGATAATAAGGTACATACGTGGGGAGTCGCGATGCATTTCGCCTCCCCACGTATATAACGTATATGGCAAGATACGTTGCGGATCACCAATACGGCAAAAATGAATGCACACCCCTAGCGCGGCAATTCTGGCTTCCTTCCCACCCGCCCTTATTATTGTGTACAGTTAATTGGTATATGATTGTTAAAGCAAAGTTTGCAGATTATCGCAGTGGAGGCAGAAACCCGAGCCCAAGTTCAATGTTGTAAAAAGTTTGCTGTTTAAAGAACACGGGGAGGGGGGGTCTCATGCAGTTGGGGGGGGGGCTGCTGCACAAGAAGGCCGGAATGAGGTCTAAAGCTCAAAGGCCATGGCTGGCCCTCGCTGGGACGAAGCAGGGCAAGTCAATAAAGAAGGGGGGGGGGGTGATATCTCGTTTACCGCTGGGACGTGGTGGTGAGTGAGGACTTAAGAGAAAGGGGGTGTGGGGGAATGTTTCAGCTGACATGTGGTCAGCATGATGTTTATTGTGCAGGCTCGGATGTTGTTCAGTAAACTGCAGCCTTTTATAATGCCAGATCGTGTATTGTTTTCTTGTGGAGGGATGGCAAGAGCCAAGCGCAGATCTTGACTCCTCACGCTTACCATGGTTCACTTAATTCTCCACATCGTGCACCACAATGATTAATTGGTTCTTTTATTGCGGTGCACGATGTTTTCACAAAAGTGCCCAGCCAGGAGTATCGTGGTCCACAATATTCCCAGGGGGGGGGGGGGAGAGAGAGAGAGAGAGAGAGAGAGAGAGAGAGAGAGAGAGAGAGAGAGAGAGAGATGAGAGAGAGAGAGAGAGAGAGAGAGAGAGAGAGAGAGAGAGAGAGATAGAGAGAGAGAGAGAGAGAGAGAGAGAGAGAGAGAGAGAGCCTTCCTTCCTGTAATACCTATGCCCTAGACAAGTATTTGTATCCCTATGGGAGGGCCACCTAGTAACTCGAGGTGGGGATTAGGTATGAGCGTCGGGGGTTGGGGGCCACTTTCGCATTCCACATGAGACGTATGGAAAGAACAGTGGTCTCTAGTGAAGATTTGCTGGCCGTCGGAGTGAGGACGCTCACTCCAAGAGGAGATTTGGGCAACATTCTCTCCACCTAGCTTGATGGACACTCTACCTGGGCAACAACAAGCTAGGTGGAGAGAATGTAGCCCAAATCTCCTCTTGGAGTGAGTTTCCTCACTCCGACGGCCAGCAAATCTTCACTAGAGACCACTGTTCTTTCCGTAGGTCTCATGTTGAATGCGAAAGTGGCCCCCAACCCCCGACGCTCATACCTAATCCCCACCTCGAGTTACTAGGTGGCCCTCCCATAGGGATACAAATACTTGTCTAGGGCATAGGCATTATAGGAAGGCAGGTGCGCTCTCTCTCTCTCTCTCTCTCTCTCTCTCTCTCTCTCAACTAATTTCCTTTCTTTCTATTACAGATGTCAAAAAATATTTGTTCCAAAATCCAATATTTTATGCCACATGCATTTCTAGTCATGGATACTGTTCTTTTCCTAAACTCTCTTATCCTGACTGATAATTTGTACAGGTGCTGTTAAGCTGAATTTGGTCTTTGTTTTGATGAGGAATACATAATTTTTGTTTTCAGTTTCTCTGTTGTAATTATTATTATTCAAATTCTGATCAGAATTGCTGAGAATTTGAAAACCGTGCTAGGTTATGGATCTCACACTGCAGCCATGTTCTGGCCCTCTTGATACATGCTATTGAAGGTCTCTAACTGGTGCCTACTTCCTATACTTTAAAATAAAGATAAATCTTATCTTTCTGTGCCCTTCTTCTGTCAGCAAAAGTCAGTGTGTTCCTGTAGAGAAATATGGAAAACAGCATTGGAATAGCACCCAGCATCTGCTCAAGTGTTGTGAATGATTCAACTGAAAGAATGTTATCACCAGGCTGTGAGAACCAAGTGCTGTCAGTCAGGCACCTTGAAGAATATTATGAGAATCTAGGCCAGAGAATCTAGCTTGAACAGTCAAGCTATTATGCCAGGTTAGGGCTAGGTAGATTTATGTATATACTTTATTGTATACGATAAAACAGTATGCTACAAAATAGCATCTTCGGACTTCATTCAGATCTGAGAGTCGCAACTGGTGCCTGGGATTGTAAAAAGGCTCGTCTCAAGCATTCCGCATTTTGAAGGGTCCCCAGAAGCTGAAATGATGTGAGCATAAGTTTTTATGAGCATTGCATTGAACAGAATATTCTATAGAACTGCATACTGATGGACCTGCTGTTAATTGCTCTGGGCTATATCTGTTGTTATCTCTAGCTGTGTAATCATTACAGTCTGTGGACTTGTCCCTGTTTTTAATAATTAAAAGGTGAATTTTAAAAGCCAAGCATGTGCACTAAATTAAGGTATGTAAGAATAAGTCAGGCTTTCGCGTGACAGCCATATTTTAAAAAGTCCCTGGATGCATGCGTAAATGTCATGGCAAGCACATCTAAAAACTTTTTGAAAAGTGGCAGGGCATGGGCATGGTCTGGGCAAGAGATGAGTGCATAAATAATTATGCACCCTGGTACACGCCAAGGTTCCCTGCTGTATAACTTTACTTTTCCTAGGGATGGTATCAAAGAAAAAGATCAAGCCATTTCAAAGGAGTTTAAAGAGTCTGGGGTAACTGGGAAGTATACAAGCTATCAAACCAGGGGGGTCTGGAGGATCTATCTGTTAATTGGGTAAACTGGTGGACGAACCGGTAAACTGGTAATGGTGTCAATGTTTGCCCCTTTTAAATTCCCATGATTTACAAAGTAGAAGTGGGATTTGTGTACCCATGCATGCACCCACTTAAAAGTTTGTGTACACATACATGCAGCCAGGTTATTTTATAAGATGTGCGCATATACGTGCGCAAGTTATAAAATGCCCACATCCCTGGTCATGGTCCAACGTAAGGGTGTGCCTGCTCAACAGTTCAAAAGTTACCACCTGTTAGTAAAGTTATCCTACATATTCCACCATGGAGTCAGTCTCTTTCTTTCTGTCTTTGCCAAACAATAAATAAGCGACCGTGAGCATCTTTGATTGGAGGTAATGGTGACTTTTGCAGAGACGAATGAGTTAGAGCTTGGAGGCTAATTGTAAGTGGATATCGCAAAATGGCGAAGCTGAGTTTGGAGAACGAAGACTGCGTTTGCAGCGGTATTAAGCAGACACTGCCTCCGTGTTTGAAAAAAGCGAGATTTGAAGCAATAAAATAACAGAAGACTGAATAGAGCAGTTGTGTCCACAATTAAAGTGGCTTCGGAGTCCAAGTGAGACCAATGACTTTTCAATACATCACAAAGAAATGAGAGGAGAAGTGATTTCTGTTCAATGACGAGCGTCATCTATTGAGTACATTGGATTGAAAATTCCCCTGAAGAAGCCGTCAGGCGAAACAAGGGCGCTGTTGGGATTTATTAAGATTGGGATTTATTAAGATTGGTATTGGGATTTATAAAAATTTGGGATTTATAAAAATTGAATAGATTAAATGTATCGGGGGTTTAAAAATTCAATATAGAGTTTATTATTGTTTAACGTATGACAAATATTGCCACATAAAGACTATGTAAGATAAAATAATTGGATGAATAAGACTAGCCGAATTAATTAGTCTAACACTGTGATATTAGAAAAATCAGAAGCAGAGGTTAGTTTCATTATGGTTTATGGAATCTTATTTTGGAGGTAGATTTTATGAGTGAATTGTTAGTACAATTAAGTATGTATGGGGATGAGTGATATGTTTTTTTTTTAAATTTATACTTTATTGCATTTTTGCATTTATAAAGGAAATTTTTACAATGTGAAATATAAACAATACAGATTGGAAAAATAATATTCAGTAACATATAATTCTTAAGAGACCCACTTCTCAATATCATAATCAATGTAAAACACATTGAATCTAAATAAAGAAAAGAGTGGAGACCAAGAAAAAGAACATATAGTAGATACTTTAAAAAAATAATATTTCTGAATATGCTAGAACTGTAAGGGCACGTCTTTCTCTCCTTATTACCAATAACCTTAAGGAGGATCTCAAGAACATGGACTATCATTTAAATATGACCTAAGTTGTTCTGGATCATTAAAGATATATTTAGTAATTAGTATCGCCGCAAAGCAAAATGCAATGACACGGAAAACGTAAAACAAATTTTACTCCCCTATCTACCACCTCCCCTCTCATCGCTAGAGATTTCTTCCTCTTTATTTGAGTTGTCCTCACAATGTCAGGAAAAATTTGGATTGCTTGCCCATGGAATTTTAGGTTTTAAAACCTGAAATAATGTCTTAATACATTATCCCTTTTGGTTATATAAGAAAATTGCACCAATAGCGTTGCTCTTGATTTTATATCTGCCTCAAAAGATTTTTCCAGAAAATCAGTTAAGTTCAAATCTGTATCTTCTTGCTTTTCCTGTTGCAATGTGCTATTCTCCAAGGATTGTCTCGCTGGTAGGTAATACATCATAGATATAACTGGGAATGCGCTTGGTGAAAATTTCAAAATATTTAAAAAAGATAACTTTTAAATAATTCCATTGGAGATGATAACTTCATCTTGGGGAAATTTAGAATCCTCAAATTTGCCCTCTTAGACTGGTTTTCAAGAATTTCCATCTTGTTTTCAATCATTTTATCAGATTTTATCAGGTTGAATTGAATATCTTCAATCTCTTTTACTTTCCCATCTGTTGCTTTTAGTTGTTTCTCCATTGTTACTACTTTTTCATCTACTATCTGCACTTTGGTAATAGCTTCTTGAACAGTAACAGTTATAGTGTTAATCGACTTCTGCATTGAGATCAAAATATTTCTTATTTCTTCTAAGGAAGGCGCGAGAGCTGGAATAGCACTAAACAAGGTAATATTATTATTCACAGTTCCTGCCTCAATAAGGCCTTCACCACTTTTTCTATGTTGTTCTAAGAATTGCAGTTGTTCTGGGGTTAGCTGTTTCTCCTGGTTATCAAGGCTCCTGGAACCCAGTTTCCCATGGTTCACTGAAGAGTCGGAATAACATTCCGCTCTTCTCTGGTCACCAGCTGCCATTAAGAAATTGTCTACAAGAATTTCCCACGACTCTCGTGGTCTATCCACATTCGGCAATTCCCTGGGGTGCCCTTGCGGTGGTTCCATTATTATTGGTACACCCGGGCTTAGTGATATTTCCAAGGTCAAGAGGCTCGGTAGCTGTTCCTTACTGGCTCCAGTGACTTCAACATTTGGGTTGTCTATTGGAATTTTGGTGAAGGCTAGGGATGTGCAGAGGGATGCCATACATTGCATTCAGGATTCAGATTTGTTGGGAGGCAGATATGTTGCATTTGGCTGTATGGCGCCCCAATACGTTAATATGTCGATTTCTATTTGTTTCCCTGCTAAAATTAAATTAACTACAACCTCCCAACCTCCTGACCCCCCCCCCCCCCCCCAAGACTTACCAAAACCCCCTGGTGGTCCAGCGGGGAGTCCGGGAGCTATCCCCTGCACTCACACCCTCGGTGCCGGTTTCAAAATGGCGCCGATAGCCTTTGACCTACTATGCCCCTGTGACATAGTAAGGGCAAAGGCGATCGGCGCTATTTTGAGTACTGGCATCCGATGGCCGGAGTGCAGGAGGTTGCTCCCGGACCCCCACTGGACATTTGGCAAGTCTTGTAGGGGTCAGGAGGGTCCCCCAAGACTTGCCAAAAGTCCCTGGTGGTCTAGCGGGGGTCTAGGAGCAACCTCCTGCACTCGGACCGTCGGCTGCCAGTAATCAAAATATTGCCGATAGCCTTTGCCAATACTATGTCACAGGGGCTACCGGTACCATTGGTCAGCCCCTGTCACATGGTAGGAGCACAAGATGGTGCTGATGGCCATGTGACAGGGGCTGACCAATGGCACCGGTAGCCCCTGTGACATAGTAGGTCAAAGGCTATTGGTGCCATTTTGAAACCGGCACCGAGGGTGTGAGTGCAGGGGATGGCTCCCGGACCCCCCGCTGGACCACCAGGGAGTTTTGGTAAGTCTTGGTAAGTCTTGGGGGTCAGGGGTTTGTTTAAATTGGTTTCTTTAGGTGGCTGAATAATTTGGCGAAGATTTGTGTTCGTGGGGAATTGCGATACGTTTCACTTCCCCATGAATACAATGAATATGGCCACATCCATTGCGGATTGCCAATATGTAGGGACCGAATGCACACCCCTAGTGAAGGCTTTGTCAATCCTTGGTTGCCGATTATCCCACTCCGGGGTAGAGGTAATGTCTCATATTTGAGCTTTTCTTTTTGTGTGTGGCATGTTCTTTTTCCCCAAATAAATCTGAAAAGAAAATAGCAAGCTCAACAAGAAATTTCAAGCGCATCTGGAGACACCAGCCTACACGCCCTTACAGCTCAGCGGCCATCTTGGTCTCCCCGATATAATGTTTTTTAATTAAGATATTTAAAATTTGTTGAGGGTATTTTGATAACCGCACAATTAATGGATGTTAAATGCAATTTGTTGTATATGTATGTACTATTTGAAGAATAATAAAAATTGTTTGTGAAACAGTATAAAAATATTTATATGTGCTTGTATCCCACTCTGGAAGGAGTATTTTTTTGGTATATATAATAAAGTTATATTAAAAATAAATATTTAGAAAGTATGAAATCTGAACTAAATAAAATTATAATTAATCAGAAATAAAATTGTTTAAAATTAAATAAAGAATAAAAAAAAGAAAAATAATTAATTAATAAAAATATATATGAGAGTCTAGTTTTCATAAGAACAATAAAACTAAATATAATAGCATAGATTTGCCCTCCCATAGGGATTCAAATACCTGTCTAGGGCATAGGCACTATAGTAAAGCTCTCTCTCTCTCTCTCCGAAAGAATCATCGCACACTGGGAAAACATCGCGTGCGGTGCTAATGTTTTCGCAAATGGCAAAAACATTGCCGCACATGATGTTTCCCCATTTGCATTGGTAACGCCCCCTAATGCGTTACCAATGCGATATTTGAAAATGAGGCCCATAGAGTGACAGCATAACAAGGAAACATATATTCATATTTTCAAATATATTGTGAAGACAGAACACTCTCACTTTCTCTTCAAACGCAGTTACTCTGCTGCAACTCAGGCTCACCATAGTCACCCTTCTGCCTCTTTGTTTCAGTTTCTGAATTTCTTATTTTTGTTCTTATTGCTCCTCCCCTAATAATTCTTTGTGGGCTTGCTGTTTATGAGAGACTTTTTAGTATGTGTCCCAGGCAAAACAGTACCCCCTTATCAGGAACTGACATTTCTGCCATTGTTTCTACTGGGCTTTGCAGCAGATGAACCAGTTCCCTATGTTGGCAGCACAGCACTACCTCAGCCATGTGCCGCAACAGCTGATTAGGCTGACTGGGAAAAAATAACTTAGGGTTTGGTCAGGCCTCCCTGACCATGGACACTCCCAGACCTATCAACCTCTTTGTTGGCCAGCTGTTGCCCAATAATGTTGAGATAAGTGAATAAAAAAAACATTTTTGCCTCTGCTTACAATACATTGAAGGACACAAAGGGGTAGGAGGGTTGTAGAGATGGAGACTGGGAGAGGTAATGGGTAATGGAGAGCCTGGAAAACCGGAAAGTTGAATGGAAGAAAGAAGGGTTGATAAAGGTAGAGATTGGTGTTATTAAGGGGGTGATAGAAACAGTGGAGAAGTTATAAGTGGATTTAAGGGAAAAAGCGATGATTAGAAGGATAGAATCCGAAGGATCATGTATCTGCAAAAACACTGTGTAGATGAACTAGACTGAGCCAAGCTGTGGACATGTTGAGATGTAGATGCCTGCTTTTTTATACTGCTAGCCAATACTTAACAATACAACTTTTGCTTTAGATAAATTGGGATGAGTGTCTTTATCTTTCTTACAACTTCATAATCATATAAAATTATGGTGGGGTAAACCAATGTTAGATGTATATATTAATCAGTTTTAAAATATAAAAGGAAGATAGAAGTGGAAGAAAATGTCTGTATAACACAGGCTGAATTTCTTTGGTAAGTTTTTTGATCAGTGCATTCGCATTGTTTAACATTTCATTATAGTAATGTGTATTAATTTCTATCCAAATGGAAAAATGCAACAAAAGAGTCAATTTTCAGTTCAGTTTGGCTCAATTGAATTCTATAGCCACAGTGCCCTGAAAAATCTGAATCCTTTCCTGAAAAACCTGAATCCTTTTCTGTTCATTCTGGTCTATGTAGGGAAGCAAATCATACAATTTATTTTGTACTACAAGCCAGAGAAAGAAAAACCAGTTGGGGATGACAAGGAAGGAGCAGGAGCAATCATGCTTCAGCTGATAGTTGCATTTCATGACTTCATTGTTGTTTAGGTAAAAATGAACCTAAGAGCACTTTGAGCAGTGACCATTTTGTTCACATTCATTCCACTTCTAGATCTCAGCGAAAGAAGGAAGACATTTTGAAGCTCCTAGGTTTAAAACGTAAAAACGCAAGATTAGAAAAAAAGATTAGAAATACAATTTGAAAGATTTGAAAGAAGATTAGAAACAGGATAAATTGGGAGAGTCCCAATGCAGGAGAGAGAACGATGGTGAGATCTAAAAGGATGAGTTATGAGCCTTATCGTCACTCAGCATCCTGTTCCCTTTAAAATTGCAGCGCACAACTGCCAGAATGCAAAAGCCGCATGCCAAATGGGCCTGTCCCTCTGTTTGTTTCTCTTCAAAGGAAGAGGATTCGCCCCATTCCCTGAAGGACCAGGGCTGCCTTGCTCCACCTATAGCTGTCCTGCCTCAATCAGGGAATCTATGCTCAATTGCTTTCCCCTTGGCTGGGGAGCTGAGCTCCCATTGTCTTCTTGCATCTTTCTACCTGGATCCCCTTCACAGACCAGGCAGAAGGAGCCTGCAACACTCGAGATCTGCTTGGTCCTGCACACTGCACACTTTTTTCTTCTATGCATAGCTGCAAACCGCCAGGGAGCTCACAGGAAAGAAAGCAAATGCTGTAGTGGTGAGTAAACTTCCCCTCCCCCATGGTAAACAAGTGATTCTTGCTCCTGCCCCTTCCCCTCAGCTGTGCCCCAGCAAACTGAGAATGATTTCAGTTCTCAGCATTCTCACTGAAACAATATTCCTCGTGATAGGCTTTCCTCCCTCGAACAACAAACAGCACAGCTACTATTCACCATCACCAGGGAAGCCTCTACCAGCTGCTAATGCAGTCCCAGATTCCTTCCACTTCTGCTCATTAGGCTAGCTAGCTTGGGAGGGTGTTTTTTTTTTCTTTTAGTTTTTTGAGAGCCTCCATTAATAGAGAAAGGGAGGGTAGGAGAGGAGAAAGGAAGAGAGAGAGAGAGAGCTGGCCCTTTATTCTTTGCTTAATGGCTGCAAGTGAAGGGGTCTGAACGCTTCAACCTGACAAAGGACTTCATGTACCAGAATTCCCTGCTTCATGACGGGTTTACTTACAGTCTGCAATACAGCTGTAATTAGGACATTGAGAAACTTTCTGTCAGCACATTGCACATTTTCAATTTTTTGGCTTCGCTGTTCTTATTCTCTGATAAGCTTTCACTGCTGTAACCTAGAATAGAACAATGGATGTATTATGTGAAGGGCTGTATTACTGCAGACTCGCAAATTCCTTTCCAGAACTGCAAGTCCCAGCAGCCTCTCCTGCAGAACATGGGAGAAGTTTCACGAAAGTTCCAGGGTGTCTAGGGAGGGGGTCAGTAGCCCCTTCAGCCGGAATATGCTTGCTCAGCAATGCTTAGAACGCATGTGTAAAAGATAAGAACTGTAAAGTGCATAAGAGTCTGCTCCTGAATGGGAGGGGCATGCAGTTGTACTGAGCCTTTGTCTTAGCTGCATCTTGCTGGCAATAAAAGTCTATCTTTACGGATCAGTTGTCTGGGCCTCCTTACTGACTAAAAAGAGACGGTTACATTTGGCGAGCCTCAGCCAGGAGGTACCGGGGACGCTATTTTAGCCCCCCAGTTGGTCCAGGGGATTTTGTGGCGGAGTGATCCCCCAGACTTGCCTGGTGAGTGGCCACCGCTGAGTTCAGTGATCAGGTATCTGAGGGGGTCATTCCACGGAGATCCTCTGAGACCTTTGGGCTGGTGATCTGGGAAGAAGGCTTTCGTGACGATCGGAAGAACCCTGCAGGCGAGTATTATGGGAATGATGGGAAAAGTGAAGAATAGCTAAAAGAGTAGCAAATAACCGGTCCATCCGTGAGGGGACCGAGGGGGCTTTGATCACACCCCAAGCGGTGGTTTGGTAGGAATTGCATTCCGAAAGCCACGCGCATAAAAAGAGGAAAAAGAAGTAACGCGTACGATAGTGGGAATAGGTTTCTTGTTGTGTGAAAGAGAGTGAATGGCCTCGCAGTTCTAGACCGGGCGACCGCGTTCTAGTCGGGGCAATTGTGACCCTTTTGTGTCTGACGGGTACGGACCCCTTACCTATCCGTCTTCCCTTCCCTCCTTTGTCTGTGACTCTATCCTAATGGGAGGGGGCGGTTCTACTCCATTAAAAGTCATGACGGAACACTATAGGGAAGTGTTCGATAGACATAAATGTACAAAGCCCGGAATGATTCAACGATGCACCCATAGGTGGCCCAGTTTGTGTGTAAACTGGCCTCCGGTAGGGACTTTCGATTTCCAAACGGCCACAAGGGTCCAGAATATAGTTATACGAGAAGGGAATCCGGGTTGCCCTGAGGATATACCGTACATAACTGCTTGGATTGCAGTTATTGAAAATCCTCCGTCGTGGGCAAAGAAGTTAGTGGAGGGAGCCGCCCTCGTAATGGTAGCTCAGGCGCACAAAATGGGGAACTGGAAGTCCCCATTATTAATTAAGGATTGTAATGTATGTAACTGCTATCTGTGAATTGCAAGCACATGTACCAGGGATTCTTTGTTTTTAATTGTTTTAAACCCTAATAAGAAGAGATTTTGGTTTACAGATGCTGCACAAGACTACTATACAACAAATTAATGTACAGTGTTAAGTTAAAATACTGATTTGATTACTGGAGAATGCATTTACTGGTGTTGAAGTTTAGAGCTTGATGGCAGTTAAGGGTTAACGGCAGAGATAATTACAGGAGAGAGGAGGGGATCGAGCCAGAGAGAGAAGAGAAAGAAAAAAAAAAAAAAAAAGGACATTGGGCTAGCCTGGGTAATGAAGACAAAGAGAGAGAAAAATTGTTTCGTTTGTTTTAACAGAACATTATTGAAAGTTAGTTGATGGTGTGCGTATGTGAATAAAGATAGAATTGTGGCTGTTTCACAGAAGTTGAAGTTTTTGTAGCTCAGAGTTTCTGCTGATTAAATTTATTCTCCAAGGTCCTTGCTAAAACTGTCTGTAATCTGACAAAGGATTGCTACTTGCAAAGAAATACCAGAACCCAGGGTCCCTTACAAATCATTTAGTGCCTTATGATGCGGGCTATTTTTCAGACATTTTATAGCAGCAAATTCATTGCGCCTTCACTCGATACATCCACAGGTTAGTCAATTATTCTCTAATACCATGTTAATTATTGTTCTTACTTGTCTCCTATATATTATCTGTTATTTAAAAGTTACATTGGAACGCATGATAAAGTATGAACTCTCTTTTGCTGACGCAGTTTATTTTGAAGCTGTCTCTGGGAAATTTAGAGAAATGATTAAGAATGGGTTCTTTGTTAAAGTTTTTCTTGTTGCTTCTTTGGCTAGCAGTAGTTAAATATGCAGAGCTACTCCCTGTTTTAAGGAACTGGCAAGATAAGACAGCCAAGCATGTGCAGCGCTGACTGTGAGAATTACAGGATGCCATTTGTAAAAAAAAAAAAAAAAAAAAAAAAAAACCGGAGAAAACAAAGACTTAATATTAAAAATTTTGATTCAGTGGCAGGCGCAAGTTAAGGATTATTGGAAGTTGTGGGCAAGAGAAGGGGCCACTATGCAAGATTAGGAACAAGAGCAAATATGAGTCGACCCAAATGATAAAGTGGTGGCCCCCCCCCCCACACATATATATATATATTGCAATTATGTTCTTTGACCACTGGTGGGGGCTGGGCTCTGGCTATTACCATATGTTCTTAGTGTTTGCAATGTAATTGATACAAGGCTTCCAAGGGTTTGATCATCACTCCTGCACACCTAAAGCGCCTCCCCTGGATCCTTGCCTGCAGATCCAGGTTGACTTTATTGAATTAACCCAATGCCAAACTTACAAGTATGAAGGAAGCAATGTTTTGCAGCTTCTCAGCCTCGTCAGAATTGATTTGCCTCCAGGCGCAGGTCACCTATTCAATTTCCAGATGGATTGTGATCTTTTCATCGTATTTTGAGATGTATGGGAACAGGGATCAGGAAGAGAAGAAAAGGGCCCGTCCCTGCAACCAGGAACTTAATAATAGAGACCCGACATCCGAAAGAAGCTGCAGAAGGCCGAAGGCTTTGAGGGCATGAGCCTCAGCCAGTTAAAAGCTATAGCAGACTAGGTATGTGGAAATAGAGAAGTGGAAGAGAAAAGAGAGAAGCAAGTAGACATATGAAGGAGAAAGTGACTGTTAGCCGCCGCTCTCGAGGACACTCGGACGGGAAGGAGCCAAGACAATGGCAGACCGCGAAGAGGAGGGGGAACAAGACCCCCTTTGGGAAAGAATCGGTGTGCGTACTGCAAAAATGAAGGCCATTGGAAGAGAGACTGTGAAGAATGGCAAAAGAAATACGGGAGCCCTGCAGTGAATACTAACGACAAAAATGGACCTGCACCGAGACAAAGGGGCCGAGGAGGAAGGAGATCGGACAACCCCCACTGGCAGATGGCGGGGGAGGCGACAAGGAGCATACAGCCTGAAGAGACCGGGAGGGAAGAATCCCCACTGACCCTCTGGTGGAGATCCACGAGGTAACACAACAAAAATCAGGGGCCTGTTGGACTCAGAGGCCAACGATCTACGAAAGAGACTGTTTCTGTAGTGGGTGCCTCAGGTTAGGTACTCACTGCCCCTCTGCAGAAAGAATGAACTATACAAGTAGGCGGGACCATGGTATCCCTTATCGGATGGAACCTGCTGTGTAAGCCTCAGACCACATTGAGATTTCAACCAACAGGGGAAGTTAAAGCCTCCTTCGGGGACCATCCAGTGATACTTATCTGTCCCCTCCAAGAAGAATGGAGACTACATCTTCCCATAGTCGAACGAACCATCGAACATCGATATGAAAACAACACCCCCCTCAACAAAAACGAAGACAACTGATGGATAGTGTACCCCAAGTATGGTCCGAACAGAACCCGGGAGGAATAGCTATCGACACTACCCCCATATGGATAGAGATGAAACAGAATGCACAGGTGATAAATCAATCTCAATACCCCATTCCGTATATGGCCAGACAAGGAATTCAGATACACCTGCAAAGACTGTATGATTTGGGCATTCTCCGGCGAATCCGATCTGCTTGGAACACCCCTCTGTTGCCAGTAAAGAAGCCTGGATCAAATGACTATCGACCAGAACAAGACTTAAGAAAAGTGAATAGTCAAGTAGCAGATCTAGTAGCCCTCGTCCCAAATCCATATTCAATCCTAGCCCAAGTCTCTCCTGCATCGAAGTGGTACAGTGTCATTGATCTCAAAGATGCCTTCTTCTCCGTCCCGGTGGCGGAGGAATGTCAAAAGATTTTTGCTTTCACATGGGAAGATGCAGATACTGGAGTAAAGCAGCAGTACACATGGACTCGGTTGCCTCAAGGGTTTAGGCACTCACCTACGCTGTTCGGTGAGCAACTGGCAAAAGATTTAAAGATGTATCAAGTAAAGTATGGGCCAGTCATACAATACGTGGATGACCTTCTGTTGTTTCGAGAGACGTACCTCGAATGTGCGGTATCCACTCTTCAGCTGCTAAAGACGTTGTACTCAAAAGGGTATCGTGCAAGTAAAAAGAAAGCGCAAATCTGTGAATTGGAAGTAGAGTATTTAGGCTTCCAAATACGTGGAGGAACCCGATGTCTGGGGATTTCTCGCACCAGTTCTATAAGAGATCAACCTGTACCCACTTGCAAGAAAGAGCTCCAGGCGTTCCTTGGAGCTGCAGGATACTGTAGGCTGTGGATTGCTAACTATGCAGTTATTGCCCAACCCCTGTACGACAAACTGCGGGGTAAAGAGGCAGAATCTCAACCCTTCCAGTGGGAAGGAAACGAGCTGGCAAGCTTACGTCGACTAAAAGAAGCCTTAATTGAACCACCTGCTTTAGGATTGCCAGATGTGATGAAACCATTCCATCTATTCGTCGACGAGAAAAAAGGCATGGCCATTGGGGTATTGACTCAAAGTTTAGGATCATGGGAACGACCTGTTGCATATCTGTCAAAAGGAATGGACAATGTTGCAAAAGGATGGCCTGGTTGCCTTCGAAGCATTGCTGCTGCATGCTTACTGATACCCGAAGCTGTTAAGCTAACGTTTGGACAAATACAATTGAATCTAGAAGAGTCAGCTCGGCAGGGAACTGGGGCAGACGGTGATCCCGAAGAGGCAGTAAGGGAGTTCGCCCCACGTGTAGATCCAGCCTGGAATTACCAGACCTCAGTAGGGCGCGAGCGTATTGCTGCTTATCAAAAAGCATTTCTTGAAGCATTGAAGAAGGGAAAAAAGAAAGTCGTAAACATGGGGAAGATCCAGGATGTGATACAGAAAAAGGATGAGTCCCCCGGAGATTTTCTGGAGCGGTTGATGGACGCCTACCGACGATACAGTCCATTTGATCCAGAAGATTCCAAGAATCACCTCATCTTAGTGATGAACTTTGTCGGACAATCCTGTCCGGACATTCGCCGGAAATTACAGAAAGCAGAAGGATTCGAGGGAATGATTATCAGCCAACTAAAAGCAATGGCAGATAAGGTCTATGTAAACCGAGAACCGGACGGAGAAAAGAAGGACAAAAAGGAAAGTGGTCGAAAGTTAAGAGAAAGTGTTAGTTTGCTAGCCACAGCTCTGGAAGAGACTAATTTTGGGAATTTGTCCAGGCACTATCAAGGATACCCTGGAAATGGAGGAAGAGGCAGATCGCCCTTTAGAGGGCCATCTAGAGGAAGACCGAGTAGAGGAGGACCGTTTGGAGGCGGAAGAATGACGTTAGGAATTAATCAATGTACATTTTGTAGAAAAGAAGGACACTGAAAGTCTGAGTGTCCGGAGTTCCTGCAAACGAAGCAGGAAGGATGCACTCCGTCCAAACCAAAGGAAGCTGAATGGCAGATGACCGTGGGTGAAACATCCGGCGAAGAAAATGAAGCATGACTAGATAAGGAGAATCTTCCCCTTGATCCTTTGGTGGAAATCAAAGTGGGAACCACGACATTTACAGGATTGCTGGACACTGGAGCGCAGCGATCAGTTATGGCAACTGCTAGAACCACGCCCACTGCAAGGAACATCTCTATAGTCGGAGCCTCTGGAAAGCCACTGGCAGCTCCCAATCCAGTCACCCATAATTGTGAAGAAGTTATGGCTACAGTACATTCCAGTCAACCTGATTTACGCAACCAACCCTGGCAAGGAGCATGGACTTTATTCACTGATTGAAGCAGCCAGGTTATAAATGGAATCAGGGTCGCTGGGTATGCTGTAGTCTCCGAGGATGACATTGTTGAAGCCGAACCCTTACCCCCAGGGACATCAGCGCAAAAAAGCTGAACTAATTGCGCTCACAAGAGCTCTGCAGTTGGCAGAAGGAAAAACTGTAAATATCTATACAGACTCTAAATATGCCTTCCTTACAATTCAAGTGCATGGAGCATTATAGAGGGAAAACAATTGAACAATGCATCAGAAGTACGTGAATTACTAGACGCAGTTTGGCTACCTCGCAAGGTGGCTGTAATGCATTGAAAAGCACACACCAGGAAATCAAACCCTATTGTCAAGGAAATCAGAGAGCAGATGAAGCAGCAAAAAGGGGCAACTCGGGAACCCTTCCAAGCAGTATTAATTGCATCGAATCATCAGGCTTCAGGCAGTCCTGGAGCTCATCACCAATGACTGCTTTCGCTCTTAAACTCTGGGCAAAACAAAATACCAAAATTATGACTGCAGTGTACCAGAATAGATTGGTTTTAGATTATCCTCTGGCCCAGGAAGGAGGGTTTGTGGAACATTTAACCTCTCCAATTGTTGTTTACAGGTAGATGACCAAAACAAGGTTATCCAAGACATCACTGATCGCATGGTCAAGATGGCACACGTCCCTGTCCAGCAGTGGAATAGTGCTTGGGACTGGACCAATGGATTCCGTGGTTGGTTTTCCATGATCGGTGGATTTAAGAGCTTGTTTGTTATCCCAGCCAGTTTAATTCTGTTTTGTCTTTTAGGACCCTGAATTATTCCTTTCTTGCTCAAACCGCCTTCGTCGGGTGATGAAGGACATTGCTGAACGCAAAACAGCCACGCAGCTTCTGTCACTGTACATGTATTCCTCTGAGCCTATAGAACCTGTTTAACCATCCTCATGTTTTATCCTGGGCCATCTTCCCATACATGACAAGTTCGGGCTACAAAGGGGGGTGGAGCCAATAGGGCCCATCCGTCTCAAACCCGTGAAGAAACCATCGGACTGTTTGGGAAATTAGGGCCCCCTGAGAACTCAAATTGCTAATTTTTCTTGTTTCTGTTTCTTTCAGCTCCACAGTTGCGTTGTGATGGTGTGATACTTTTCATAAAGAATGATAAGTATCAAAGGGGGGAATGAAGGGGTCTGAACGCTTCAACCTGACAAAGGACTTCATGTACCAGAATTCCCTGCTTCATGACGGGTTTACTTACAGTCTGCAATACAGCTGTAATTAGGACATTGAGAAACTTTCTGTCAGCACATTGCACATTTTCATTTTTTTGGCTTCGCTGTTCTTATTCTCTGATAAGCTTTCACTGCTGTAACCTAGAATAGAACAATGGATGTATTATGTGAAGGGCTGTATTACTGCAGACTCGCAAATTCCTTTCCAGAACTGCAAGTCCCAGCAGCCTCTCCTGCAGAACATGGGAGAAGTTTCACGAAAGTTCCAGGGTGTCTAGGGAGGGGGTCAGTAGCCCCTTCAGCCGGAATATGCTTGCTCAGCAATGCTTAGAACGCATGTGTAAAAGATAAGAACTGTAAAGTGCATAAGAGTCTGCTCCTGAATGGGAGGGGCATGCAGTTGTACTGAGCCTTTGTCTTAGCTGCATCTTGCTGGCAATAAAAGTCTATCTTTACGGATCAGTTGTCTGGGCCTCCTTACTGACTAAAAAGAGACGGTTACACAAGGTTCCTATAGAATCCAGGAACAATACTCTGGGGGCTCCACAGACAGGCTCGGCATGACCGGGTGTGCATACCATGTGTTTCCACGGCGCAGAACCCCCTGTGGAGGGAGGTGGCAACTGGTAGCATCAAACTGGTGTTCTCAACCTAAAGAAAAAGAAAGGCCATGGGATCACCAGCAGCTGAAGAAGAAGTCAGGCCATGGGGCCACCACTGCGGGCCATGGAATAGGCTCCTTCCTTCTCCCCACAACAGAGAAGTGTGAGTGGTGGTGCAGGATGCTGACCTCCTACTCCAATGAGTCAAGGGACAGTGGAAATAGTGGAAGAGTGAGAGAGGCCCCCAACAGAGCTGCTGGCAGATCAAGAAGGAGAGGCTCAGCCTCCATGTGAGAGAGGAAATCTGCCTGTGTATGTGCATGTGAGAAGGGAAGCCTGTTTGTCTGCCCTTATGTGTGCATGTGAGAGAGAAAGTGTGCCTGATTCTGTGTGTGAGAGAGGAAGCCTGCCTGCATGTATGTATGTATGTGAGAGAAGTCTGCCTGACTGCATATATGAGAAAGGGAGCCTGCCTGCCTGTCTGCATGTGTGAGAGAGGGTGCTGCCTACATGTTTGGGAAAGAGAGGCTGACTTTGCGTGTGAATGAGAGAGGGTGCTTGCCTGCTTGACTGTGTGTATGTATGTAAATATGAGAGGGAGCCTGAGCCTGCCTGCCTGCGTTTGTGTGTGAGAGAGGATCCCTGCCTCTGTGTGTATATGAGTGTGCGCGTGTGAGTAAGAGAGAGAGAGGGTGCCTGCCTGCTTGCCTGCTTCCTTATGAGAGAGGGTGTCTGCCTCTGTGGGTGTGAGAGGGAACGTGAGTCTGCCTGCCTGCATGTGTGTGTGTCATGGCCATGTAGACTAGTTGTAGGTAAACTCAGGGAAAGAGCAGCACAGGAATGAGGAACAAGGCAACACAGGATAGTCTGCCTGACTGGCCACCTTCCCTTTGAGTTGAGCCTACAGGTTCTGGTGGCCACTCTGAGAGAAGCAACCTGGAATAAAGTCTGTGGTGCTGCTGCAGATAAAGCAGCCTAGAGCAAGGTCTCTGGAGCTGCTATGAGAGAAGCACCCTGGAATAATATCTTTGGTGGTGCTGATATGTAAGAATTAGCATATGAAGAGTCTTAGAATCTGCTGTGGGCACAGCCCGGGGTACAGTGTTTGAATCCATTGTGATCACAAACTGGAACAGAGGCTTAGGTGCCGCAAGAGAAGCAGTCTGAAGCAAGATCTTAGAGCCTACTGTAAGCACAGCCTGGATCAGAGTCTTTGAAAGTATTGCAAGAGTAGGCTGGCCTGGAGTCTCTGAAGCTGGACCCTGATTAGGCATGTGGCCTGGGGCATGGGAGACAGATGCAAGTCTTGGAATTTGGTTACCAGGGCCTGTAGCAGAGACTGAAGCAGAGCCCGGCCTGGAATCTGGAACCAATTTCAGTCTGACAGGTGTTTGTAATAACAACTCTGACTAAGTCTTAAATCACACAATAATATATTTATTATACTGAGTATAAGCAATGGTATACGCAGGAAGCAAAGGTATACTTACAACATGTACATAGCACATCTATGGTCTGGAACATTTGCTTAATTTTTTCTTTTTGCAAGCTCTTTTTATATACATTTTCTGTAAGCTAATTGATAACTACTATTTGTTCCAAAACCACAAGATTTCAGTTAACCTTGCTGCTAAGTGCAGCTACTCTTTGTTCCCGTTTAATCTTATCTTACTTCATATGCACAAACTTTCTTCACAGATACCCTTTTTCAGATCTGTTATCTTCACAGATACCCTTTCTCCGATCCTTCATCTTGTTATCTCATGCCCATCCTGTGACTTACTTGTTGACGTTTCACCTGGATTCTGCTAATGTGTGTGTTACTAGGCCATAGTTCATATGTTGCTTTGCAAAACTAGGCCATAGTTCACCATAGCTTCTTCTTCTTTCTTCAGAGCCTTAATTCATTTTGAGGCCTCTGGTATTTTTTCCATCAGTATGTTCTACAATCCTCCCTTGAGCCAGATTGACTCTGGCTCACATTAGGTGTCTTCATTCTTCACACAGGGGAACAGCATAGAGACTAGGGTTTTCTTCTTTGTATCTGTGGACACCTCCCTAGGACCTCCCTTTTTTAACTGCTCTCACTTTCCGTTTCCCAGCTATCATCTGTACTGATTGTGGTTTGGATCATTCTAGTAGTTCTCAAGTTTATATTGCTATACGCTATCATATTGGTTACTGGTTTTGGTGTTGGCATCTTTGGTCGACAATATTGTAATACTGAACAAATACATGGAATACAAAAACATAACATTATACCTAAAACTAGTAATCCAAGAAAAACTCCTACTATCCCCTTCAAATGACTAGATAAGTTAGAAAACCAGGAGGTTATGGAATCCCACCAAGTTACTGAGATTCCTCCCTCAAAATCGCTAACTTGAAGTCTAGCCAGTTCTTGTATCTTTTGCATTGCGTTGTAAACTATATGAGAGCGATTAACCACTACTGTACAACATTCAGAGCTATTAAGTACCGTACACAATCCGCCTTGGGCAGCCAATATATAGTCCAGACCATGTCGATTATATGTAGAAACCGTAGTTAATTCATCTACCGTGTCTTGAAGGGCTTTAAGGGCGATTTCTAATTCATGCGTGACTACATGGAGAACAGATTGTAGTCGCCGAATGGCCATTCCCAATTCAGCTGCAACTGCAGGTTGGGCAAATGGTAACCATGAGGTATAGCTTAATGCATCTAATCTAGTTTTAGTTAAAGGGTAGGTGGAGTTAATATAATCCAACGAGAGTTGGATTGCTTGATCTTCAGGGACAGCTGAGGGAATACTCCTTCGGGAGCGGGTATGCATAGGGTGATTTAATGGAATAATTCGAGAAAAATAGTTAAATGTAACTAACACACAAAATTCATAGTATGCTGGGAGTTTGAGGAAGACTATTCCATCACACAACCAATAATGTCCAACATAAAGATTTGCAAAGTTTTGTATTACGGTATCATTGCTATTGTCATAAGGGCCATAAACAAAAGGAGATTTATATTTTCCTAATACACTACAAGGAACCAAAGATAAGTCATTTTCAGATGAACAGTTATTGTCTGCTATGTTGAAGAGGTCACACAGACGTGGACAGACAGTGTATGTGGAATTGAAAGTGCGTATGTATTGGGTGTCGGTGGCTACATGTACAATCTTGGACAGATTTGCTATACATGGGAGGCAACCTGGTGGAGGAGATGCAGTAATATGTGAAAATGTGCAATTACAGCTTATTACAATGTCAGTGAAAGGGGTGCTGGGTAAGATGGTTCCCTTACGAATAATCCATGTTGTATTGTATGTGGAGTAAGTATAGTTGCAAGGAATAGGGTTCGGGGAAGTAACATTACTAAGGCAAAGAAAACCATTTTTTGGTAAATCGGCTGTAAGTGGGGGGAGGTTTGGCATTACCCAAATATTGTGTCCATGTTTGTCCTGCTAATGGATCTATGGTCATATTGTGTTGTCCATTATCTTTAAATCCTAAAATATGGTGTAATGGGACTGGAAAGGAAATGGCTGGGACATGTGAATGGGCTTTTTGATGTGGAGTGCAGACAATACAATCCGTAATATCTGCTGGAAGAGCCTTTACTAATTCTTGTATTGTCTGTACCCACAAATTTGTTAATCCTGAAACAGGGGCCTGTTGGAGAGGGAAAGAAGTAACAAGTGGCCATGTATACGTTAGTACATATAAACAGGTTAGTAAACATAACATTTTCATTTCCTGCAGTCGTCAGTCTACTTCAGAGAGAAAAGATAATGCAACAGTCCAATTATAGTATCGGATTAAATGTCCGTATATCCGACAAATGTACCCAAGTGGAATGTTCAGATAGTTTAGCAGCAGTATGGCTGAGGTCTGTGATAGTGAAAGGTCCAACGTATATCGGATCCTTCCAAGTCTTGTGGGTGTAATTCTTTCGTAGCACTTGATCACCTACTGAAAAGGAAGCGCAAAAAGATTGTTTAGGAACCTTTTTCGATTCAGTCTGTATTAGATCTGCTGCCATGGCTACTAGGGGCTGAACTTTTTTCCAATACTCTACTTGAGTATCAGTTTGTCTTATTCTCACCGGATTCATAATCCGTCCTGTCTGTAATTGAAATGGAGTAATCTCATGGATTGTACCTGGCGTATTCCGTATATTCATTAAGGCCAATGGTAATACATCCAACCAGGTATATAATTTGTTTGTTTTGTTTTTATTTAATGCTGCTAGCAATACCCTCAATTTGGTTTTCAATATTCCATTATATCGTTCTACCAAACCATTCGAGGTTGGCTTATAGACTGACACACGTCGATGGATAATATTACAGATCTCTTGTAATTCATTCATAATTTGATTATTAAAATGTGTCCCATTATCAGATACAATTTTGATCGGACATCCATGGGCTGGTAAAATTCTATGTAAAAAGGTATCAATAACTACATGAGCTGTTTCTTTTGTACATGGGAAAGCTTCTATCCAATGTGAAAAGCTATCCACCCATACCAATACATACCGTTTTCCTTTAACTGCTTCAATCATATCAGTGTAATCAATGTGCCATTCCAAACCTGGTCCCTGGGGGATAGGCAAGTTCCCAGGACTCACAGCTGGGCCTCGACGAGCTATATGAGTAGAACAGACTAAACAGTTATGAATTATCTGTACAGCTAAAGCATAAAGATTCTGGTTCCAATGATTACTTTGTATGCCTGCTAATAGTGCAGTGGCAGACAGATGCATGGTTGCATGCCATGCAAAGAAGTATCGCAACACTTCTGATGTTGTCAAACATTTTTTTCCATTAGGGTGGAGCCATTCTTTCCCTTTTTTATAACATCCAATTGTCACCCATTTCTGTAATTCCTCACCACTAGGTTGTTCATGGAGTATGTCAAGTGGCATGGGATATGGAGTATGCATTAATTCTGAGCTAAACCGTGTTTGCATAGTCATTAGTTTCACGGTAAGCACTTCTGTAGCAGCTTTATCTGCTAGGTCATTTCCTTGTGCCTCAAAGCTCATATGTCCAGTATGTGCTGGCGTCCATACTATAGCAGTTTTAGAACCAACCCCTTCCCTTTTTGATAATAAGTTCAGTATTTGTTTCCAGTTGTTGATATGTTGTAAGGGCTGACCCGTGGCAGTAATCATTCCCCTTCTTTTCCATTTCAATAAATGGTATTGTAGAGAACTAACTACATATGAACTATCAGTATAGATCGTGCAGTGCTCTTTTATTCCTGAAGATTTCAAAGCTGCTATTACAGCAAGGAGTTCAGCTTCTTGTGCTGTTACACCTTTCCCTGTTTGATACTGTATTTTGGTAATAATATCTAAACTGGGTGTAACACTTAATGCTGCAAACGCTGCTTGCTGGTCTTTCTGTGCCCCATCTGTAAACCATATTAGTCCCTTGTCAAGGGGATCAAACTGGGTCAGTAAAAGGTCCGGGATGTCTTTTCTTTCAATTTGTCTCTGTACATTACTAGGAAAAAAACAATCTAGTAACTTATTCTGAGCTTTCGTGAGAGGTGCTGTTACTATATCTTGGCCAGTCAATATTGTTTGATATTTACCAAATCTGGTTGCTGTCAATGCAGCCTGACTAGTCGTTAGCAAATGATGTATTGAATGAGCGCAGTGTAAAATTAACGAGCTATATGGCATCATAGCTCGCCATTTACCAATAGCGGCGACAATAGCAGTTAATAACTTTGGAATTTCAGGTAGAGCCATTTCCACTGGACTATAGGATCCAGATAGAAATGCCACTGCTTGTTTCGGTGTATCTTCTTGATTTACAAAAGCAGCCCATGTGTTTCCCATGTCTCGGACCCATATATGCACTTTCAGCCTGGGGTCTACAGTACCTAAGGGTTCAGCCTGTAGTAAAGTCTGTAATACATCTTGTATTACCATTTCGTCATCTTCAGTCAATTTTATTTGCGCATAAGACCCAGTACCAGCCGGTACCTGTAAATGCCTCAGTAGAGGAGAAATGCGCGCTGAATAACTTGGTATCCATTGTCGACAGTAATTAAAAGTTCCCAATAAACCTCGTAATTGCTTTAAATTCTGGGGAAACTCCTGTTTCTGTAGTTCTAACAATAGGTCCTTTGTTATGTGTTTAGTAGCTGAGGATATTATTTGACCTAGAAAATTTACTTGAGTCTTAGCTAATACACATTTTTGTTGATTACATTTATATCCTGCCTCACCAAGCCTTTGTAATAATTTAAATGTCCATTCACAACATTCTATTTTAGTTTCAGCAGAAAGCAATATGTCATCAACATATGTAAATAAAGATACTGATTTAGGTAAAATACTTCTGAACTGCTCTAGATCCTTGTTCAATTGTTTTGAAAATACAGTCGGGCTATCTGTAAAACCTTGGGGCATCCGTGCCCACCGATAAGCTTTTGTGCCTAATACAAAAGATGTTAGATCACGAGAAGCAGTATGTAGAGGAATTGCAAAGAATGCATTAGATAAATCAATGACAGAGTTGAACTTATATATGGGCTGTGTTTGTAATAATGTCAGAGGATTAGCACAAACTGGATATTGTGGAATCACTATATCATTCAATGCACGTAAATCATGAACAATTCTGACATCATTTTCTCCTTTTGGCACAGGGAACAAAGGAGTATTATAGGGTGACTGTGATTCTTCAATAATACCATGTTTTAACAATCTAGCAATATGTTTCATAGTAGGTTCCATTAATTTTTCTTTTACTGGATAAGGGCTCACATTTGGTCCCAGCTCAAATGGTACTGTTTTAATTCGATAAGCCGGAGCTGTTTTTGCTCTACCATAAGGAGCTTCCTCTGTGCTCCATAAATCTAAAGGTAGTTGATCCCATTTCCATTCATCCGGGATTTCATTCTCCTCCTCGCTTCCTATTGAAGTGAGTAATGAAAGGAGGCTTTTAGATGCTGGGATTTTAAAGGTGAGAGTTAATCCAAATTGAGTAAGTAAGTCTCGTCCTAGTAAATTTACAGGGCAATGTTCAGCAATTAAGAATTTAACTGAAGCTTCTCTTTTACCTTGTGTAGTGTTAATTACTACTGGGGTTAATTCAGTTAAATGTTTTTTACTGGGCTTGCCATCAAAGCCAATAGTGGTGTTTGTTTCAATGGATCTTTTTACAGCGCTTGGTTTAACACAAATAACAGATGATTGTAGCGCCTGTATCAATCAAAATTGCATTGGAACCTGCTGAGGACCTACTAATAATTGAACAAACGGCTCTGAATTCTGTAAAAATACAGTATCTCCCTGGATTATTCCTCTATTCCCTGCAGTCTGTCAATAATTACCTTGGTCCCACACAGGGAATTGTGAGGGCTGTTGGCCAGCCTGTAACTGATCTGGTGCAGATAACGGTGGTGTCTGCAATGTTTGGTTAAGCGGCGGCGGTGTCTGTTGTGTATGATCAGGGACTCCTGATCGCCTGCATTCAGTTGCATAGTGTCCAAATGACTGGCAATTCCAACACTGCACATGAGCTCTTCTATCAGGGGACGGTCTATTCATTATCCCTTGTGCAAAACCTCTTCCTCCCCTTCCCCTTCTCATCCCTCGACCTCGGGGGATATAGGAGGGATATGCTCCCTGATATATTCCTGCATACGGGGTACGCGGAGGACCCTGTATCACATAACAATCCTGTATATCACTGCCTTGTAGGTTTACTGTATCCTGATTTCTTTGTGTTTTCATATTCTTTTTCTCCTCTAAGTCCGCTATCTGTAATGTCATTAATTTGCTAGCCATTTCTGTTGCTCTTTATTAGAAGTTCTTATCATTTTGCAATGCACTGAGGCGAAATGCATTAAAGTGTTTCTCACCTCTGGCCATGTTTTTGTTGAAAGTGCCACAACATTATTCAAATTAGTCTGCATATTTGCAGGCAAAGTAGCATAGAATAAATGTAAAAATACAGGGATGTTTGGCTGTATATCAGCATCCTGCCCGGTTTGTGCCTTATACATGTCCATACATTTTGTCAAGTGCATTGCAAAATCAGTTAAGCCATCCCATTTGGCTGCGGTGATGGCTGTAAAATCTATGCTGGTAGGATACAGGACATTTAAAGCATTTACCAAATCTATCCTATCTTGTCCTTGGAAAGGAATTCCATCGGCAATATGGGTGATAAGCCGTGGACGTGCGCTTACTGCTGAGAGTTGTGGTAAACTAATGCCGCAAGCTGCACATAGCGCCTTAAAATCCCCTATGGCTAAATGTGTTCCTGCCGTATTAGTATCTATTGCCTCGAGCCAGAGCCTTGCTCCTTTATGTATACTAGGCAATTTTTGTATAATTGTACTAATATCTACTGGTGTATATGGTTTATAAGCTGCAATGGGTGGCTGTTGCCCATTATCTCTTAGAAAGATAGGACACTCCAAATTATCTTTCTTATTTCTTATGCCCTTAAAAGGTGGCGCGTTTAAATCTTGTATACATTTTAACCATATGTCTAGACCTTTTTGGATAAATTCTAAATCTTCTGACTCCGTACAATATTTGTTGATTAATTCCCTTAGTTCTGAAAGCTGTGCTTCAGTTACTGGCCCTTCTGGGTGGCAAGGAATGTTTATATTTGCATTGCTTAATCCTGTCTTAACAGTGGTCCACCATGGAGCCCCATATGAACCTTCCTCATTCGTTTTAATCCTTTCTTTAATCATCTCTGGTGTCAAGGATGACCCTTGAGCCGTTTCTGTTAACCGACTCTGTGGGGTTTCTGATAACACATCAGCCCGTAATTGCTGACAGTCCTTGCCATCGGCAGGTGTCAGGTGCACTAATCCCTTAATTTTAAAGTTATCTGTTCCAGGGAAAAGCTCAGCAGCTTCCCGTTCAAATTTAGCTGCTTGTTCTAAGTCCGGATATAAGGGTTTAGGCTTTTGTACAGGACCTTTTAACGGACCATAGCCTGCTGGTATGGGCATGGGCATTAAAATTTCGTGATCACTGTCTTCCAGCAGGGCACATGTAGTCACATATGGGGGCGGATTTAGGGATTTTGATCCTATTTCATCTATAACCTTATTTTTCTTTTTTATTTCTTTATCAGCTGTATATAAGTCACCTGTCACTGAAAATAAATTCCAGACATGCAGGTGTTTCTCTAGACTATTTTTCTTTTTATTATCTTGTAGGAATGTTAACAATGGCAATAAATGACTAAGTTTCAAAGATCCTTCCATGGGCCAGGAAAGAAAGGAATCTTTAGCAGAGTATTTACCCCATTTGTCATTTGTTTTCTTAATAAGGTCTTTTTCAAATGGAAATAAATTAATTACATGCTGGACAGCCGTACATGTATCATCACTGTTAACATATAATGTATGTAACGTGTTAGGCTGTCCTAATTGTCCTTCTGGGACCCTTTTAGGGGTGGGGTGTGTTTTAACCATTTTAAACTGTCGTTTACTTAGGCTACGCACATATAACTGTATATAGTAACCAAAACAAAATAAGAACACAAAATATATACACGCTAATATCAACCCACACAGTAAATACAAGAAAAACAACAATTGCTGCAGCGTTAAAACCTCAGGCGCCTTTTCTCAAAACTATCACCACGATTTACACAGGACTCTTGGCTTTAATTACGATTACTCCTGGGCCCAGTTGATCAATCTGGGCCCTAGGGAATCACACCAAGAGAACGTAAATCTTCTACTCTTCCCAAGAAATAATCAGAGTTGCTTCCGCAAACATGTGACGAATGCCCGCATTCAATCCACCAATTGTTTGTAATAACAACTCTGACTAAGTCTTAAATCACACAATAATATATTTATTATACTGAGTATAAGCAATGGTATACGCAGGAAGCAAAGGTATACTTACAACATGTACATAGCACATCTATGGTCTGGAACATTTGCTTAATTTTTTCTTTTTGCAAGCTCTTTTTATATACATTTTCTGTAAGCTAATTGATAACTACTATTTGTTCCAAAACCACAAGATTTCAGTTAACCTTGCTGCTAAGTGCAGCTACTCTTTGTTCCCGTTTAATCTTATCTTACTTCATATGCACAAACTTTCTTCACAGATACCCTTTTTCAGATCTGTTATCTTCACAGATACCCTTTCTCCGATCCTTCATCTTGTTATCTCATGCCCATCCTGTGACTTACTTGTTGACGTTTCACCTGGATTCTGCTAATGTGTGTGTTACTAGGCCATAGTTCATATGTTGCTTTGCAAAACTAGGCCATAGTTCACCATAGCTTCTTCTTCTTTCTTCAGAGCCTTAATTCATTTTGAGGCCTCTGGTATTTTTTCCATCAGTATGTTCTACACAGGTAACAGGGCAAAGTCTGACATTATTTTAACATTAGGACTTAGAACAGCATTTGCTGGCTCTAACAAAGACACAGAAGAAGAACTGGAACTGGCTGGCTATTAAACAGGTATGGAAGCAGGACTGGAGCTGGCTGGCTGGAACAGAGGTTCTAGGTTGTCAAGTGTTGGTTTCTTGAAGACTAAGGCAGACGTCACTGAAACTTGAACTGAGGGAGTCTTAGGATAAACTGAGATTGAGTCAGATTAACCAGGGAAGAGTCGGACAAAAAGGCTATGGGAAAAGCACAAGTGCCTTTCCTGGTGCTACAGCAGATCTTAAGGCAAGACTTGAGTCAGCTGGCTGAATTATGGTCATAAGAGTTTAGCTAAAAACAGCTAACTGGGTTGGTATCAATGAAAGTGACGGTAAAATACCCTCAGCTAAGGCTGTAATTAAAATAGGCTTATTTGAAGATGGATTTGCTGGGCTTAACTTTACCAGAGAAAGGGCATACATAGGGGCTGTGTGAACAGTAGGGCTGTGATGCTAATACAGATGTCATTAGTAGAAGTCTGAAAGCAGTTGGACGGGAGTCTCTGAAGCTGAGCTGACAACAGCTTATGTTGGCTAATACAAAGATACAGTGGCAAGTCCTGGGCTAGAATCTGGAATAAGGTTCAGTTCAACTGGTACTATCTTCTTAGCAGCTAAATCAGATATACTTGGATATGGAACTGGAACCTGAAGTGCAGAAATGAAACATGATCAACATATATCACAGAGACTCTTACAGAAACACACAGGGCAAATCCAAACTCCGGCGCCTGGAATAAAGATGCAGATTTTAAAAATGTTATGAACAGAAACAAATTCCCCCTGACTCACCATGCCTGAGGGAATTCATATGTCCTCATCCTGATATCACGGCATGCAGGCTGGTTGTATGTATGAATGACGTGTAAGATATAAAATAAAAGGATTGGGCCATTTCTGAGGGGTCTGGGGTACCTGGGTGGAGTATAGACTATCAAACCAGGGGGGGTCGGAGGACCTATTTGTTAACTGGGTGAACTGATGAATGAACCGGTAAACTGGCAATGGCATGGGCGCACACCCTTTTTAAAATCCCTCGACTTACATGGCAGAAGTGAGATTTGTGCACCCAGGCATGCGCGCATGTGGCCAAGCTATTTTATTAACATGTGCACATATATGTGTGCAAGCTATAAAATGTCCACATCCTTGGGCTCAAGCCGACACATATGCGACAATGTGCGCACACTTGCCAGTTTGAAAGTTACCGTCCCTAATTGTAAGCCCTCTGGGGACAGGAAAATACAGTACCTAAATATAATCTACTTTGAAGTGGCTGATCAGTCACAAAAGACAGAACAGAAATAAAAAAATGGAATTAAATGTTATCTTGCCCTCAGTTGCCCACATGTTATAAAATTGGCGATTCCATGGGTCTTAAAATCGACCCCTGTGTTTCAACAGGAAATGTCTTCACATACTCTGCAAATAGGAAACTTTTATAACATGGTTAATGTGTATTTGAAAAGATCAGGAAAAAATATCAATACATGTACTTTACTGTATTGCACTGGCTAATTCCATGTCATTGTAAGAAATGGACACAAATGTGTTTCTAATCAATTGCTATAAAAATAATTGCAGGTAAGTACTGTCATTTTTCTGCATCTGAACTCCTTGACCATCAACCAAGGTGAAAAGACCCCATTGTCAATTTTGAGAAATGTGCCTTTCTAGAGGAGGTATTGATCTTGTTCTCATCAGAGAGAGATAGAATCGTATTTTGAACAAAATAACTATTTGGAAAACTTCCAACGACAGACCTCTACTTTAAAGATATGAATCCTTTTCATTGTACCAATGCATTTTTGTGACCATAACTTCTCGGGACAGGCAAAGCTCCCTTAAGTCACATGTCAAAGGAACAGATTAGCTCAGTTGAAATATGACATGGTGTGCTTTAACCTTCTAATTATCAAGGCCAGGTAAGGTGTAAATGATATAAAGAAAGGCAATTATTAAACTGTGCCTATTGGGACAATGACTGCATATACTTTTTATTGTTGTTTTGTACCAATTCTCAAAGTGAGAGTGTACATGTGCTTTTACTTAAAATCTTTATTTGGGTACAGAGTATGCACACTCACTTGCATCTGCTTTTCTGATGGGCAGAATTGTGCTGGAAAGAATACACATTTCATCTGCATACATTATATATCTCCCCCTGACCTAAACACATTCCCAGAAACACCTTCTCTGAATGCAAAAGAACATAAGAAACTGCCATGCTGGGTCAGACCTAGGGTCCATCAAGCCCAGCATCCAATTTCCAACAGAGGCCAAACCAGGCCACAAGAACCTGTCAATTATCCAAATACTAAGAAGATCCCAAGCTACTGATGCAATTAATAGCAGTGGCCATTCCCTAAGTAATACGTGCATGTATTGCAGAAGAACGTGCTCACTTTAGCTGAATTGATGAAATGCAATTTTCAGACTGTGGATGTATTTACATAAATTGCTATTAATATGCATAAATGGTTTGGAAAATTCTCCTGTATAATCGCAGCTCAGAAATGCTACCTCAAATCTCCTGACCTAGGCAGACAACCTAGCTAACTGTACTATTTAAACCCAGTGCAGCTGCACTGTTCTTTTAAGGTAGCATAGTTCATGGAAGCTAATCACTGATATACTGAGATCCTTCATTTGCTGATTGAGTGTGATTCAGTATCTTGGATTAGGGAAATCACAGCTGAAAAAGAACTCCTCTCTTACTCCAGCTGGGAAGGAAGGATGACTAGAAACTTCCTTCCAAAACAAAATCAGTTTCTCAGAAAAGACACTCAAAAATCACTTAGGAGTAAATCTATTACTTACTGGGTATGAGTTGAAGATTTAAAACCTTGTTACTTTTTCTAGATGTCTTCTCCCTAAGATCCAGGGCCTTGCATAGGAGCTGAACAGAAAAGCTCATTCCTTTTCAAAATCAAACTCAATATCCACACAACTAGGAAGCACCTGTTTTTATAGCAGGAGACTGGCTTATGGCCTCATGTAGGGGTCTATAGCAGACATGGCACATTCCTCTCTCCTCTAGAGATGTGAATCGTGTCCTCGATCGTCTTAACGATTGATTTCGGCTGGGAGGGGGAGGGAATCGTATTGTTGCCGTTTGGGTGTGTAAACTATCGTGAAAAATCGTTAAAATCGTAAGCCGGCACACTAAACCCCCCTAAAACCCACCCCGACCCTTTAAATTAAATCCCCCACCCTCCCGAACCCCCCCCCCCAAATGCTTTGAATTACCTGGGGATCCGGCGGTGGTCCAGAACGGCGGCGGTCCGAAACGGTCCCCTCAATAGAATCGTGTTGTCTTCAGCCGGCGCCATTTTTCAAAATGGCCGCCGCAAAATGGCGGCGGCCATAGACAAAAATGATTCGACGGAGGAGGTCGTTCCGGACCCCCGCTGGACTTTTGGCAAGTCTTGTGGGGGTCAGGAGGCCCCCACAAGCTGGCCAAAAGTTTCCTGGGAGTCCAGCGGGGTTCCGGGAGCGATTTCTTGCCGCGAATCGTTTTCGTACGGAAAATGGCGCCGGCAGGAGAACGACTGCAGGAGGTCGTTCAGCGGGGGTTCCGGACCGCCGCTGAACGACCTCCTGCACTCGATCTCCTGCCGGCGCCCTTTTCCGTACGAAAACGATTCGCGGCAAGAAATCGCTCCCGGAACCCCGCTGGACTCCCAGGAAACTTTTGGCCAGCTTGGGGGGGCCTCCTGACCCCCACAAGACTTGCCAAAAGTCCAGCGGGGGTCCGGAACGACCTCCTCCGTCGAATCGTTTTTGTCTATGGCCGCCGCCATTTTGCGGCGGCCATTTTTAAAAATGGCGCCGGCTAAAGACAACACGATTCTATTGAGGGGGCCGTTCCGGACCGCCGCCATTCTGGACCACCGCCGGATCCCCAGGTAATTTAAAGCATTGGGGGGGGGGTTCGGGAGGGTGGGGGATTTAATTTAAAGGGTCGGGGGTGGGTTTTAGGGGGTTTTAGTGTGCCGGTTTTCCTGCCCTCCCCCTTCCCCCGATTTACGATTTTTTAACGATAAATTGGGGGAATTGGTATTGTATCGTGGCCCTAACGATTTTTTGACGATTTAAAATATATCGGACGATATTTTAAATCGTCAAAAAATGATTCACATCCCTACTCTCCTCCTCTAAGTGTATAACCCTTCTGTAAGGCAACGCCTTCATAGGGAACCTAATGGGGCCCTACAAGTAATGTTCATTGTCAAGGGGTTTCTCTAAGATATGGGTGAAATCCAAGCTGTTCATTGATTTTTCTCCCCTTTCGATACTTTTAGAGGTAGGTTAAATTGCCACTGAGAGCATCCTCAAAACCTCAAACAGATATTTCTTGAACATGTTCACTAGATAAATGCTACACAATTTGGGAAAGTTTATAAATTGTAAACCATGGTGAGCATAACTCTCCACAGCCTCTAATTTATTATAAGATTATCTTTGACAAAAAGTACTTTTGTTACTAGGGGGACAGTAACTTCCTACTACAAGGAATCTGTATGAGTACTATTATCTTTAATGATCTTGACTCAAGGAATTAAACTTAATATTTGAAGAAATGTTTAATAGTTCACACATATGTTCAGAGACAGACAGCTCCAAATTGACAATTAGAGCCCATGAATTTTCCAGAATTTTGTTCTTGATCTTCCTCAAGGTGAAGCTCTATTGAACCTTAGTAGCATCAGAGATGTTTAAAAGATTGTTACAAATCTCCTTTCCCCTTTTTCTCAGGATATTGACCAACTCCATTCCTGACAACTGTTATGCATGCCATCTGCGGCAGACCCGTGGCGCAGCCCCCTCACCTTCTTAAACAGACTACAGCTTCTGGTTCCTTTTTGCTAGCAGCGGTGGGCCGCTGGCTCTGACCTTGGGCTGCCCCCGGTGCCTCCGGCTCTGCCATGGTCCCCAGTGTTGCAGGTCAAGATGCCATTGCTCATCGGGCCTCTCCCTGTGGTCCGCGGAGAGACGCCATTACCCGCGCCGCGCCCCTCCCTAGGTGTGCTCTCATCACTGATCCTTATGAAGGGCCCACGGCGGGAATCTGGCTGCAGCCCCGGATGATGATGTCAAACTCTTCAGTGTATTTAAGCTCAGGCCTCGCTCCATAGCGTTGCCTTTGCAACAGGTCTCCTCGCTACTCGAGTACTCGTTGCTGCTAGAGAATCCTCTCTACTCTTCGTTCCTGACCTCCGTTGTTCCTGGTTCCTGTCTTCTTTGATCCTGCCCTGTCTATGTTTTGGACTGACTCTATGGATATCGACTTTACTTTGCTTGATATGCTACTGCCCATCTCCAGACCCAGACCTCCTCTACACCTGACTACGCTACTGCCTATCTCCAGACCCAGACCTCCACTATGCCTGACTACGCTACTGCCTATCTCCAGACCCAGACCTCCACTATGCCTGACTACGCTACTGCCTATCTCCAGACCCACACCTCTGCTATGCCTGACTACGCTATTGACTTCTCCATGATCAGACTATTACCTTGATTGACTACACTATTGACTTCTCTGTGATCAGACCATTGCCTTGATTGACTATGCTATTGACTTCTCCGTGATCAGACCATTGCCTTGATTGATTACGCTATTGACTTCTCTGTGATCAGAACTCAGCATTGCTTGCCACGACCTCTGCTTTTCCACCAACCCTGATCCAAGCTTGTCATTGATGCCTTTCCTAGCCTACTCCCTGTACGTGGACATTAGGCTTTGGCCTACCTTTGCTCGAGTGCCCCCATGCTAACCTCCGTTCCATTGGCACCCGAGTTCCAGTGCCATACCCAGTCCAGGGTAGGACTACGCAACCTATCATCTGCTGTATCTGGGCTAAACCAACCTCTCTTTCTAACCAACCTCGAGGCCCACCTAAGTCCTGCCGGCCCCGGCACCCAAAGGCTTAACCCGCGGGGAACGAGAGCTGATATAGGTGAAGCTCCAGCGGCCTCTGCCTTCAGCCCACTCCACCTGACGATGGTGGGGAGCCATAGGTCCTCACCTATGGGTTGCATCAACCCCACCTCGGCCCAAGGGTCCACCTCTGATGCATCAACAACCAACAACTCCAGCTCCATCATCAACCTGCAAGTTGCAAATTCCAGCTGCTCTGCTCCGTGGTCTCTGTAGTCATTTGCTTCTCCTCCCTTGGCATCTGCCAAATGCTCCTCTTCAGCCATGAGATCTGACACTCCTTCCAGCAGACCTGATGCGAAGATCAACTTGGCATTCATTGCATCATCTGGTACAAGGAGAAAAGTTGAGCTCTGGATCTTAAAGATTTATTGATCTGTAGCTTGGATGCCTCAAATGGAACTGCCCTAGACAAGGAATCCCCTAGAAAGTTGACAACAGAACTCAATCCAAAAACTGCTTAGTAGTGTCTGGAAGAGACAGAGTTGGATCAGAGAGAAAGACACTCACTCTCTTCTTTATTTTCTCAATGGCAAAAAAAAAAAAAAAAGTAGTACTAGGATTAGGGAACACTCCATAAAAACTAACATGTCAGATTTAAATTCTATAAAGTATGTTTTCAGTCAATGCATAATTATACAGGGTAGCCCATGGAAAAGTAGCCTGCCTGTGTGGTACTGGTATTGGAGGTAGGCTACTTTTCCATGGGCCACCTTGTACCACAAAGTTAGCTGATAGAATTTATGATCAATGCTAGTAATATAACTGAGTTTCAAAAAGCTTTTACTATGTTTCTAGATGTTTCTTAGATATTTCTAAATATTCACCATTATTTAGCTGTATAGCCTTAGATGTCTCCAGCTCCTGCTTCTGGGAGTGAGCAGCATGGAATGGGCTGTCCTGTTTGGGATATGATGGATACATCAAATGACTCAAACTGGCCACTTTTGGATGCAGGATGCTACGCTTGATGGACCATTAGTCTGGCCCAGCAGTGTACTTCTTAAGTTCTTATGTTACAACAAAAATATTAAAATATCAAATTTAGGCATCAGAATTAGGAACTTGAAGAAACTGCTCCTGCTGTGTTCCCACCATCCTGATTCTTCCTAAATGTGTTACTTTGGCTGAAAATGCACGTTGAAAACAAAGAGATTTTGAGATCTGACTTCAAAGAGGTTATAGAAGAAACTGGGCCTTGCTTAGGCAAAATTCTTCTGCATCTATAGCAAAATGGCTGACGATATCATGCCAAGTTCATTTTTTCTTATGTTACAAAAAAGATGGACCAGTTTAAGGAATATCAGATCTGCCATGCTGGGATTTGCAATTTTTTTAATATACCTCTGAATTTCACAGAATTTATGCCTTAGTGATTGTTTGTTTAATATGGCATGATCTTTGAAACTCCTGTAATGCTACCATGATGTCATGCCAAAGGGCAGAAAAGCAGGAGACAAAAACATGTTAATACTAAAAAGCAGAACTTTGAAAGCTTCAGCAAAACTGAGAACATTTCCAGAGGCATTACAAATGCTTTGCAGATCAGGACTTTAAACTGACAGGAAATTATATGAAATAATAATGAAATAATTCACTTGTATTTATTTATTTTAAAAATGTATAACTGGCATATATCCTAGGCTCCAAGGAGGGAAAAGAAAACAATGCATATCAAATATAACACAATAACCACATTCATAAAACAAACTAAAACAATACCATGAGTAGATTCTAGAGTATCCTGCAAAGTACATAACTAAAAATTGGTTAATATTTGTATACAAAAAACTTGTTGAAACAAAAATGTCTTTAAGGCCTTTTTAAAGGACTGTGTGACTTCAAGCATCTTTATGGAATCTAGGAGACTATTCCAAAGTGTAGGCCCCGCTGTAGAAAAGGCAAGCTCTCGGACCTCAGCAAGTTTTCTACTTGCAAGCTATTTCCAGGCTTATGTAAGGGTAAGATTAAAATGTAAGAAGGAACTCTATGTATATTAATAAAGAAGAATTCTGAACCAGTCTTGTACTGGTGAGTGCCTAGTAGGCTAGGAGCTGGTCAAGAAAAAGATTGATAACAACACTTATGAGTTGCAAAACATTTTCATGCAAAGCAACTCATTACCATACCTGTAAAACTGAGGGTGAAATAATGTGTGGTATTTAAAATACTGTACTTTATTGCTGTGGTAAAGCATTTATCACATACAGTCCAATATAATACTCTTATGTATAACTGTCAAAGAAGATTGATATAATCTCCCATAAAGGTCTACATCATGCATATCCTATTAAGTTCAACTGTTCTTCATGGCTGAGAAATACACTGGAGAGAAGCCTGACTGCATCAGAAGGCCTGCTTCTGGAGGGTTGGTGCTCTAGTTTATTCACTCCAGCAAGTTGTTCTTAAAATAACCATCCCTCAGGCATTCTATACTAGGGATATTTTTTAATTAGACTATGCAGACTAAGGTTATTCAGGCCTTATGTACAAGTAGCATGATTCATTAAAGATAAAACACAATTTAATGTATGTCCTCACTGAAATGCACCGATATTTATAATTATAGTTAACTTGACTCAATAGATATCAAAGAAATGTAAAATCTTCTAATGCTTTAATTCATTCAAGCACAGATACATTGTTGCAACACATTCATGGGTATACCATTTTGTATCAGTGCTACTGGATTTCAGAGACTCTGATTCAGCTAAGGTTGACATGTTTCCACTTAGGCTTCTGATGTGCTAATGTAAACCCTATGTCTGCAGGATGGAGGGGAAGATACTGCATTATCACAAGCCTTTTATGTATCCACTTTTTTATGACCGCATGGTGTGGCAAGATAATCTGATATTTGGGGATTGAAGATGAAGGAAACATGACTCAGTGAAATAAATTGCCAAAGAATGAGATATCCACATCCATTCTATTAAAGTGTTCTGTTATAGTGGTTCTGACCCTCATGAAGGTAAGGGAAGAAACAATGAATCACACAACAGTTGCAAGAGTAACAGTTACAGTAGCACTTTGGGGTATATTAGCACTTAAACACTATTCTGCAAAGAAAATGCTTAAAAAAACTTGAAACAGCAAACCATGAAACACATGATGGTCAAAAATGATATAGAAATTTGAGATGTAAGCAAGTCACCAAGTGAAACTGATCCAGACTTCAAGGGAAAAGAAGGTCCACAATGAATCTGATGCTTTAGAAACAAATCTCAAGGTTTCACACACGTGTGCTTTTCTCATGAAAGTAACAAGTCAGGTGTGACTTTAAACTTAAGAAAGGCAATATTCCAAGACCTTTCCGCAGATAAAACAGTGCTGCATCCATGGAAGACAACTCTCTGTGTGCATATGTAAACTTGCATGTACAGTGCTACTACCCACCCTAAGAAGAGGCATTCTCAGGGTGGGGATGGGGAGGGGACTTGCATTTACATACATACTTTTGAATTTTCAGAGGGAAGTGTTTCAAAAGCATGCAGGTAGAGATGTGCATTTGTTTTTCACGATTTAGTCAATGCCAACGACATTGTCTAATTCGTCATTGTTGGGGAAGTTGGGAAAAAGAATCAAAATTCCACGAATTTTCGGGTTAAAGTCGGTTTTTTATTACTGCGCACTAACGGATGTTAGTGCGCATGGACTATCCGTTAGCGCGCAGTCGCTGGACGTAGTGCGCAGTACATGGCGCCTCACCCTACTGCGCACTAACGGATTACTAGTGCGCGCTAGGTACATGACAGTGCGCGCTGAGATATGTTAGTGTGCACTAAGGTAAACTGATACTACATTGATACTTTTTTGTAAATTGAAGGTTGAATATGTATTCCTATTGGGTGTCTTCTTGTTTTTTATTCATTACCAAGGTTACCAACAGCCAAGGTGCTGTTTTTTACAGATTGTTTTATATGGGGGATGGGGAATGGGAATGGGGGATAGAGCTATTAGCTTGAAGTTCTAATCCTACTGTAGTAGTGTGTCTGTGGATATTGTGATTATGTCATCAATCATGTGACTAGAATTTGTTTGATATATTATGCATAATATTCATTTGCATCATTTTTGAATTGGCCACTTAAATTAATAGGTTTATTTTCCCTCCTACTTTTAGTCAATAGGTAGCTATAATAGCTATATAATAAGGGGTGCTCTGCTTATGTGTTGCTTTTGTTTTGTGGGTTTGAGGAGAAAACATCAGTAAATCAGTTTATAGCTAGCTGCAGCTGTTGATTTGATAGCTAATATATTATACAGCCTTTATTGTTATTAAGGGGTACTAGCTGCTAGCTGGCTTAGCTAGCTGATACTAGTATCAGCCTATGATACTAGCAGCCAGCCAGTAGCTAGCCATTGCCACTAGCCACAGTAGCATATAGCTGCTACTGCTAGCAGCCAAGTACCACTAGCCAAAATAGCCAATAGCCACAACCAGTGAGCTGAGCTGAGCTCTACTCTTTTTTTCTGTTTCTTGAGTGAGCTCTTCGTTCGCAGCATTCCTAGCCTAGGCATAGGCAGGTACCAGCACTCCAGTCCAGCAGCAGGGCTTGCTTATAAAGGACAAGGTGAAGGTAGGTGCGTTGATTGCTTTCTGAACATTGCAGCAGTAGAGTTTTAATAGATTTATAAATATATAAAATTATATAATATTATATTTATCAATATTATATAGATGTATGTGTAATCTACCAGATTTATCACTAATAGTGTTTATAGCTAGCTAGCCATAGCCAGTGACACTATGCTAATAGCTAGCTTGGCTATTAGCCTAGTGTCACTGGCTATGGCTAGCTATTAAAGCCAGTGAGTCACTACTATCAAATCAATTCTACTACTAAACCTATAATTGGCCAATAGTCTGTCCAATATCCTATATTATGTATCTTGTGCTTGGCTTGAGGCTTCTGCTCCTGTGTGTGAGATTTGTGGGTAAGACTTGAAGTGGGAGGGAGAAGTTATTTTAGTTCAAAGAACAGAATAGGCCTGAAAAGGATATGAAAAAATAGGAATAGGACTTCTCTAACCTCAATGCAGAAAAGCCTAGCCAGTCCTGCCAGGAGGCTAATGTAATGAGTGAACTGAAGTATTGCAGCCTAGTTTCAGTCTCAGTCTGCTGCAGTTTGATGCTCTGGCCAATGCATGGTATAAATTGCAATATAATATATTAGTAAGTATACTATATCAAATTATCAATTGTCAGTGTCACTCACTGACTAATAATCACTATATCCTTCTTTGTCCTGTGGTCTGGGGGTAGCCTTAGCAATAGCTAGCTAGCTATTGCTAATGCTATTAGCTCAATAAAGTTTTAAAAATGAATACCAAACTAATTTATTAACTTGTTTAATGTACTATATTTATTATATATTTCTTTGACCACAGGATCATAATGCCCCTACCATACCCTCTGGAAAAAACGTGTTGCTAGTGATAGTGCTACTGGAAGAGCTGTCTGCCAGTCCCTAGGAAAAAACTGCGATTTTTTGAGAAGAAAGAGGATGTAGAAGTGCAAGGAAACTTGTTGCAAGGGAAGGAACGAGCAAAATTTGAGGGAAAGGTGAAAAGATTAGATGAAAGAATGGTGCTACAGAAAGTATTGGATGATGATGATGAATCAGATATTGAGGAGGAGGAGGAGGAGGAGGATGATCAGGAGTTTTTGGCTAGTAAACATTCTGAGGAGAAGGAGGAGAACAGAAGCAATGACAATGTTAGTCAGATTGCAAAACAAACAACTACTGCCAGTGCCAGCAGTATTGCTGGTACCCTGTCCCCTACACCATTTGAACATCCACGTGTGACTACTACTACTACTACTACTATTTCTACTACTAGTATGAAAATGACAAGTATCCAGCCTAGAGTAAGGAACAGTACAAGGACATCAAAGATTTGGAATCATTATCATGTTGTGGCTGACCAGAGATTTGGACAATGTATCCATTGTAAAAAGATGGTGAGCTGTGGAAGAATTATTGGACATCTTACTAACAGCAACATGAAATATCACCTTGAAAGAGAACATAGAGCACTGTTGCTTGCAGAAGAAGCTGGTCCCACCGTGCTTGCCCAGGCTTCAAGTAAAGCAACAGGGAAGCAGCCACAGAAGGAAAGTAGTAGTACTAAAGAAGATACAGATTGTGTGCATCTGCAGAAGCAGCAGTCTCCTCTTCCTCATCCCCAACAGCAGCGGCAAGCTACCATGGAGCAGATGGGGTGGTGTTCTTCTGCAATGTCACAGAGCAGGAAGCAGGCAATGTCTAAACTGGGTACACGACATATTGCTCTAATGATTGCTTTGGATGATCAGCCACTGCAGATTGTAGAAAATGAGGGATTTAAGCGGATGCTCCATTATTTCGCCCCTTACTACAAACTTCCTTCAAGAAGTACATTTAGCCGTCAGGTGCTTCCTTCCCTATACAGAAAATGTCGTGCTGAAATGCAAATTATGATGGCAAGGGCAAAGGGGAGGAGCATCCATCTCACCACTGATGTTTGGACTAGTATGAATGCAATGCATGCATATTGTCTCTAACAGCACATTGGTGGCAGCTGGATGAGGCATTAATACCTGTAAGCACTAGCAGCATTGGCAGTGGCAGTGGCAGCAGCTCCAAAAAGGTTTCGCCAGGATACCATTGGGCTTTACTGCATGCTCAAGTGCTAGACAAGAGACATACTTCAGAAAATATCTTACATGTAATTCAGGGGATGATGGAAAAATGGAATGGGCTCCTTAGAAGCAGTGATATGGAATGCTTAAATGGATTTTTCATTACTGACAATGGTTCCAATATTATTAAGGCTCTGGCTGATGGTAGATTCAACGGCATCCGATGCTTTGCACATACCCTGCATCTGATAGTGAGGGATGCTTTGGGGCTTAGTGGCAAGGAAGGTGGTACTAGTTGTAGTAGTCAACTCCTGAAGCGGTTGATTGAAAAGTGTCGCAAAATAGCTGGGCATTTCAATCGTAGTGTAAAAAGTGGGAAGCAACTCAGAAAGAGGCAAATAGCAGTTGGCACACCTTTGCACAACCTTCTTCAGGATGTGCCTACCAGATGGAATTCCACCTATCTTATTTTGGAGAGGTTGTCTGAACAGCAGACACCTCTTCATGATTTGGCAATGGCAACTGAAATTGGATTGGAAAATCCTCTTGGATGTCAGGACTGGACAAACATTGCACACATGGTGCATGTCCTCAAGCCTTTCAAAGTATATACTGATGCATTGAGTTCAGCTAATGCCACTTTGGGTGGTGTCATCCCTGTAATAAACTATCTGGAGGAGGTATTAGAGGAATTTCTGCATCATCCAGATTTCTCTAAGGAAGTGTTAATGCTTGTTAAATGCTTAAAAGAGCAAGTTCAAAAAAGATTGAAACCTCTCATGCAAAGGGATTGCTATATGTTAGCCACGATGTGTGACCCACGTGTGAAAGGCAGTATTGCTCTCAAGAACAATGCTCTTACACATTGGAAAAAAATGTTGATTAAAATGGTTGAAAACATAATGTCTAACAGGGTCTGTTCCACTGGTAACGATGACAAAGAATTAGTATCATCCTCTCAGTCTCCAACTCCATCCTGCTCAAGTACTAGTATGATCAGCTGCTCCCCTACCCCTTCCATAACACATCAAAATATGAGTTATTCCACATTTAATGAACTGCCTGCCATGTCACAAGCAATTGCATCAGCTGTTGGCAGAAGAGTTACTACTACTGAGTCCTACCTGCAGGAGAATGTTTCAGAACTGCATGTTAAGAGTTTTCTGTCTGAGCCAATTCAGAGCATGGACTCAGATCCCTTGAGATATTGGGCACAGAAAGCTTCAATGTGGCCTGATCTTGCAATACTAGCACAGCACTTTCTTTCCTGCCCGCCAACAAGTGTGCAAAGTGAAAGAGTATTTTCAATGACAGGGAACATAGTGAGTCCACACCGTGCACGTTTGTCTCCAGACTTAGTCGAGCAATTGGTTTTTATCAAAACGAACTTTCCACAGCTTGGGTATCCGAACTTTCCCTGTGACTGGGAGGAGTGAGCCTCTTGTCGAGGGCTGAGATCCAAGGTCAAGGGGTGGAAGAGAGGCTTGGCTCTATGCAGCTGTGCTCCCCGCATCGCTTGCTGGGGTGCCCGGCCACAAGAGGCAGCAGTGGCCACAACATTGCCGCTGCTGCCTCTTGTGGCCCACAGGAGAAGCCAGTCTGGGAGTCACAAGACATAAACACTCTGTCCTGCTGCATCTCCAACACAGGCTTCTCACTCCCAGGCTCCTTTCCCCCAGTGTCCACCTCTGAGGCAGGCAAGTCCTCACTGGGTTCTTCTGCCTCAGCGTCCATCTCCGACAGCATGATTGTGTGAATGAAGTATGAAAGAATTTCAGGCCAATACAATATTAAATTGCACTTACAGTGCACAGAGAGGTTGATACTCTAACTAAGTAGCTAGTGGCTGTACTAGTAGTAGCTAGCTACTAGCTAGCTACTAGCTAGCTACTACTAGCTACTGGATATCCAAGTACTAGCTACTACTTGGATATCCAGTTTATATCCAACTAGTAGCTAGCTACAACTACTAGCTACTAGTTGGATATAAACTGTTACTGTTATATCCACCCTACTGTAACAATATATTGATTAACCAAATATATACAGACACCCTTGAGTGTAATAAAAAGAGGAAAACTGAGCACCCAGAGTTGTACATTTCTGAAGGATTTTTTGTTCATGAGTCTGCTTTCTCCTAGTCCTTCTCCTTACTCCTACTTTAGTATCACAAAGCATTACTTTTTTTGCTTCAAATGGCTGTCTTGGTCATGGAGCAATTTTTGGCATTGACGTGTGAGTCATTGCAGTAGCTTGAGTGCTGCACACACTGCACACAGTGCACAATATTGTATTGGCCAGGTTGAAAGATGTGTGAATGGTCAGTAGCCACGGTTGAAGCCTTGACGTTGGCGCTACTGCTCACAAGTATACAACTTGTGCTAATTCAGCCAGACTGAATGTTGTATGGAAGTGTATGACTAACTTAGTTACTACTACTAAAACAATGAAATGTGTTGGATTAATAGACATACATCCGTACATGTCTGCTCTTTGTAATTTAGTAGTACCATACTATATTATTTTGGAATAATTATTATTAGTTAAATGACTAATAAATTAATATATAAAAAGAACAAGCAAACATTTACAATGTGTAAACAAATTTATTTTTAACATATTTATATTTCACACACCACCACAGTAGAGAGTAGACACATTAAAACAAAAAACAAAAAAAAAAAAAAAACCAGGCCAGCAGCCAGGTCAAGGCGAAATATGATGCCTTGACTTCATGATGTTGCAGCAGGGTCAGGCTCATGTGGAGAGGAGGGTGCCGCCACTGGAGAAACCTGCTCTGAAGCAGAGGGAACTGGCACCTCCTCCTCATGAGGCATCTCATGAGGAGGAGAAGCCATTTCCCTCTGCTCCTGAGGGGCCTCCTCCAGGGCTAACAACCTCCTCTCCACATTGCAGACACTGGCCTGCAGCTCTCCGACCTTCTGCTGCAACATCATGTAGTCGGCATCATATTTCGCCTTGAACTGCCGTACTTCCTGCAGGATCGCCTCCAACTTTGAATATTGTGCACAGCAGCACTTACAGGTTGGAGGAGATCCTGGAGGAAGTACGGCAGTGCTGGTGCTGGTGCTGGCACTGGCGCTGGCGCTGGTGGTGGTGCTGGTGGTGGTGCTGGCGCTGGTGGTGGTGGTGGTGCTGGTGGCAGTGGTGGGCCGCTGGGTATTGGCAGGCTTTTCTTGGCCTGTAAAGAAATTAAAAAAAATAATAATTCAACATGAGACACAGAACTATACATTATACATACATTACATACATAGTCAGATATGACATAAAAAAGCAAATACTACTGGATGCGTGTGAGCAAGTTTATAAAATAATCTACCCCTTATTTAGTTTATTGACCTTGAGGATTATAGAAAAATGAGGAGTCCATTGCAGGGGAGAAGGAGTGAGGGGAGAGTGGAGGGATATCAATCTATCAACATAGATTAGAGAGAATACATAATTTGAAGGATTGGAAGGAGAAATAATAGTCAATCTCAGGTTACACAGAATATGATGGTAGGGAGATACACTACAAACCTCTTCTTTTTTTTTCACCTTCAATTCTTTAGTTTACTATCATAGCCACTCAGTGTCATTTAATATATACAAATAAATAAATACACACATCCCCCCATTTCCCAATCCCCAGCCACTATAACTGACTGATATAAAAAAAAAGATTTGTTTTTCAGCCTCAGATAATATATACTACTGTACTGGCCGTGCCAAGATATATTATTTCCTACCTAGACCACTACTTGTTGTTGCTGCCTCCGTCCTCCTCTGGTGGACAGCTCTGCCTCCCACTAGGCCCAGGAAGCCCCGCCTCGTCCCTGCCTGGGTGTGGTTCTGTACAAGACAAATCAAAATTCAGAGAACAACAGTTAGAATTTTAAAAACAATAATGAGATCAGACACAATGATTCATTCACTGTTATATTAAAGAAACATTTTTAAACACAAATTCCATTACAATAATTGAATAGTTGTGTAATGTGTGTTGTTCTTGTGTAGTATTCTGAAACAACTTACCAGGCACGGAACGGGGCAAGGTTCGGCGGATCTCCTCGAGCCACCTACCCTCGTGCAATCGCAGATGGCGACCTGAAAATTAGAGGAATATACAGGAAAAGAATAACATTGATTAATTTTTACAACATGCCCATGTTTTGCCTTGACCTACTAGATTATTTTTTATGCAAGATACAAAAGTTAGTTATACATAAATACTATTTTTATTTATATTTCAATGTGGCTTTCAAAAAAATCCCAAATACCACCATTTCAAAAAGATAAATATAAATATCAATAATATACCACAGATAATTTTATTCCTTTGTAGTCTAGTTATTAAGTATTAATACTAGTATAGTATAGGGTAAGGGTGGTTACACTAGTAGCTAGCTAGCTAGTAGCTAGCTACTAGTATTTCTGTTTTTTTAAAATATATTTACTTAACATTATAACTTTTATTACTTATAGTAGTTAATTATTACATTATAATTATATAACTCACTGTTATGCTACTAGTAGCTACTGTTAGCTAGTATTACTATCATACTCTATTTAATTTTCAATGACAAAATAATATACATAATTTATAATTGAATAATATGATCAACATTATTATTTCTCACCTTTCTTTTTAGGTTCTTCCACCTCACGAGGGTAGGAGGCCCGCCGGCAAAACTCCTCCTGGAGAGAGGCCCAGGCAGCAGTCTCCTTTGCAGGTTAGGCCTGCTGCCTGGGGGGGTGTATAGGTTCCTCTCATCCAGAAGCATGAGCCGGGCCAGGAGGGTCCACGTCGGCCTGGGTTAAAAGCGGGGGCTTCCTGGACCTTGCTGCCCACCTTGGAGGAGGATGGTGGGGAGGAGTCAGACTCCCTCCCCCTGTCACCACCAGACTCCCTTTCACGTTCCATCCTACCATGAGAAAATAAAAAAGGAGATGAAAAAAAGTATGTGCTATAGGACAGCTGTTTTTTCAGAAGCTCAACACACTAATGCAGGGAGGGGCTAGGCAGCTCCCCCCTGTCTGTGAAGCCAGCCCTCAGCCCTCACCCTCACAGTGACAGTACCACTATTTCAGTTCAGTGGCAGGGACATGGGGGGGGAGGTAGTGAGGGTCAGGCAGCAGCTGAGCTCCCCCCCCCCTGTCTGTGAAGCCAGCCAGCCTCTCACTATGTAATGCAGGCAGGGAGGGAGCTGTCTCAACCCTCACCCTCCACAGTGACCAGTACACTATTCAGTTCAGTGGCAGGGACATGGGGGGGGGGGAGGAGTGAGGGTCAGGCAGCTGAGCTCCCCCCCCCCTGTCTGTGAAGCCAGCCAGCCTCTCACTACGTAATGCAGGCAGGGAGGGAGCTGTCTCAGCCCTCACCCTCACAGTGACAGTACACTATTCAGTTCAGTGGCAGGGACATGGGGGGGGGGGAGGAGTGAGGGTCAGGCAGCTGAGCTCCCCCCCCCCCCTGTCTGTGAAGCCAGCCAGCCTCTCACTACGTAATGCAGGCAGGGAGGGAGCTGTCTCAGCCCTCACCCTCACAGTGACAGTACACTATTCAGTTCAGTGGCAGGGACATGGGGGGGAGGGGAGGAGTGAGGGTCAGGCAGCTGAGCTCCCCCCCCCCCCTGTCTGTGAAGCCAGCCAGCCTCTCACTACGTAATGCAGGCAGGGAGGGAGCTGTCTCAGCCCTCACCCTCACAGTGACAGTACACTATTCAGTTCAGTGGCAGGGACATGGGGGGGGGGGGAGGAGTGAGGGTCAGGCAGCTGAGCTCCCCCCCCCCCCCTGTCTGTGAAGCCAGCCAGCCTCTCATGCAGGGAGGGAGCTGTCTGTGTGACACTGACAATCTCTGTTAAACTTTTTTTTCACTAAATTAGCATAAAATTAAATGAAGTACTTTTGTGTGTTAAACTTTTAATTTCCCCTAATGTAAGTAACTTCATTTAATATTATTTTTATATTATTTTATGCTGCTTCACCGAAAAAAAAGTGCATTAACTATTTAACTTAACCAACTAAGTAACTAATAGTAAAGTAATACTGTATAAACTAAAACAAAATCTTATATATTTATTATATTATACACTTACAGTGGTAAAGTTGTTGATGATATTGATTTTGATTTGTAACTCTCAGTCTGACTCTGTGCACAGCTCAAAGAAACACTATCAGGCTCAGCTTGCTTCTCAGAAGTTCTCACTGGCACTGCTGCTGCTCTGTCTGACTCAGACAGCACGTAGTAAGAAAATATTTATTAGTGCGTGTAGCAAAATGGCCTCCGGGGACCTCACAAAGCATGCTCAAGATAGCTCGCACTAATCCGCGTTTGTGCACACTACCCAGCGGTAGTGCGCACTAGCCAGCGGTAGTGCGCACTAACTACGGATGAGTTAAAATACTGATTCTACATTCCCATTGGCTGTTTTCCAGGTGGTGCGAACCAGTGGGAGCCCAGAACCGTACATTTAGCTAACGAACTCCTTAAAAATTGATACGTTTTACTTAAAAGTTGCAATTTTTGGTAGTGCGCACTAGCATTAGGTAGTGCGCACTAACCGGAACTTGGGGCGCACTAACCTCGTTAGTGCGCACTAACTCCGTTCGTAAAAAAAAACAAACCACACGCGAAAAACTAACTTTTAAACGAATAGGTCGACCGAAGCTCGACCGATTCCTAAAAACGAAGCACCATCTCTACCTGCAGGTACTTTTTTTTTCTCAGCAAATCCTACCTGTGTGCAGGGAATTTTCCTAAAATAATTTTCAGAGTCTGCACTTGTGTTCCCTTTGAAAACTGATGTAAAATCTGTGGGTAAAAGGTACCCATGGACCTTTGCACCAATATGGACAGTTAGAAATTACCCACAAAGTCTGGAGTAGTAAGAGGGGTGGAGGGGCAAGGCCTCCATGTTTCAGGCTGTAGGAAGGCACCCGGGGGCATGGAATCCCACCTCACCTAGCTAAGAAAAGGCTCTGTGGCCACTGGGAGATCCCATTCCTCCTAGTGACCCAACTGAAGGACAGAGACTGGAGCAGGCCCAGCACGACTAAGTGTACAGACTGTGCATTTACATGAAATGGCACACCTGGGAAGGTAGCAGCAGCAGCAGATGAAGCCATGGGGGCCACTGGTGGAACTCAACCAGCTGGCAGCCAAAGAAGTAAAGGCCACAGGCCGCTGCAGAGCTCACCCATCAGCAACCAGAAATAAAGGCACCACGGTGGTGTTGTTCCCTGTTATGTGCATGAGTGCTTTTGCACAAGTTTCCTATGGCACGCATAGGGGCGGAATTTTAAGAGCCCTGCTCGCCTAAATCCGCCCAAATCCGGGCGGATTTAGGCGAGCAGGGCCTGCGCGCCGGTAGGCCTATTTACATAGGCCTACTGGCGCGCGCAGAGCCCCGGGACTCGCGTAAGTCCCGGGGTTTTCGGAGGGGCGTGTCGGGGGGGCGGGCCCCGAACCGTGCTGCGTTTTCGGGGTGTGCGGGAGCGTTCCGGGGGCGGGCCGGGGGCGTGGCTACGGCCCGGGGCGGCCCGGGGCATGGCTGCACCCTCCGGACCCAGACCCCAGGTCGCGTTCCCGGCGCGCTAGCGGCCCGCTGGCGCGGGGGATTTACGTCTCCCTCCGGGAGGCGTAAATCCCCAAGAAAGGTAAGGGGGGGGTTTTAGACAGGGCCGGGCGGGTGGGTTAGGTAGGGAAGGGAGGTGAAGGTGAGGGGAGGGCAAAAGAAAGTTCCCTCCGAGGCCGCTCCGATTTCGGAGCGGCCTCGGAGGGAACGGGGGGTAGGCTGCGCGGCTCTGCGCGTGCCGGCTATACGAAATCGATAGCCTTGCGCGCGCCGATCCCGGATTTCAGCGGATACGCGCGGCTACGCGCGTATCTACTGAAATCCAGCGTACTTTTGTTGGCGCCTGGAGCGCCAACAAAAGTACGCCTATTCGCGGTTTTTGAAAATCTACCCCATAGCTTTTGCTCCACATCCATGCCCTGTACCCTTCCCCCCGCTCCCAGTACAGGAAGGCCAGTGGGCCATGGTGGAGTCCATCCCTTCATAGGCCAAAGTCAGGATGATGCCCAAAGGTGCATGGTAGAGCTCATTCAACCACAACTTGAAGAGAAGAGGAGGCTTATAGGGCTGTGCTGGAGCTCATTCCACCATGGTTGGAAGAGGATTCCTAAGGGGCTATGGTGGAGCCCATCCCACCACAGCCTGAAGTGAAGAGAAGGCTTGTTGAGGCCATGATGGACCCCCTTTCCATTATTGCCCAATATAAAGAGAAGGTTAGCAGAGCTGTGGTGGAGCGCATCCCACCATTGGTCAGAAGAGGAACTCTATGGGGCCATGGTGAAGCCCATTCTACAATGGTCCAAAGAGGAATCTTGCATGGCTATGGTGTAGCCTATCGTACCTTATCTGAAGTGAAGAGGAGCTCATGGGGCTGTGGGTGGAGTCCTTCCCACTATGGTCCAAACTGAAGAGGAGGCCTGTGGGGGCCATGGTGGAGCCCATCCCATTATGGTTCAAGAGAAGAGGAGGCATTTTGGGCATGGTGGAGCCCCATCCCACCATGGTCTGAAGTGAAGAGGGTTTGCAGGGCCATGGTTGGGACACCACAACTCAAAGGGCTGAAGCGACTCATGGGGCTGTGGTATAGCTCGTCCAACCATGTCCAAAGAGAAGAGGAGGCCATGTATGTATGTGTATGTTTGTGTGTTTGTTTGAGAGCTTGTGTGTGTCTGTGTGAGAGCCTGTTTGTGTGTTTTTTCATCTGAGAGCCTGTATGCATGTGTGTGTGTCTATGTGAAAACTTGCATGTTTCTGTATAAAAGCCGGTGTGTGTCTGTGTCTATGTGAGAGCCTGTCTTCGGTCAGCTGTTTGGGAACCTATCTTGCACAGACTTTGCGAAAGTTCAATGCATCGTGCACTAAGGAATATGCTAATCCGTGAGAACACCCCATTTCTTTGGCAACTTTGTCAATTGTTACCCTCCGGTTAGCGCGAACCATCTCTTCAACCTGCTTCACAGTTGCCTCTGTCGCAATCTCTACAGGTCGACCAGGTCTGGTTTCGTCGTTCACGTTGGCACGTCCTTGTGAAAATCTGTCGGTCCAGTTATAAATTGCTTTACGCGAGAGACATTTCTCTCCATATACTGGATACATTTCTTTATGAATGTCTTTTGCCACTAAGCCCTTAGCCCATAAAAATCGGACAACAGCACGTTGTTCTTTGACCATACAATCTGTCAACACGGCAGCCATTTTCCTTGTGTACACAGCCCCTGCGCATGCAAGTTTAAATAACTAATTATGTACATAAGCACTCTAGGTGCTGTCATCTATGGAATATGACAACATTACAGATATATGTTTTATTACCTTAGTAGAGAGATTTGTGACTTACTTACTGACTTACCCTCGTATATTGAACAGGACCGGTCCCAACACCAATCCTTGCGGCACTCCGCTTAACACCACTCTCTCTTCAGAGTAATTTCCATTTACCATCACACATTGTCTTCTGTCCGTCAACCAGTTTGTAATCCAGACCACCACCTCGGCACTCATTCCTAAGCTTCTCATTTTATTCACAAAGCCTCCAGTGTGGGACCATATCAAAAGCTTTGCTGAAATCCACGTAGATGAACTTGAGCGCTCTTGATATTCTGTTGTTTTTTAAATATTTATTTTTTTTGGGGGGATAGAAACATTTTTAATTATTGCATTTTGTTTATTCATCAGATCTTTTGAAATATTTATTGGTGTTTGGAAAATTTTGGATATTCTATTAACTAACTGGTTTGAAATATTTATACTTTTTTATAATATGATTTTACTCTTATGATTGATTTATATTTCTTGATTTTATTCTTTAATGTTTTATGAAGAATGCTAATGTTTCTGTTCTTTTCATTGTTGCCTCTGCATGTAGAGGATGACTTGTGGTGGTGTTCCAGTTCAGTTCTTCTCTACATGTTTCTATTTATACGTTCTGGTCAGGGTTGTGTCTGTGTTCTGCATGTGTGACCAAGGTGAGGAATTTTGTTGGCATGTAGTTTCTATTTAGGGATCTGTAGCAGTTTGATTTGTTTCTCTTTTCCTAATAGGATGTGCATTGTTGTTCTAGGGCTTGGTGTGTAATATATTGCAGTGTTGCCTTTTCCTAATAAGGTTGTTACTATTTTTGTGCTGGTAGTTAAGAGTTGTTTTGGTATGGGAGGTTTTACTATATTGCTAACTCATGGCTTTCTGAGAGCCAATTCCACACCCAATACACATTACATAACGTTTAATTCCATAGGAGTTCCAAGTTTCTTTTTTGCAGAGTTTTCTCCAAATGGCACTACAGCAGTGAATGTAAATATAATATGTATGTTGTAAGTGATATTTTTGCCTCAGAAGGCTGTACTTTTGAATGTATTTTTCATGTAATATTTGTTTTAAATGCATAATTTGAAATTGTGTATGGAGAAGGTGTGGTGGGGAAAAAGGCTGGACACAAAGCTGTAAGATAATTTAACTGTGTATGTCTGAAAGAGAGAGAGGAGAGAGTGTGTGGGGGGGGAGGGAACTTGTGTGCAAGGCTGTAAGTTTTTGCCTAGGATACTTTATACCCTTACCTTGATCTTATTGTATAATATTTTCTGAGGAATGGTAATGTTCCTGTTTTTACACTGGTGCACTACATACAGAGTCTGACTTGTTTGCCAGTTTCCAGTTCAGTTCATGTCTGCACTTTTCCATTACACTGTATGGTCACTTTATTCCGTATTTGGTGAGGATTTGTTTGTGTTCTGCATGTGTGATTGAGGTTAAGTGTTCTGCTAATGTTTCTATGTAGGGTTCTATAGAAACTTGGTTTGTTCTGTTTTCCTCATAGGAGGTATATTGGTGTATTAAGGCCTGGTTGTAATGTTTGCAGGGTCACCTTTTCCTTGGGTTGAACAGTTTGAGTTTTGGCGGTTAGTGCTATTTTGGAAAGGGAGGTTTATTATATTGTAATTGCAATTTAGTATGCTCATAGCTTTTTGAGGACCAAGCCCACACCCAAAATGCTTTACAATAAAGTCCTAATACTTATTGGTTCCAAGGGAATTTTTGGCTTTATGTATTGGTTTTCTGGTTGACACCACAGCAGTGCATGTAAATGTAATATACATGCTGTTGTGTGATTTTTATTTCAAAGACTGTGAGTATCCTCTTTCATGTAAAACATTTTAATATAAATGCATAATTGAAATTGTGTGTGGAGAGGGCCATGGCGGGGGGGGGGGGGGGGGGGAGGGGAAGGCTGGGCATAAAGCTGTAATACCCCTGCACTGACTCTGATTAGGAAAAGAATACAAATAAAATGTTAAAAAAAACCCCGAATGAGAGTGGTCAGCATAGTAATTGTTTGCAAAGGGCTACAAAACAATTAGCACTGGGCCTGCATGGTGGTGCCCTGTGGTGACACGCCGACGGGGTTCCCACCCCTCCCCAGTGAAAAGAGACCCCGTGTGGTAATGCTGTCATGTGGTTATACATTGGTGGGTAATGGTGGGGGAGAACGGTAGGGGACACAGGCGAGACAACACAAATGCATTGACCCCAGGGGCACCAGAGACCCTTGCTACGCCTCTGCCAAAGAGAACAGCTTTAAACTGCTCTGCTTGATTGTAAGCTGATTTTCAAATGGAAATTCCCCTAAGAATGTACCTTTGAAAACACTTTTCTTCCAGTACAATTTGCACTACTTGGAATCAGGTGAAAAGAATTATTATCATTAACGTAAACACAGTGATTTTGAAATTAAATCCCTGTCCATACTTTCTTTCCTTTGACCTAACCCACCACACCCCACTTTTACCCTCATTAAAGAGGGCAATATTCAGTGTTTAACTGCATAAAACCTTCTGTCTATTGTCCCCAAAGGGGGACATTTTTAGATTGTCCGCTTTGGGGCAAAATTCATGGTTGCTTTATACCATAGACTTTGCTCCAAGTTTGAAGAGAAAATGTACATGGAACTCGCCATTGGCACAAAGCACCTACAGACTTTTGTACCTGCTTTTGAATGGGTACATTTTCTATGGAAAATAATGTGCATAAAAATGAAAATGCCATCGTTCTATGTGAGATTGGTCCCATATGGTCGAAGCTTAATCCTCTACCTAACCAATTTACTTAACAGCTAAACAGGAATGGTAACTTTTAAACAGGTCCACAGGCGCACATGTGCACGTGTTTCATTGGCCCAGGCACAGGATGCGGCAATTTTCTAACATACATGCGTAAATGGGTGCATGTTATAAAATAGCCTGAATGCACGCACACGTGCACACTTAGAAGCAGTTCCAGCACTGCTCTCTACATTAATGGCGGGGGTGGGGAAGGGAAATAGAACCAAAAGGTTCTAAAGGCCAAGAGTAACAGATAAGTATGAGAGATTAAAAAAAAAAGTGCGAAAGCTTGCTGGACAGACTGGATGGGCCTTTTGGTCTTCTTCTGCCATCATTTCTATGTTTCTATGTTTCCCCATATTTTAGCAGAGTTTGGTTTCCTGAAGTCCAGGACCCTCACTCTAAAATGAACCATCACTACCTGAACTCTCATATTGATCCACACCATCTGATGATCATTGGATCCCAGGTGATCCCCCACTAAGACATCAGAAACACTGTATCCATTGGTAAGCACCAAATCCAGTATCATTCCCTCAAGTGTCGGTTCCATTCCTAGTTATATTACACCAATAAAAATAGATGTTACATGTATTTATGTATTTGATTATTTTAAAGCATTTATATCTCACTGATCTGCAAAACTCGGCAGGTTATAAACTAACATACATAATAAAACATATGAAGTAAAAATAATTAAAATAAAAGGGCAATACCATAGTAATTAAAATATAGACATACGGCCTTAAGGGGGCAAGATGGCTGCCAGATAGGACGCAAGTGAAGCAACGCTGCACCCTTTTCCTGAAAACGTTTAACAACTAATGCCACATACTAAGCAAAAGGGGAGTATTCTGGGAGCAATTTCAAGCTTACCCGTACTGGATCCCCTTCAGAGATGCATCGTAGGCTTCCTCATGGGATCTGCTGAAACACCCGAAGGGCTGGTCACTGGGAGGGGACGGAGGAGGGGACAGAGGAGTGAACGCCGTCCCCCCTGACCCTGGATGTCACGCTGAGCCCGGGTGAGCTGATGCGGCCGATGCATCCAGCATCGATTGAGGAGCCTGCAGGAATATTGATGACCCAGAGCTTGCAGTATCACAAGCTGCTGGAGAAGACACGGGGAACCACTGGGATAGGGTGAGGAGAGCATTCACCGAGCCGTGGAGTGGGCTGATCATTGTGAGAACCGATTCCCACAGGAGGTGGGGGCCAGGGACAGGCTCAGGTACCATCAGGAAGCGATCTGATGCATACAGCAAGTCCCAGGGAGATGAGAAGTGCCCAGAGAGAACCAGCATCAGTGAGTATAAATTTGGGCCTACCAGAGGAAATTACTTTGGGAAATGTATGGCTAGCTCTTAAAGCAATTGAAAAATCCCTAAAAGTAATTGCTCAGATGACAACGGAAACAAAAAATCAGACAATAATTAATACAACCTAATTGGAATTTTTAATCTCAAAATAGAAAATCATGAACAAAGAATTCAAAAAATGGAGGACATTCAACAAAATCTTATAAAATCAGAAGAAATGAATGCGAAAAGATTGGAAAGGCTTGAAAATAATCAGAGAATCTTGAATTTAAGAGTAATAAACTTTCCAGTTATTCGCATGCTATCACCAATTGAATTGTTCAAAACCTACATGAAAGAGATTCTAAAAATACCCGATACAGCATTGCCAGTTTGTACTAAGACTTATTACCTTCCTCAATCGGGCCCTGAAGTGGAAGAAGAAGAATTCTTAGCAATGAGAGAAAGGCTCCTCAGTTTGGGTGCCCGATACATATTAAAGTACCCTAGTAAATGCTGTATTCGATATTTAAATAATAACTATGTATTTTTTGAGCCAGACCAACTGAAGGAGTTTCTGCTGGGTCACTCACAAGATACCCCTAAGGACGGTTCGACTATTAGTTAAGAGCATGATTCACTATCTTATACCTAAAATTTGAAATCTATTTTGCTTTCACTTAGAATTCTCATTCTCATGCTTATATTTAGGAACATAATCCTTTGTAATGAATATTGTTTCAATATTGTTATGATGATGTACGTAAAATGTGATTATAGGAAGGATTATGTCACGTTTTACTATTTAAGATAAGTTACAAGTAATTATGTGAAATTCAAAATTCAAAAATTAAAAAAATTATATATATAGACATACATCAAAACATCATCTGAGGGAGCTAACTAACCCTTGAGATCCTGCTGCCCTTCCTCTCTCCTTGGGATGCTAAACCTGCACCATCACTATTAAATGCAGCTGACAATAAGTAGCCTTTGAGAATGTTTCTAAAATACAGGTAATCATGTTCCTGTTTTAAAAATTCTGGAAGCTCATTCCAGAGCATAGGACCAGTAACCTGAAACAACTGGTTCTGCCATTCCTTCGATCTGATTGATATCTGAAATGGTATACTCTGCAGATGTTTAGAAGCAGATTGTAGTGGGTAGGTGAGATGTAGGGGTGTGCATTCGTATTGACCGCATATGTAAAACGCTACGCATATTTTTTTTTTAACTGACCCCCCAAGCTGGGGGGGTCAGTTCCTTTTGGGTGAACGAGCGTTCCGGCACGACCCCGCGGGGAATCACGTGACACCGCGTCACTCGAAGTGGCGCCGACGTCACGTGCTCCTCGCAAAGGATTGCAGAAATGGTGTCCTCACTCCTCGCTGGATCACCAGGGAGTTGTGGTAAGTCTTGGGGGGGGGGGATTAAGGAGGGTGAGGGGTTTAAATTTTTATTTGCACATATGGACATATACTCAACTCATTGAATTCTGTTTATGTCCATATTGACCGCAAATGGGATCCCCTTTGGACATAAACTTTTGCTCTGCACATCCCTAGTGAGATGATTAGTAGCCAACTCTGGGAAACTTTAATGTTAAATCCTGTTAGTGGACTTACAGGCTTAGTGGTCTTACAGAAAGCCAGTGGAGAGACATCAGAGAGGAAATAATATGGGAGTGCAAAGGAAGACCAGTAATCAGACACGCTGCATAGTTTTGTATTAATTGTAATGCCTTTAAAGATGACTTAAGCTCATGAACAGAGAATTACAATAGTCAAGAGGTGATAGAATGAAAGCCTGGGTCAATATCTGGAAATCTAGTACATTTAAGAATGGTTTGACAGAATGAAGAAGCCGAAGCTTGAAGAAGGAGGACTATACTAAAGATTGAATCTGTGGGTAAAAACACAGAGAAGAATCAATCAGTGTACCCAAATCTTGTACACAGAATTTTATAGGTATATGTGCAACATCAAATGTCCTATGCTCTGAAAAGCCAGAGATTGCAACTTGAGACAACCAAATGACTTCACTCTTACTAAGATTTAGGACCAGATTTCTTCTTTTCTGGTTAATCCTCGGTGCCTTCTACTTACCTTGTATGACCTGCAGTTCTGTTGCTTTAATATTATTTTTAACTAGCTGTACCCTGCCACGCGTTGCTGTGGCTGAGCCTGGTTAAGTTGAAAAAACAGAACAGAGCCAGGGGATATCTGTAATATGTTTAATTTTGCAATGCTTGTGGGTATACAACATTTTTTATTGTTCCATTGTTAGTGCAGATATACAAATTGTCAGGTTTGCCTACTCGTGAACATGCAACATACAATTGTCCATGTGAGAAGCAATCGGTTTGTAGATGTATACCGCAGAGGTGTAAAGATTGTCCTTGAGCTTTGTTGATGATTATTGCAAATGCCAATCTAATTGGGAATTGCAATCTTTTAAATTGAAATGGCATATCTGTTGGAATGATAGGGATGCGAGGAATGAGTACATCTTCACCTTTGAAAGGTCCTGTCAAGATTGTAGCTTCTATGATATTGGTCCTTAAATTTTTGATAGCAACACATCCCCTTTGTTTCTCCCAGAAATTTCATAGCCTTGCAGTATGGACACACGTGTGTCATAGAGCCAATGAGAACATGCCGTATGAAAGTATAATCCTGATGTGGGTTGTATCGGAAAGCAAGTTGATTATAATGTTTGGCCAGTTGATGTGGGATCCATGGCTGACGTTGAGGTGCTGTCGGTGTTAGAGGGATTTCAGCCACTTTCAGCGTTTTATGGGCATGGTGTTGTGAACGAAGGAGATTGTGAGCAGCGGAACGTGCTTGCCGTGATCGCAAGTGTGCCTCTAGCAGTCTGGATGCACGTTGCTCGGCCGCTTCCTGCTGTCTTCCTACAACTATTCTTTCCTTGTTGTGCTGTTTTTTTGCTGCCCGTTCCTCCTCCGTGTGCCTAGTTCTAAGGCGTTGTGCCGCTAGCGCAGCGCGAGTACGCCGATGTAAGTTAAATTTTCTGTGAGGCATCAATTTGGTGAATTGCAAGAGATGTATGAATGGTGTGTAAAAAGATCAAGGGAAATGGGACTGTAATGTCCGAAGAGCAAGAGAAATGCACAGGGCAAAAATTAATGCCTTCTTAGGTAAGAGGATCCAGACCTTAAAAAGCAGTTACGACGCTGATAGATAAGAAATGAATTGGTGTGTATAAACATGGTCAGTCAGTGGGAGGTTGTGATCCTTAGGGATAAAAATAGGGGAGTGCCTAATCCATCTAGTAATGTGTCTGTAGAGAAGTTTCTTTTGGATGGCTAATCTGCTAGCTTTCAGAGATCAGTAAGGTTATAGTTTGTGTGTGGTTTTTTTTTTTTTACCCCAAATGAACAGCACCAGCAAAGAATAGTTTAAATATGCAAGCACACCTTCCTGCCCCCCCCCCCCCCAACCCGGCGAAATAGAGCAACCCACGCTACAGCCCCCCTCTCGGGAGATGTGGAGAATGAGTGCCCCCCCCCCCTGTGAAAAACACACGGCGGAAAATGAGAATGGTCCTCCACCGTGCTCCTCCCCGGCTACCTGTGTAAACTGCCAGCCGGTGGCGAGGGTGTGTGCTAGGGTTTGTTCCGCCGGCTGCCATGTCGCAAAACTTCACCGGTGAAAGTGGTGCATTAGGATTCGTGACCTAGTAAGGGCAAATGTCCGCTGAGGATATGGCGCCGACGGGCTCTTGCCCTTACTATGTCACATGGTGTACCGACGTCATTGTTGTCTCCGTATAGCATAGTAAGGGCAAGGTTCGCCAGCGCCATTTTAGTTGCTGGCATCCGACGGCCCTACTGAATGCGATGTGTCCCGGACCGTTCCTGTGGTGCCGGCAGAGAAGCACGGACTTGTATCAGGTGTAGTGTGTGATCGGAGTGCAGTGCGTGGGTGGGTGGAAGAGGGTACTTTAATTTAAAATCGGAGGGTGTGTGAAATGCGTGGCTTCCCAATGTAGCAGCCAGGAATCCATGTTTTGGTGTGTTTTGGGAGGGTGGGTGAAGTAAGTGGCATTGGCAGGCGTGTGGGTGGGGGTGTGTGGTGTGATGAGTGTGGATTTCTATGTGTTATGAGGGAGTGTGAATGAAAGACAACAGCCCTGTGTGGGGGTGGGGTGTGGTGTGTGAGTGTGTGTGAAAGGTGTAAGAGGTTGCGCTTGTGCTGACGGCCACCAGATGTCGCTGTTTTGTGTAAGCAATTTTTAAACTTGTATTACCTGTCACAGGTGTGACCTATATGTAATGTAAGTGTATAAGATCCTTCTCATATGGGAAGTGAATGTTGTGTGCAAATTTGAACGCATTCGGTTAAGCGGTTGGCGAGATTAGCGACAACGTACAAACTATTTAACATTTTTATTTATATAGATAGTGTCATTCCTTCTCCCTTTCTTCCTATTCTGTCCTTCCTAAATAGATAACTACATCCCATTCATGGCTTTCTCATGTACTCTGGATGACAGCCACTACATCCATGATTGCCTATAGATCTTGGACATTATTTCCCATGCTATGGGCAATTAGTATACATTGTTTTCCAAATGTTGCTTCTTTTTTACCCATTTGTAAACAAGTGTTTAATCTTTTACTTACCTGAGGGTTTATGCTTAGCTCAGGGCTTTTTTTTAATCCGTACCTGATGCTCCTAGTTTAAAGCCTTCTTCTCCTCAATAGGTTTGCCAGTCTATTCTGGAACATTCTTCACCCCTTCTTTGCTAGGTGGACACCATCACTGCTCAGCAGTTCTTGGAATGAAATCCTATACTCCAGGAAGCTAAAACACCGTCTACACAGCCATTCATTCATCTACAGAATGTTAGCTTCGCTGCCCCAGCCTTTATCCTCAACTTGGAGAATTAAGCACAAAACCGTGTACCTATCTTCTTCACCCTCACAGTACGGCCTGCTTGATTTTCCATCTGTGTGGCATGCACAGTTAGCTGAGGCACATGAAAGGGTGGTCTCTGTGGCAGCACCTACTATATGAAACCTTTTACCACAGGACTTGAGGTAAACCTGTGAAGGAGAACCTTCAAAATGTTATTGAAAACTTATCTTTTCAGACTTGCTTACAATTGATGCACTGATTTTTAAGTTGATTCAGACACTGAATGGTAGCCACTCTTGTTTTGTTATTTTTATGTTATGTGTTTATTATTTTATGTATGTTATATTATGAGCCATCTAGTCATTGGTATTGGCAGCATATAAGTAGAAATAAATAAATAATGAAGTCACGTTTGATATGTTCCAGGGGATACCTAGCTGTAGCATTTATGTGAACATGGATGAACATCATTATATAATAGATGATTCTTGGTGATCTCTCTGTGATATCTTGGATTTTGGCAACTGGTAGACAGCCCACCTCCCAGGACAGCATGTCTGGTCAGCAGGTGTATACTATCATGCCCCTCATAAGAACATAAGAAATTGCCATTCTGGGTCAGACCAAGGGTCCATCAAGCCCAGCATCCTGTTTTCAACAGAGGTCAAACCAGGCCACAAGAACCTGGCAAGTACCCAAACACTAAGAAGATCCCATGCTACTGATGCCAGTAATAGGAGAGGCCATTTCCTAAGTCAACTTGATTAATAGCAGTTCTCCGTCAAGAACTTATCCAAAGCTTTATTAAACCCAGTTACACTAAATGCTCTAACCCACATCCCCTGGCAACAAATTCAAGAGCTTAATTGTGCATTGAGTGAAAAAGAATTTTCTCCGATTAGTCTTAAATGTGCTACTTGTTAACTTCATGGAGTGCCCCCTAGTACTTCTATTATTCAAAAGTGTAAATAACTGATTCATATCTACTCGTTCAAGACCTCTCATGATTTTAAAGTCCTCTATCATATACCCCTCAGCCATATTTTCTCCAAGCTGACAGCCATAACTTCTTCAGCCTTTCCTCATAAGGGTGCTGTTCCATCCCCTTTATCATTTTGGTTGCCCTTCTCTGTATCTTCTCCATTGCAACTCTATATTTTTTGAGATGCAGCGACCAGAATTGTACACAGTATTCAAGGTGTGGTCTCACCATGGAGCAATACAGAGGCATTATGACATTTTCCATTTCATTAACCATTCCCTTCCTAAAAATTCCTAACATTCTGTTTGTATTTTGACTGCTGCAGCACACTGAACCAATGATTTCAAATTATTATCCATTAAGATACCTAGATATTTTTCCTAGGTGATAGCTCCTAATATGGAACCTAACATCGTGTAGCTACAGCAAGGGTTATTTTTCCTTATATGCAACACCTTGCACTTGTCCACAATAAATTTCATCTGCTATTTGGATGCCCAAATGTCCAGTCTCACAAGGTTCTCCTATAATGTTTCATAATCCGCTTGTGATTTAACTACTCAGAATAATTTTGTATCATCTGCAAATTTAATAACTTCACTCATCATATTCCTTTCCAAATCATTTATAAATATATTTAAAAGCACCAGTCCAAGTACAGATCCCTGAGGCACTCCACTGTTTACCCTTTTCCACATTAAATCCTACTCTCTGTTTCCTATATTTTAACCAGTTTGTAATCCATGAAAGGACATCGCCTCCTATCCCATGACTTTTTAGTTTTTTTGGAAGCCTCTCATAAGGGACTTTGTCAAACAACTTCTGAAAATCCAAATACAATACATCTACCGGTTCACATTTATCCACATGTTTATATTAACCTTTTCAAAAAAATGAAGCAGATTTGTTAGGCAACACTTCCCTTGGGTAAATTCATGTTTAATATGTTCCATTAAACCATGTCTTTCTATATGCTCTATGATATTGTTCTTTAGAATAGTTTCCAATATTTTTCCTGGCATTGAACTTAGGCTCACTGGTCTATAATTTCCCGGATCGCCCCTGGAGCCCTTTTAAAATATTGGGGTTACATTGGCCACCCTCCAGTCTTCAGGTATAATTGATTATTTTAATGATAGGTTACAAATTTTAACTAATCAGAAATTTCATTTTTTAGTTCCTTCAGTACCCTAGGATGCATACCATCTGGTCCAGGTGATTTGCTACTCTTTAGTTTGTCAATGTGGCCTACTACATCTTTCAGGTTCGCAGTGATTTGGTTCATTTTGTCTGACTCATCACTCTTGAAAACCATCTCCGGAACTGGTATCTCCCCAACATCCTCATTATTAAACACAGAAGCAAAGAATTCATTTAGTCTTTCTACAATGGCCTTATCATCCCTAGGAGCCATTTATCCCCTATGTCATCTAATGGTCCAACCAAATCCCTCACAGGTTTCTTGCTTCGAATATATTTTAAAAAGTTTTTATTATGGGTTTTTGCCTCTATGGCCAACTTCATTTCAAATTCTTTCTTCGCCTGTCATAGCAATGTTTTACAATTAACTTGAGAATGCTTATGATTTTTCCTTTTTTCTTCAGATGGATCCTTCTTCCAATTTTGGAAAGATTTTTTTGGCTAAAATAGCCTCTTTCACCTCACCTTTTAATCTTGCTGGTAATCATTTTGCCTTCCTTCCATCTTTCTTAATGTGTGGAATTTATCTGGACTGCACATCTAAGATTATATTTTTATACAATGTCCATGCCTGTTGAACACTTTTAACCTTTGCAGTTGTACCTTTCAGTTTTTTTCTAACTATTATCCTCATTTTATCAAAGTTTCCCTTTTGAAAATTTAGTGTTAGAGCTGTAGATTTACTTATTATTCCCCTTCCAGTTATTAGTTTAAATCTGATCATGTTATGATCACTATTGCCAAGTGGCTCCACCACTGTTACCTCTCTCACCAAATTTGCATTTCACTAAGAGTCACCTGTAACCACTATCCTTCACTTCCTAGTTATAGTGCTTGCTGATCCTGCAGCTGATCCTGCACCTTTCAAGCTCTTGAGTTTTGGTTCCACCTCATCCTGGGAAGGTTTCTCCATTTCAGCTTCCAGGGCTTCATACTGGTTCTTCAGCTGAAGGAAAACTGGGGTTGGGTTAAGGATTCTACTGGCTTTGGTAATCAGTGTCCAATTGTCATGATGTAGTCCAGTATCTCATTTCCCTTCACTGGAGTTTCCCATTTTAGATGACTCAAGAAATATTTCATGAATGTAATTCTCCTTGCCATGAATGCTCCTAAGCTTCACCACCTTCTCTCTCAGGTCCACCAATTGTTTCCTGAGTGAGCTGACCTGCAGGCATCCTTCATAGCAAGTTGATTCCATTTAGCTAGAAGCAGAAGTTATAATTGTAGAATAAGCTTTGGTGACACAATGTTTTCTGGTAATCCTTCTGCCCTTCATAGAATCTTGATACTTGTAGAAAGAAATTAGAAGATAGACTTACCAAAGTCTAACTTTTCCTCTCCTGACAGTAAGCATATTCATCTGGCTTCTATTCCTTAAAAATTAATACATTTTTTGGCTCTGAATTTAAGAAAATGAATCACTGAGGTAAATGAACTGATTCAAAAAAAGTTTGCCATCTCAAGCTGAGATTTCTGAAATTTCCAAGGCAATCTGTTGAAATTCAATTAGCTATGCTGAAAATATCTTATTAAAGCGCTTAAGATCCCTCAGCAGGCAAGAGATAAGGGGGCTAAATCAGAGAGATGCAGAACTCTCTTTGGTAGCCTGAATATGTTTGTCTTATTGGAAACATTTCCAGAAAAGAAAATGGATAGGTCCACTTTCCTAGTGACCTTCATGTTCAAGTAGGAACAAAATAAGAGTTTACATCTATTCTTTTGTTGTAAAAATGTTCTTTTTCTAGATCAGAAAATTTTGGTTTATCCAGATTTATGTAAAGTTATTCAAGACAGAAGGATACTAATTCCCATCTGTGTGCCAAGAAACATTAGCAGTTGACACAGAGATATTTATTCTTTTTCCTTGCAAATGTCTTGTGAAGCATAGCAATGTTAATTATATTTTTTGAGCCATCACACAGTTTTCCTTATATTCTATAGAACTTCTCAGAGCTGATAAAAGAGGTGAAAAGCCCATGAAATATGTTGGGATGCTTGTGCCTGCTACAGTTTATTACACCAGTTTTTGCATGTGTACAAAATAAAAGTTGTTTTTTTTTTATTTCCATTATTGCTTTTCTTTTGGGTTTTTCTTTCTTGGATATCCCTTATTTGTGGTTTGTGTGAGAAACATGTTTCAATTATTTTTTATATATGTGATATTTATTTTGTACTTTAAGAAGTTGATTTTAAAAGTGTTGATTGCGTAAAAATGCCCACATATGCACATATTTATTTATTTATTTGTTTCTTTATTTCTTTAAATTTCTTCTAGCCCACAACTTCCTAACAACAATCTAGTTTGTACCCACTTATACTGATTAGCCGAAGGAATGCACAGTTGCAAAGTACATTCTGATCTCAGGATTCATTTGGGGGGTATACATCTCTATTACGTCTTGAAAAACACAAGGATGAACACTTTGTAGCAATTTGAAAATGATAATCAACAGTATAAACCTTGCCCTCAATTTTACTGGTAACGGGTGAAGCTCTCGCAACACCGGTGAAACATGTTTCCTTCTTGATAGTCTGGGAAGAACCCAAGCAGTAGCATTTTGCACAAGCTGCGGAACATGTATCAACTTCTCTGGCAGATATAAATATAAAGTACTACTATATTCTATGTGGCTCAAATCAGTGGCTTGTACAACCATCCAGATGAGGTCAGAAGGTAAAAAACTCTTCAACAGCCTAATCATCTTCAGTTTGTAGAAAGCTAGTTTAGCTACATGATGCACATGAGACTTCATGGGACTTCATTGCGAGTCTAAAAAGACCCCTAGACATTTTACCTCTGTCTGAATTGGCACAGAAAGGTCAGATGTTACCTTCACCTCCATCTTAGGAGAACCAACACATCTCTTTCCCACCCATAAAAACTCAGTTTTCCTTCGAATCAGAAATAAATGATGATCAGTCAACCACTCTCTTACCTTAGTAATAATGATCTACAGCCTACTTTCAGGCAGTTCACCAGTGGGACCACATGGTAAAAAAAAAAAAAATGAATATCACCATCATGGCATCATATACTCGACCTCCAAAAAATGTAATAATGTCCCCAGGGAAGATAAATAAATATTAAATGAAACCACCAAAAAAAGCTGACCTTTGGGGCACTGCCCACTTAAGATTAGGCCATGATGAGGTCTTAATCCCAATCTGAACTCTCTATGCCCTGTTGGTGAGAAATGATTTAAACCAGCCTAATACTGTACCGCACAAACCATATAGCACTAGGCAATTAAGTAACATGCCATGATATAGTGTATCAATTGCAGTACTTAGGTCAAGCTAGATCAAGATGCCTGTCCAGCCCCAGTCGAGCCTACATAATAAGGAGTCCAATAGACTCAAGAGCAAATACTCATTGATATGGCTTTTACACCAAGCAGAAACATTTCCCAATTGATGTTGAATGGTCTGCATTTTCTCCCCCAAAAGATCAGCTAATACCTTACAATCAAGCATTTCATTATCTGTTGTTTCTGGGCCAGGCATTAATTTTTTCTCTGTAACTCTAATGGCTTATTCATGGCCTTTTGTAGATGAGCCCCATAAAATAGACTTTTGGCATCCTTACAACAACTTTGATAATTTATCAAAAGGTTCTATACCAAGAGAAGGAATGATCATCCTTTCCCTTTCCTTTGTCCATTGTCTCTCAGCCTTCCTTAAATTTATCTTTGCTTCTGCTATTGCAGCTGTGAACCAAGATGCATTCCACTCTCTTGCTCTCTCTGATTATAACCTCAAATTCCTCTGCTACTTGGTCATATGTGGCCTGTATGGAAGTATGCCAGATGTCTGCCATAGCTTCTACCGATAAAGTGTCCCACTTATTCAAATCTAACCTATTCTGCCAACATTCCAGAAATAATTCATTATTCATTGGAGAATGTCTCTTACATTTTTTCTTAAAGGCAGTAACCCTTCTTTCCTGAATGAAACTTCTAGATCGAAACTAATGAAATAATGGTCTGACAAACCAGTCTTTCTAATATTTTTAACAAAGTTAACATCATCTTTCCTTCACAGCAGAAGATCCAAATTGTGGCTTGCGTTGTGAGCTTTTCCCTGAATTAACTGAGATAGTTGTACAATGAGGGGTAGATTTTCAAAAAACGCGAATAGGCATACTTTTGCTGGCGCATCAGGCGCAAGCAAAAGTACGCTGGATTTTAGTAGATACGCGCGGAGCCGCGCGTATCCACTAAAATCCTGGATCGGCGCGCGCAAGGCTATGAATTCTGTATAGCCGGCGCGCGCCGAGCCGCACAGCCTACCCCCGTTCCCTCCAAGGCCGCTCCAAAATCGGAGCGGCCTTGGAGGGAATCCTCTAACGCCCTCCCCTCACCTTCCCCTCCCTTCCTGTACCTAACCCACCCGCCCAGCCCTGTCTACACTCCCCCCCTTACCTTTCTCCGGGGATTTACGCCTCCCGGAGGGAGAAGTAAATCCCCGCGCACCAGCGGGCCTGTTGCGCGCCGGGACGCGACCTGGGGGTGGTACGGAGAGCGCGGCCACGCCCCCGGACCGCCCCGGGCCGTAGCCACGCCCCCGTACCCGCCCCCAAAACGCTGCCGACACGCCCCCTAAACGCCGCGACGACCGGGCCCGCCCCCCGACATGCCCCCGAAACGCCCCCCTTGGAGAACCCCGGGACTTACGCGAGTCCCGGGGCTCTGCGCGCGCCGGTAGGCCTATGTAAAATAGGCTCACCGGCGCGCAGGGCCCTGCTCGCCTAAATCCTCCCGGTTTTGGGCGGATTTAGGCGAGCAGGGCTCTGAAAATCCGCCCCTGAGGTTCTTTCCTCAAAATATAAATGGAAATTCCCCATTAGGATCATCTTTTTTAATCCTACTGCAAGAGCAACCACAAAATCACTTAATTGGCACAAAAATTTTAGCCTTTGACCCGAGGGATGGTATATTGACAAGTAGTCCATGAGAAGACCTTTATCAGCAGTGCTTCAATAGGCAAAAGTACCTCCTGAGTTAATCTACTTATCCCGAGTGATTTCTTTAAAAAGACCATAATCCCACCCCCTGAATCCTCTCCCAATAATTCTCAAAAAATACAAAACCTGTTGGACAGGCACTACTCATCAAAACTGTGTCAAACCCTTGAAGCCAGGTCTCCACAACATATCCAAATCATATAACATTGTTGTGTCCATTATTATCTCACCTTTATTCCTAATTGACCACGCATTAATCTTATTTTGAGATCATAAGAAATAAGAAATTGCCACACTGGGTCAGACCAAGGGTCCATCAAGCCCAGCATCCTATTTCCAACAGAGGCCAATCCAGGCTACAAGTACCTGGCAAGTACCCAAAAACTAAGCATATCCCAGGCTACTGATGCCAGTAATAGCAGTGGCTATTTTCTAAGCCAACTTGATTAATAGCAGGTAATGGAGGGTTGCTTAGTAGAGCTGTGCGTTTGGTGAACTCCTGAGTCTGTTACAAACTTCTTGCTGTTATTTTACCTTTATGAGGAGAAAGCGCAAACCGTGAGGGGAACCTTTCCCTGCAATCCTCTCTGCGACGATGCCTATCCCAGGACTCATGGACGCTCACATCATGTGCAGGGACATCATTGCAGGAAGTGTGCAGCCGTTGGAGAGTCGGGAAGGGGAAGAGGAACTCCCCTCTCTCCCAGGCTCAATATCACCTTTGAGCCCAGCAGAAAGGACGCCACTGGGAAACCCAGCAGATGAGAGAGATGCCCCAGAATCGATGGAAACACTAACCGACCAAAGTGTTGTAGGGTGTGAACCAGCAGGGATCGGGGGTGGGGGGGCAACATTATTCAATATTTATATGCTCCCACTTTCTAAATTTCTGGCAGAATTAGGAATTTCTTCTTGTATGCTGATGACATACAGTTTTACATTCCATTCGCAAAATTATTTCAGAATACAATATTGATGAGAGAGAGGGAGAGAGAGAGAGAGACTCTATATGGATTTCATTGTAGTCAACTATTTATTGCACTATAGGAGGGCCAACTAGTAACTACAGGTGAGGTTTTGGGGATGGTCTAAGGTTTTGGGGCCAGTTTTACATGCACAGTGAGATGTACAAACAGCACAGTACACATCAGTGAAGATTTGATGTGATTTGGAGTGAGGAAAGTCACACAAAGATGAGATTTCTACAGTGTTCTCACCCTAGTTTGATAGACTCTCTACCAGGATAGTATCAAGCTAGGGTGAGAGAACATTGCAGAAATGTCAACTTTGTGTGCTGTTTGTATATCTCACTGTGCATGTAAATCTGGCCCCAAAACCCTAGACCACCCCCAAAACCTCACCTTGAGTTACTAGCTGGCCATTTTATAATGGTATAAATAGTTGACTAATTTGTGTGCCACCCCAGAGGCTCGCGCTCTCTCATTACGCTATTGCACGCTGTGATAATGCCTCTCATTTTCATTGATCCTGCCTAAACTCCTCCTTGACCTTCCCTTTGAATAAATTTAAAAAGTTTGCATTTGTGCCGCACATTGCACTATATATTAGGGATGTGCAGACCAAAAGTTTATGTTCATAAGTCCATAAGTCGAAAGGGGGGGGGTCAATTTCGGTCAATATGGACATATGGAGAATTCCATAAGTTGAGTCTATGTCCATACGTGCAAATAAAAATTTAAAACCCTCACCCTCCTTAATCCCCCCCCCCCCAAGACTTACCAAAACTCCCTGGTGGTCCAGCGGGGAGTCAGGACGCCATTTCTGAACTTCTTTGCGAGGAGCACATGACGTCGGCGTCACGTCGGAGTGACGCGGCGTCACGTGATTCCCCGCACATTAGCTCCGGGACCCTCGTTGCACCCAAAAGGAACTTTTGGCCAGCTTGGGGGGGTCAGGAGGCACTTTTGACCAGCTTGGGGGGGCCTCCTGACCCCCCAAGCTGGCCAAAAGTTCCTTTTGGGTGCAACGAGGGTCCCGGAGCGAACGCGCGGGGAATCACGTGACCCGCGTCACTCCGACGTGACGCCGACGTCACGTGCTCCTCGCAAAGGAGTTCAGAAATGGCGTCCTGACTCCCTGCTGGACCACCAGGGAGTTTTGGTAAGTCTTGGGGGGGAGATTAAGGAGGGTGAGGGGTTTAAATTTTTATTTAGGATCAACAATCGCAATTTCCAACATATTCAACATAGCTATGTTGAATAAGTTGGAAATCCGATCGTTTTCGCCTCATCACTTTTTTAAGTTAAAAAAAAAAATAAGTTGCGTTTTACATTTAAGTTCAAAACGAATGCACACCCCTACTATATATCACTGGCATTAGACCCCTAATACCTGTGATAATGCCACAACACATTTTGATAAATGACTCTATTGGATAAGTAGAAATTCCTCTATAGTTAAATTTCTGATTCTAGACTTGGGTACTTTCCAAATTACTCCCTCAAATCAAGTAAGGAATTCAGGTGTACAGCTAGATGAAAACCTTACTATGAAAAAGAACATCGATAAATGAGTTAATACAGGTTACACCAAGTTGCGCATATTACATCGCTTGAAACCTTTATTAACTTTTGAGGACTTCCGTACTGTATTGCAAACTCTTATTTTCTCAAACGTAGACTACAGTAACTCTCTATAATTCAGTTTTCCTGCATGTCTCTTAAAATCATTACAACTATTAGAAAATATGTCAGCTAGATTTTTATTAGGAAATAGGAAATTTGATCACATTACACCCTCGTTGATTTCACTGCACTGGTTTCCAGTACAATTCCGAATCTATTACAAAGTATTAATGTTAATTTTCAAAATCATTCATTCCAGTAATACTGGCCTGATCGACATGACATTACAACCATACACACCTCAGCGAACACTAAGATCTCAAAATAAAGGACTATTGACTGTTCCTACAACACAGAGTATGCATCTGACTCAAGTAAGAGATCATGTGTTTTATATAGTGAGTCCAAAACCTTTGAGTTATCTTCCTGAGATGTTACATTTGATACCAGATAGAAAGAGATTTAAATGTGAGTTAAAAACATGGCTATTCAAAAATGCATATAACCTAACTTAATAACTTCAGAATGTAAGAGAACTACAGTATCATGAAAGATGACAGATATTAATCTGAATCATGAGGAATATAATGTAATGAGAGAATGTAAGAATCTCAGTACAATGTACTGATTATTATGTGATAGTTGATATAATACGTTCATGTACTACTTGCCTTATGTCATATTTTTATTAAGCGGTTCTAATATATATTGGAACATTTCATTTGAAATATGTTAATTTCTGTTTATGAAAACTACCTCTGTAAACCATCAATAAATGTTGATTTATAGTTATGAATGTTACTTCTGTAAACTGTTATGATCTTGATATGGAACGACAGTATATCAAATGTCTAAATAAAATAAATAAATAAAAATAAAATATGAATGCTCTCCCTGCTAACCTCCTGAAAAACACTCACACCTTCATTTACTTGTGGGTAGCGTAGGCATCAAATTGAATAAGTACCCCCTCTTGTTCTACTAAGCCCACCATAATGACCTCTTCCCATAATAACAGGAATCATTATACATAATACAGCAATCACCAACATATTATGGAACAACAAGGTTAAGTACCCTCTCCTTATATTAAGGAGGCTTTCATTGTAAATTGTTTTGGTTATTACCTTCTTGTTCTCCTATCCTTCCTACTGCCTTTCTGTTCTTCCCCCCGCCCAGTTACTTTCCCCTGTTGCAATGTATTTTCCAATCTTTCAGTTACTATGTGAACCGGTATGATGTCCCCACAAATACCGGTATATAAAAGTTTCTAAATAAATAAATAAATAAATAAATAAATAAAGTACATTTTTTTACTGCTTATTCATCCCTTACTCCCAGTCCTTCCAGGCCAGCATCCAGTGTCCAGTGGCCCACTAAGGGGCTCAGAAAGGGGCAGGTCATTTAGCAGGCCCTTAGGTGAGACCACATCAGGTGAGTGTCTACCTTTCGGGTCCCCTCTTATGCATGGTCGCCAACAGCACTGATTGATGATGTCACAGACATGTGACAGCACATTCCCCAGCAGTAGTTTCTCAGCTGTAGCAGCAATGCCATAAGATATAGTGTAAGCAGTGCATTCAAATTAAACATCTCATGGGGGCAGCAAGAGTGAAAGAAGCTCTGTCTGATGCCCACCTTGTAGGTCTCCTCTTATGCAAGTTTGCCAATAGCGCTGGTTCATGACATCACAGTTACGTGACAGACACGCTCTTCTCAGCACATTCCCCAGCAGTAGGTTCTTGGTTGTAGTAGCAATGTCATAAGTTAAAGTGCAAGCAGTGCGTTCAAAATAACATCTCATGGAGGCAGCAAGAGTGAAAGAAGCGCACAAGCAACATGGATTTTTAAAAGCCTCAAATTATATGCGTATGAACCCATGCGAGCGTGAGAAATAAGGGGATGAAAAAGGGGGTTGGGCATGGGCAGGTCATGGGCATTCCATGGTGAGGTCAACATTTACATGTGAAACTCTGTACTTTAAAACTGAAAACCGCAGCACATGTACACTAGTTATCCGCATAACTTTACTACGTCTGATGAGAAGCAAGTCTGTAGATTTTGAGTTTTAGGGCTTAAAGGACAGGGTGAGGAATCCAGGTCAACTGGACAGTATAGAGAATGAAGAACTAGAGAAATCTGAAAGACCTCGATATTAATCGGACAAACTGGTGGACTAATTGAAAAACTAGGAATGTTCCTTACGCGAGTATGTTTTAAAATCTAGTGACATACATGCGTAAAAGCCGGCAAAGTCCTTTAGTGTCCTCTTAAAATTAGGAGCATACGTATTTATTTATTTATTTAGCATGTTTTTAATTCCTCAGTCTTCATAACAAGATTGATACAGAGTGTGGTATTAAACACAAAAACAACATGAAACATAAAACAGTAATAAAAACATAAAACAATATATCAAATAAAACATCAGTTATATACAGTATTAAAATAAAATGCTTTTACTTGCTTCTGAAAACTTGTATGTCTTTCCAATACCATAATTCCTTGGGTAATGTTCCAAAATATTGCAGCAATTTAAGAACAAGTTCTCGCTTGTATTGATTATAACTTATAGTTATGTAACAGTGGCACCTGTAAAAGGTTAGCATCCTGTGACCTTAATGTTTGACTGGGAATATTTCTTGATAATGTGTTAACTAAGATGCAAGGATTTTTCATTATACCACAGTTTGTATATTAACACCACTGTCTTAAATTGTGATCTTTGCTTAATAGGCCACCAATTTAACACTGCAAGTATCAGAGATATGTATATGATCTCTATAGTTGATTCCTCTCAATATATGTGCGGCGGCATGTTGCACTAACTGCAATTCTCGCAGATACTTCTTTGGCAAACCAATATAAAGTCTATTAAAATAGTATATTTGTGCAAACAGCAGTGACAGCAAAACTGAATAAACATGGGGTCAATAATGATTTTAGAGGCTTCAACATCTTAAGTTTGTAGAAAGCATTACGCACCACTTGTTTTAGCTGAGGCAAGTAGTTTAATTTATTATTAATTATATACCCAAGGCTATGTATCTCTGTATTTAAAATTAATGGTGCACTAGCGTAGGAATGTAAATTGCCTAAATGTAAATGTTGCGCGTCCCGGCCACGTGGGTGCCGCAACCGGGCCTGCTCACCTCACGCTGCCTTCGGCCAGTTCCAGCCTCGCTGCTGCTGCCAGCTCCCGGCGTCCCCTACGCTCCCCATGCTGCTCCCTGGCTTCCTCCACGCTGCAGGCCTCACAGTGGAGCTCCCATCAGGGCTCCACATCTTTGGCCGCCTCGGCCCCGCCCCTAGGGATGCATGCGGCCGACGTCACTCCATTTAAAGGGACCAGCGTGGGAAACCCGGCTCCGCCTCCGCCTGGTGACGTCACATGAGACTTCCTATAGATAGTGAGGCCCTGTCCCCAGGACCTCACCTTGGCAATCGGGCCAACACCGTGGTGTAGTAAGCTTGCCTAATCCTGTTCCAAGTTTCTCCTTGTTCCAGCGTCTCCTGTTCCAGCGTTTCCTTGTTCCAGCATCTCCGTGTTCCTGAGTCTCCATTTGTTCCTGTTTCCATTCAGGTAGTACCTTCTCGGAGTGATCTCTGGTACTGACCTTTGCCTGCCTGACCATTCTCTTGTCTGCTGCCTGGAACTGACCACTGCCTGCCTGACCATTCTCTTGTCTGCTGCCTGTAACTGACCACTGCCTGCCTAACCATCCTCTTCGTCTGCTGCCTGGAACTGACTCTCGCTTGTGTTGACTACACTCGGACTGACCTTGGTATTTGACCCCAGCTTTGGCTGACCATTCTGGACTGATACTCTGGCTTTGACCCTTGTGCTCCACTCAGACACTCTCCTCTGGTCTACCGTGACTACCAGACCAACCTGCTTGGAATCTACCCACGGCCTTCACCTGACTAGACCCGCAGGCGCTGCCTGTCTTGCTCAGAGGACCTTCCTGAACTGTCACCTCCCTGAGGTCTCCGGAGCTTCCAGTTCGGGTCTGGTCCATCCTCTCTGCATCAGCCACGCACCCTTGCTCGTTGTGGGCACACCCCTCCGCTACCTCTCTGGGAGACTCTCTGAGGCCCACCTAAGTCCAGACAGTCCGGGTACCCAAGGGCTCAACCTGTGGAAACACCGGATTGTTATTGGCGAAGCTCCAGCTAGACTTTGTCTCCTCGTGTGCTCCGCCTCCTGGTGGCAGGCACCCTCTGGGTCTGACCAGAGGGCCGTACCAATCCTGCATCAGGCCAAGTGTCCACCTCCAGTGTCCAATGGTCAAGATTTTCCTATCCATAACAGACATGTCTTCTCCACATTTAGCATCAAATGATGAGATCGTAACCATTATTCAATGTCATTCATATAATGTTGGAATTCTGATACTGGACTTTTTCCATCTATGCAGGGTACATAAAATTGAATGTCATCCACATAAATGTAAAATTTCAACCCCCGATATCTGAATAGGGTACATAAAAGAGCCAGGTATATATTTAAAACTCCAAAGATAAACAAGAACCCTGAGGTATGCCGATAGATATCGTTTTCCATACAGAAAATGTAGAGCTAACTTGAACCCAATGCTGTCTGTTCTGCAAAATGACGTAAATCATGAAAATACAGTACCATCAAGACCTATAGTCACTAAATCATCTATCAATAAATGTTGCAGTAAGATCCAATTGGATCAGTAATCCTTTTTTTCCTTGATCAAATTCTCAATGCAAGAAATCTGTTAATGATAGCATTAAAAACTGTCCCATGATTCTTTCTAAAAGCTAACTGTTGAGCATCCAACAGCTATTCCTTTTAACATGTTACTCTAATTGAATCAATACACGTTTCAATTATTTTACTCAAAGTAACTAAATTCAAGACTGGTTGAAAATTGGATACTAACTGGGTGATTCATCAAAATGCGGTAGGACCCTAATGTGAGTTAAATGGGGACTAACACATGTTGTGAGTGTGAAAGATAGTGCAAAGTATGTTAGCATGTACATTTTAATTTTAGTATGCAAGTGGGAGGTGTTAATACAAATTAAGGAGTACTACAGCATTCCATGATAGATTAATGCACACTAACATGGGATTTAATGTCAGAAATAACTACTCCTTTTTTTGCTGGACAAGAGAAAAATGTTTTAATCGCACACCCGCGGCCGTAATCGCAGATTATGGCTATCATTGCCACCTATTATCATGCTTGATAAAATGAGACTTTCTATCGGACATACCTACCACACCCTCCTGGCCAATAAAAACAACTTTTCTTAACTAAGCTGTTTTCCTAAACCTATTATGTTGTGGCAGGTTTACTTGTTGGAGGATACTGTCTATTTTAGGATGCTTGTCACAGACAAGAACAACACAACAACCACAAGAACAGGCAAGGAAAGTTCCAACCCCTCCTAGGGAAGTCTATGTACCAGAGCCTGAACCGCTGGCCCCGTAGGAAGAGGGTCATGGCCCATAGCACGCTTGGGACACAGGTGGCAAGGCAGAAGAGATACAGAGAGTTCATCTTTCCTCTACGAGATTCATTGTGGACATGTTAGTAGAATATGTGGTTAGCAGGTATCACCTCGGCTCTCAAGCTATCCTGGAATTATATGAAAAAATCCAAGGAGATCTGGATCTGGTCATGGAAAGGTCCCACGCTATACCGGGGCTCACCAAACTATTGGCCACCCTGCATTTCCTGTCATCCAGCTCCTTCCAGATGACAGTAGTGGTCATTGGGAAAATGTCCCAAACCAATTTTTCTGCTGTCTGAGCCAGATCATAACAAGCTGTATCTGACCGCATTAATTGCTACATAGCATTTCCTCAGGACAAGCAGGACTTGATGGAATTGATTAAACACTTTCCCAATGTTCTGGGAGCTATTAACTGCACTCACATAGCCATCATCCTGTCCCATGACAGGGAGGAGATCTTCTGGAATAGAAAGCTGTTCTACTCCCTCAATGTGCAAGTGGTCTGTGATGTTTGACTGCACATCCTTGACATGGTGGCCAGGCACCCGGGAGCCACACACGATTCCTTTATACTTCAGCAATCAGGCCTTTTGAAAATTTTGAGTACAGCTTCTATGATGATAGTTGGCTTGTAGGTAAGAGAGATGCTTTTTTCTCTATTCCCTCTCTGGCTATGTGTTTGCAGCTCTGGGGGATGTAACAGCATTGCTGATATAACAAGTGGTGTGTACAGTTAGGTCTGCATGCCATTGTGCCAGACCCTGGCTTTCTCTACCCATGCTCGAGAGGCCTGCTAATCTTGTGAGGCCAAACAATGCACCTGCCATAAAGCTTTGTGTGTGAGCAGCCATTTCACACATAAGAACATAAGAACATAAGAAATTTCCATACTGGATCAGACCAAGGGTTCATCAAGCCCAGCATCCTGTTTCCGTGGCCAATCCAGGCTACAGGTACCTGGCAAGTACCCAAAAACTAAGTATATCCCATCCTACTGATGCCTGTAATAGCAGTGGCTAATTTCTAAGTCAACTTGATTAATAGCAGGTAATGGACTTCTCCTCCAAGAACTTATCCAAATCTTTTTTAAACCCAGCTACACTAACTGTTCTAATTACATCCTCTGGCAACAAATTCCAGAGATTAATTGTGCATTGAGTAAAAAATATTTTTCTTCGATTAGTTTTAAATGTGCCAACTGCTAACTTTATGGAGTGGCCCCTAGTCCTTCTATTATCCAAAAGAGTAAATAACCGATTTACATTTACCCATTCTAGACCTCTCATGATTTTAAAGACCTCTATCATCTCTCCCTCTCAGCCATCTCTTCTTCAAGCTGAACATCTCTAATCTTTTTAGTCTTTCCTCATAGGGAAGCAGTTCCATCCCCTTTATCATTTAGGTCACCCTTCTCTGTACCTTCTCCATCTCAACTATATCTTTCTTGAGATGCGGTGACCAGAATTGTACACAGTATTCAAGGTGTGGTCTCACCATGGAGCGATACAGAGACATTATGACATCCTCCATTTTATTCACCATTCCCTTCCTAATAATTCCTAAGATTCTGTTTGCTTTTTTGACTGACACAGCATACTTAACCATCGATTTCAAAGTATTATCCACTATGACGCCTAGATTTCTTTCCTGCGCAGTAGCTCCTAATATGGAACCTAACATTGTGTAACTACAGCATAGGTTATTTTTCCCTATACTCATCACCTGCACTTATCCACATTAAATTTCATCTGCCATTTGGATGTCCAATTTTCCAGTCTTACAAAGTCCTCCTGCAATTTATCACAATCCATTGTGATTTAACCAATCTGAATAATTTTGTATCATCTGCAAATTTGTTTTCCTCACTCTTGTATTCCTTTCCAGAACATTTATAAATATATTGAAAAGCATGGGTCCTGGGGGGGGGGAGGGGGAGCTAAACATAGCCACTTGTTAGCAGCACGATTTGGAGCTGAAGTTTCCACAAAGGAGGTATTACAAATCCGGTCTCGGTAGTCATTTTGAAACCAGAGGACGCCAACGGCGGTAAAACTGTTTTGATTCCTGTTACAAATATTTCTTCGTTGGTTTCGTCATCTACAATGGAACATCATCCTGAGTTAGTTCTACCTACCAAACCCGTTGTGGTTAATTTGGATTCCTTCTGGGAACTGATGGCTCATCAAAATTTGGCTCTGCATAGTTGTATAAATCAGATAACTCAAATTTCTTCAAGGCTGGATATAGTGACTCATGCCCATGATAAAAGATTAACTGAGCAAGTAAATAGAATACAACAGCTTGAAAGCCAAGTGATACAAAAAGTGCAGTCAGTTATGATTCAGGATTGTATCACCATAAATAAGAAAACAGAGTTGTTGGAGAATCATTTAAGATGACTCCATTTAAGGCTGTTGAACTTTCCCAGGATAGTAGGGGAACAACCAAGAGTTACCCTGTATAGATATCTGAATAAGACACTACAGATTGCTTTGGAAGATATACCATCTTTTAATAAGGTTTACTTTTTACCTTTTTCATGACCAAGAGAAAGGATGATACAAAATCAACTAGACCTGGAAAATTTGACAGACTTTCTTGAATCTTCAACTTCTGAGATTATCGAGAGAGCCACTTTGTTAATTTCATTTATATACGAACAAGATATGGGTATGATAATGGAGAACTATTTTGAGTTTATAGGAGCCAACTTTATGGGCTAATTTGTCCAGATCTTTCCTGATCTGGCAAAGGCCACACACTTCGGCAGGATACTAAAGATATGGGGCAACTTACCAGCTCAGAAACCCATATAAATTTATTATCAAGTAGAGATGTGAATCCGGCTTCGGACGATTGAAAATATCGTTGATATTTTCAAAATCATCAGACATCAGGGGATCCCCCAAAACGATAGGAAAACCCCACAATATTGTTCTTGGGGGTTCTCTTATCATTTTGGGGGAGGGCAGGAAAAACGGCACACAAAAATAACCCCTAAACACACCCGACCCTTTAAAACTAATTCCTTAGCTTCCCCCACCATCCCGACCCCCCAAAAATCTTTTTACAGGTACCTGGTAGTCCAGTGGCGCCGATGGCTCTTTGCCCTTACCATGTGACAGGGTATCCGTGCCATTGGCCGGCCCCTGTCACATGGTAGGAGCACTAGATGACCCGCGCCATTTTTATAGATAGTGCCAGCCATTCAGTGCTCCCTCCATGTGACAGGGGCCGGCGCCATTTTAATTAGTGGCAGCCGACGGCCCGGGAGCGGGAGATCGTTCCCAGGACCCCCACTGGACCACCAGGTACCTGTAAAATGTTTTTTGGGGGGTCGGGAGGGTGGGGGAAGCTAAGGGATTAGTTTTAAAGGGTCGGGGTGGGCTTTTTGTTTATCGGCTCGGGCGCAGCCGATAAACAAAACTGCGATCGGGCCGGACGAAAAAAAAACCACAATGTGAATCGGAACCAGAATCCGAACCGATTCCGGTTCCGATTCACATCTCTGTTATCAAGTACAATAATAATACTTATGTATTCTTTATCCCTGAACAACTGAAAGTGTGGCTTAATTCCCAGAGAAGGGTGACAACTATTTCATCACCCATTGAAAGTCCAATAACTTAGCCTAATATAAAAGGGTAATACAATGACAAGCTATTGGCCTTTTTTCTTTGTGTTGATTGTATAAGTTATTACAACTTGGCTACCAATTTGTATTTCTTAAGTGCCCTCCCCCTCATTATATATTTTGGGGATTAGTTATAGATATGGTTTCTGGGATTATTACTGTAATAATTGGGCATGATTTATTTCTTTGGTTTCTGTACAAAGATGATATGCTTTGTAATTAATTAAAAATCAATAAATATAAAATTTAAAAAAAGTAAAGCATGGGTCCTCCACTCCACTCCACTTGAGGCACTCCACTGTATACCCTTTTCCACTGAGAAAAATTGTCCATTTAATCCTACTCTATTTTTCCTGCCTTTTAACCGGTTTGTAATCCAAGAAAGGACATTGCCACCTATCCTATGACTTTTTATTTTGCTTAGAAGCCTCTCATGAGGAACTTTGACAAATGCCTTCTGAAAATCCAAATAAACTACATCCACTGGTTCACCTATATCTACATGTTTATTAACCCCTTCAAAAAAGTGAAGCAGATTTGTCAGGCAAGACTTTCCTTGGGTAAAGCTGACTTTGTTCCATTAAACCATGTCTTTCTATATGTTCTGTGATTTTGACCTTTAGAATATTTTTGACTATTTTTCCTGGTACTGCAGTCAGGCTAACCTGTCTGTAGTTTCTTGGATCGCCCCTGGAACACTTTTTTAAATATTGGGGTTACATTATCCACCCTCCAGTCTTCACGTACAATGGATGATTTTAATAATAGCTTAGAAATTTTAACTAATAGATCTGAAATTTCATTTCTGAGTTCCTTCAGGACCCTGGGGTGCATACCATCCGGACCAGGTGATTTACTACTCTTCAGTTTGTCAATCATACCTACCACATCTTGTAGGTTCACCGTGATTTGGATCAGTTCATCTGAATCATTACCCATGAAAACCTTCTCTGGAACGGGTTTCTCCCCATCATCCTCTTCAGTAAACCCGTTCCAGAGAAGGTTTTCATGGGTAATGATTCAGATGAACTGAATGGCCTTATGAACATGATTACCTTATGAACATGATGGCCTTATCTTCTCTAAGTGTCCCTTTAACCCCTCAATCATCTAACAGTACAACTGACTCCCTTGCAGGCTTTTTGCTTCAGATATATTTTTTATTTATTTATTTATAACATTTTTACAATCCTTAGACAACCACTTAAATTTGGCAATGAAAAGGTCATATTACATATTATTCAATTACCTATTATAGAGTCACATTAAACATTTTTAATCCGAATCGCATTACAAATTTTAAATCCATTTACAAATATTCATTCAAGAACTTGTAACCATAATTAAAAAAAAAAAAAGAAGTAATTCAATTTATTCTGAATGACTGTAAAAAGTAAATTCGGTGTTTCAAATATTTCTAGAGCACACTTATAGGAAATAAAATAAGAAAGAAAAATTGTGAACTATACTTTATCTAATTAAGCTCCTATTTCTTATTATGTTGGATTTACAAATTCTCTAGGTGTCTTTGCATTCAAGAAAGACCTTAGTTGAACTGGGTCAAAAAACACGTCTGTTGTTATTCCAGTTGACTATACATTTACTTGGATATCATATGATAATTCCAGCCCCTAAATCTCTAACTTCTTGACACATTGAAAGAAAATTTTTTCTACACAGCTGGGTTTCTCTAGCTATGTCTGGATATATCAACACTTTGGGGGTCATTTACCAGACAGATCGCACGCGATAAGGGACGTTTCACACGCAAAAAGTCCCTTATCACTTGCGATATCAGGATAGGGGCGGAGTCAGCCCCGGAAGAGGAGGAGTCGGGGCATCACTGGGGCCGACTCCTCAAAGAAGCCGTGGACGATGAAAAGGTAAGGGCCTTTTCGCGTTCTATTTAGCGCCCAATAGCTACACCTTCTATGGTGGCGCTATTGGGTGCGAAACCGGCAGCAATCGCACCGCGGCGGTGCGATCGCTGCAGGCTAGTGCAGGACCGCGCCCCTGTTTCGGCCCACCGCCCCTCATTACCTAAAGTATTGCAGGCCTGCGATACTTTAGAAAATGAGGCCCTTTATCACCTAAAAATTTTTTTGATCTGTTTCGAAAAAAATGTCTCAGGATTGAATCCTAATCTGAAGGGAATATAAATGAGACTAACAAAGTTCCCCTGAATTCAATCTGATCTTCCAAGGAGTGTTCAATCAATTCAGTTATATTACCTATTTCTCCTTGCTGTGCTCTAGAATTCACTTGCACTTTCCCCTTTTCTTTCTTGCCACCATTTAAAAACAAATCTTGGCTATAGGAGGAATAGCTTCCTGAAGAAATAATAAAACCTCTGATATATATTTCTTAAATGTATCTGGGGTAAATTTAATTTAACATAAGGGAAATTCACAATTCTTAAGTTTCTATATCTTAACTCATTTACAAGATTTTCTATTTTTCTTGAATTAATTGTTTCCCCTTGGACTACAGTATGTTGAACTTCCTGTAACTGAGATATCTGTTTTTCTATTTCAATTAATTTTACTCATATGTGTATTTACTTCTGGGTCTATTTGATAAATGTGTCTCTTAGGGCCTCATTTTCTAAACTATTGCAGGCCTGCGATACTTTAGAAAATTGCGGTAATAGGGGCGGGGGGGTTGAAGCGGGGGGAGGTCCTGCACTAGCCGGCAGCGATCGCACCTTGGCGGTGCGATCGCTGCCGGTTTCGCACCCAATAACGCCACCATAGAAGGTGTAGCTATTGGGCGCAAAGTAGGATGTGAAAAGGCCCTTACCTTTTCACCGTCCGCAGTGTCCTCGCAGAGTCGGCCCCAGAGATGCCGCAACTCATCCTCTTCCGGGGCCGACTCCACCCTGATTTAGGTAGCGCAGGCATGCACTACCTTCGCAAGCGATCGCAGGTTTGCACTGTTAGTGCAAGCCTGCGATAGCCTTGGAAAATAAGGCCCTTAGTTTCCGACATTATATTTGCTAGCTTAGAAATAGAAGATTCTAGAGAAATTAAGGGTTTCCAAACATTCTCTATTGTAATTTCCTGGGTTTTTTTTACCAAGTCCAATCCTAATGTTTGTATACTCAACATAGAATCTTGACCATGATCTTTCATGGTCAAATCCTCTTGCACTAAAGGTGTAGAAGTCATAGGAATAAATTCCGGATAGTCCCCACCAGTTGTTCCCAACCCTCGGTTTTGCAACTGAGGATGTTCTCCAGAATCTCAGAGAAATTTAGTGTCAGCATTTTCAACTTCAGTATTCAACTCGATAGGAATTAACTCACTTACCGACTTCCGATGGTTGCGAATGCCTTATAAATGAAGCTGTTCACTGCATGGTGTATAGGTATTACCTGACTGTGCAACGGCGCTTGTCTGCAGATATTTGAACACAAGGATATTTACAAGTAATTTGATTGAGGCAAATATAAATTTAATATTGCATATCCTTGGGAGAAACAGACTGCCAAACCTTCAGTATAGGCAGGGCATTACTGTCTCTTCCAGCATCTTGTACAAGCTGTTATTTTTATAGGTTTAACCCATACATAGAAAATGCTTGTGAGAGGATTACTTACGCAATATGACAGTGTAATAAGCTGATCGTCTCTAGCCTGAGAAATCCCCTCCCACATTAAAAATTCCTTTGTTTAGCATTGCTTTGATGTGTTCTGTTTCTTTTGAACTTCTTTATTTTGTCGATAGATCAATCACTTCATCTCCAAGGGGCAGGGAGAAACTCTGATTTCAGTTGGAGTCTCTTGGAGCCAGATAAGAAAAAGAATGCAGTTTCAGCCATCTGCCATTGATAACCTCCTGGCCTTTAATTATAGGCTTTGCAGAGCCTACAGGTCTTCCAGATATCTTCCAAATTCTTGAGTCTGAGGTCAGTGAAAGGTTCACTGTATACCAGCAGTTTCAGTTAAATCAGAAGAGCAAAGGACTCTGGGACAAGCTGAGTGAACCAAAGGCCTGAGCAAAGTCTTATGTTATGCTGTCATATATCAATGGGCGAGATGGTATTTCCGGAACTCCGGGGCTTAAAGATGTTTAAAAATCCAACATTACTGATGTGTGCTCCTCGTCTAGTAATGTACTGGACTGCCTTCTCGGAGAATTGGTGTCCGCAGGGGAAAAGAAACCTTCAGTCATAGACTGCAAGGGAGTTGAAACTTGAGCAGTCGAGGCATCTGCTCGAATTTTCCCCTTGCGTTTGGTATGTGGCATTTGTAAAATATTTGAAGAACACATGAGGGTTTGATTTCCTGACCTCTATTTAATTTTCTATTTGAAGCACCAATGGAGGTGAGAAGGTGAGTTCTAATCTGAGCTTATAAATCAATGATAAGGAAATAAACTTATGCCATATAAGACAAAGCCAGGAGAGATGAAGCTGGATGAGACAAAGCCGTGCGCCCCTTTGGCGCACTGGTGGCAACTGCATGCCACAGGAAGAGCATTTTTAAAGCCTTCCTGCGTCTCATGCAAATGATGTCAGTCAGTTATACCAGGTAATGTCCAGATGAGCGCCATTGGGACCGGTAACCACCTGACCTCCCAGGTTAGCCAACAGTTGTAAATGCTCTCACTACTTCACCTCGATAAGGAAAAGTAGGAGGGCATTTTTAAAGCCTTCCTGCATCTCAGGCAAATGACATCAGTCAGATATTCCAGGTAATGTCCAGATGAGCGCCATCGGGGCTCTGCTTCAGATATATTTTAAAACATTTTTACTGTGAGTTTTTGCCTCTACGGCCAACTTCTTTTCAAATTCTCTCTTAGCCTGTCTTATAAATGTCTTACATTTAACTTGCAGCACTTATGCTTTATCCTATTTTCTTCTGTTGGATCCGTCTTCCAATTTTTGAATGAAGATCTTTTGGCTAAAATAGCTTCTTTTACCTCCCCTTTTAAGCATTCCGGTAATCGTTTTGCCTTCCTTCCACCTTTCTTAATGTGTGGAATACATCTGGACTGTGCTTCTAGGATGGTATTTTTTAACAATGTCCACACCTCTTGCAAACTTTTTACCTTTGTAGCTGCTCCTTTCAGTTTTTTTTCTATTTTTTTCTCATTTTTTTCAAAGTTTCCCTTTTGAAAGTTTAGTGCTAGAGCCGTAGATTTACTTACTGTCCCTCTTCATGTCATTAATTCAAATTTGATCATATTATGATCACTATTGCCAAGTGGCCCCACCACTGTTACCTCTCTCACCAAATCCTGTGCTCTATTAATAATTAGATCTAAAATTGCTCCCTCTCTCATCAGTTCCAGAACAATTGCTCCATAAAACTGTCATTTATTCCATCCAGGAAATTTGTCTTTCTAGCATGTCCTGATGTGACATTTACCCAGTAAATATTGGGGTAATTGAAATCTTCCATTATTACTGAACTACCAATTTGTTTAGCCTATCTAATTTCTCTTAGCATTTCACTATCTGTCTCACCGTCTTAGCCAGGTGGACGGTAGTATACTCCTTTCACTATACTTTTCACCAACAAACAAGGGATATCCACCCATAAAGATTTGAGTTTGCATTTAGTCTCATGCAGGATCCCTATGCAATTGGACTCTGTCATCCTGGAGATAAAGTGCCACCCCACCTCCCAGATGCTCCTTTCTGTCACTCAATGCACAATTAAGCTCTGGAATTTGTTGCCAGAGGTTGTGGTTAGTGCAGTTAGTGTAGCTGGGTTCAAATAAGGTTTGGATAAGTTCTTGGAGGAGAAGTCCACTAACTGCTATTAATCAAGTTTACTTAGGGAATAGCCACTGCTATTAATTGCATCAGTAGCATGGGATCTTCTTGGTGTTTGGGTAATTGCCAGGTTCTTGTGGCCTGGTTTGGCCTCGTTGGAAACAGGATGCTGGGCTTGATGGGTCCTTGGTCTGATCCAGCATGACAATTTCTTATGTTCTTATGTTCATATGTTCTAATTTATACCTCAGTATAGCACTGTCCTATTGGTTATCCTCCATCCACCATGTCTCTGAGATGCCAATTAAGTCTATGTCATCATTCACTGCTAATTCTTCCATCTTACTTCTTAGACGTCTAGCATTAGCATACAAACATTTCAAAGTGTGTTTTTTGTTTGTATTTTCATTCTGCTTTCTAATTGATAGGGATAAATCGGAATCTTTTAGCTCAGGTGAGTTTTTAATTACAGATACTTGGATCATTTTTCTTAGCAATGGAACCTCACTTTTGGGATGCCCTAATTCTAATGCATCATTAGTATCCTTTGAAAATACCTCCCTCTGAACCATGCGCTGCTGAGTGACAGTCGGCTTTCCCCTTTGTTCTAGTTTAAAAGCTGCTCTATCTCCTTTTTAAAGTTTAGTGCCAGCAGCTTGGTTCCACCCTGGTTAAGGTGGAGCACATCCCTTCAGAAAATACTCCCCCTTTCCCAAAAGGTTCCCTCTTCCTTGTACCATCGTCTCAACCACACATCAAGATTTTGGAGCTCTGCCTATTTCTGGGGACCTGTGTGTGGAACAGGGAACATTTCAGAGAATGCTACCCTGGAGGTTCTAGATTTCAGCTTTCTACTTAAGAGCCTAAATTTGGCTTTCAGAACCTCCTGCCCACATTTTCCTTTGTCATTGGTGCCCACATGTACCATGACTGCTGGCTCCTCCCCAATACTGTCTAAAATCCTATCTAGGTAACACGTGAAGTCTGCCACCTTCGCACCAGGTAGGCATTTTACCAGGTGATTCTCATGCCTACCAGCCACCCAGCTGTCTACGTTCCTAATAATCAAATTACTAACTATGACAGCTGACCTAACCCTTCCCTCCTGGGCAGTAGCCCTGGGAGACACATCCTCAGTGCGAGAGGACAATGCATCATCTGGAGAGCAGGTCCTCAATATAGGATCCTTTCCTGCTGGTACCAGGTTGATGTTTTCCAATCTTGAGACCTTCTTCCTCCAAGGCAGCAAAAGGGCTGCCAGTCTGAAGTTGGGACTTGGCTACTATGTCCCTGAAAGTCTCTTCTATATACCTCTTTGTCTTTCTCAGCTCCTCTAGGTCTTCCACTCCAGCCTCCAGATTCATTCTCTGAGAAACAGGAATTCTTGCATTGGATGCACACGCACAACTTCTCAACTGAAGGTAAAAAATCATACATGTGACACTCGATGGAAAAGACTGGGAGACCTCCTCTTGCTCCTGGACTGCTGCCTTCATCTCAAATTTGTCAGTTCCTAGTTAATTTTTAGGTTCCTATGGGAGTAGGAATGTGTCTAATTAGGGTGCTTTAAATGTATTAGTGTACTCACTATAAAGCTGGTAGTGGCCTACAAGGGAATGATCAAATTCTCAATAAGGTATGGGGAATTTTTGAAGTGCCCAAGGGGTCACTTTAAACAATGGCCATTTCCAATCCTCCCGTTTGGAGCAGTTGAAATCTCACTGCTTAATCGCAACCTTTATGTGTCCACACTGGTGGTACTCGCAGATCTGGTATAACCTGTTAGTGATAGGTCAGCCAGGATGTCAGACACAGTTTGTCTTGCCCATAAAACAGGTAAATCAGAAGCAGAGGCCTGTGCATTTTGGGGCCTAGCATATTCCCTGTATCAGGGCAGACAAATGTGTATCTCTGGAGGCCATAATGCAGTGCAGCCAGGGACTTGACACTCAGAGCATGAGGTAGAGGTTTTTGTGCAAGGACAGGTGTGGCAGCTCTGATGTACTGCTTCAGGGTTAGATGACTTGTATGAATGAATAGCCTTAGCTTGGTTGTGAGGGCAGCCACACATTTGGTGGAATCCCCAGATGCAGTTTATTAGTCAGGAAGATGTGACCTAGATTGAACTAGCGCTATAGTGTTCATTTACAGGCCGATGCAATACCATACACTCAAGCTAGCACACATATTAACCCATGGTTGAATGTGCGTTCATAACCACTTATAATCATAACTAATAGTGCTCGTTACATGTAAATGCCATGTTGATGAGGCTATTAGTTATTTCCCCCTTATGTAAAAAATAAATGTGCACCTGATGAGCACATTCTTACTCTCTAAAAGTAACACCAGGCCTGGAGCTAACGTTGTCTTGGAGAGCCCAAAAATTTAACAAAAAGTTTTTCTGTATTTCATTTGAGTTAATATCATGACAATTTTAAGTCCAAGGAACTGAAAAAAGGAGTAACAAAAAAAATGTAAAAAAAATTCTTGCCAGCAGTTAAGTTAGGAAAGCAGATGCTCAATTAACGAGTGTCCATTAGGTTAAGAAAACAGATGCTCGTAAAATTGAGTGTCTGTTTTCCTAACCCATGCATAGTCACTTCTCCTGGGCGACCGATGCTGAGGAGGTGCTAGGGATGCACAATTTCCCCTAACACCTCCTTTTTAATGCAGCGGATCATTTGCCTATTGCATTACACGTCTAGGAGAAAAGGATGAGCATGCATTAGAAAAGTAGGAGCTCAATCATAGTGCCCATTTTTCCGTGCCTATACTGCAACGGCATGACATTTTTACCGAAAAAGGTGACATGGACTTAGTGTAGGGAATACACTTTTAAGGCTCATTTAAGCTAGAGGTTAGCTTCTACTGTCTTGTAGCATGCTGTGGTTTGGCAGCCATATATCAAAGTGAAGGTGATGTGAATGTTGGCCCTATTCTTTCATTGCCACAAGAAATTTGGAATACAGTTGCAGGACCTGGCTTCTCACCCCCATTGCTATTCCCAACACGCTGGTGGAGAAAAGGTACAACAAGGCAGTATGTACTACCTGCAGTGTCATAGAAAACACCTTCAGAGTTCTCAAAAGTAGATTTCTCTCTTTGGACAAAATGAGTGGAGCTTTAATGTATGCCCCGCCCAGAGTAGCATAGAGTGCTGCTCTGCTGTGTATTCAATAATCTGGCACTATGCCATGGGATAACAGCCGAAGATACCTCACTGAGTGGCAACAAGCTTTGCAAAGCCTCATAGAATGCTACTTGCTTGTTAGGACTCAACTACCCGTTCCCCTTCTATGGAAGGGAGGTCAGTAGTGTTTGAGGCTGCTCTCCTCTCTATCATCTTTGTTTGACTCTCTGCTCCTTTGTCTGTGTCAGTGTGTAACAGAAACTACGTATGCCTAGTTACACTTCATCTTGACAATGGAGCAGTAGACTGTAGTTGAAAAATTGTAGTCAAAGTAAAGATAACACCAAATACTTTTGACTGGCCTAATGTTTTCTGACTGATAGTGAGTCTAAAAAAGGCACGTGTCACAAGAGAGTTAATATAGGATTGCCAACACAGTGTACATTAGGGATGTGAATCATTTTAAAATATCGTCCGATATATTTTAAATCGTCAAAAATCGTTAGAGGCAATATTTAATAGGAATTTCCCCGATTTATCGTCAAAAATCGTAAATAGGGGGAGGGGGGAGGGCGGGAAAACCGGCACACTAAAACATCCCTAAAACCCACCCCGACCCATTTTGCAAAATGGCGCCATTTTGCAAAATGGCATCGGCCATATGGCCATATTGCCGTACGGCAATATGGCCATAAAAAAGAACTTTCTCCGATTAGTTTTAAATGTGCCACATGCTAACTTCATGGAGTGCCCCCTAGTCTTTCTATTATCCGAAAGAGTAAATAACTGATTCACATCTACCCGTTCTAGACCTCTCATGATTTTAAACACCTCTATCATATCCTAGAGGTGTGCATCCGTTTTCCACGTATTTGTAATCCGCAACTTATTTTGTCCTATCTGTTAAATACGTGGGGAGGCGAAACGCATCGCGACTCCCCACGTATTAAACAGATTTCTGTTTTTTTCGGCCTCCTAAATAAAAATTTAAACCTCCCACCCTCCTGACCCCCCCAAGACTTACCAAAACTCCCTGGTGGTCCAGCGGCGAGTCCAAAAGCCATCCCTGCGTTCTCACACCCACGTTTGCCGGTTTCATCATGACGCCGATAGCCTGTGTCACAGGGGCTACCGGCGCCATTGGTCAGTCCCTGTCACATGGTCACCGGCACCGTCTTGTGCTCCTACCATGTGACAGGGGCTGACCAATGGCACCAGTAGCCCCTGTGACATAGTATGGGCAAAGGCTATCGGCGCCATTTTCAGTCCTGGCATCGGACGGCAGGTCGCTCCGGGACCCCCGTTGGACCCACAGGGACATTTGGCCAGCTTGGGGGGGGCCTCCTGACCCCCACAAGACTTGCCAAAAGTCCAGCGGGGGTCCGGGAGTGACCTCATGCACGCCGGCCGTCAGATGCCAATACTCAAAATGGCTCAAAAGGCGATCGGCGCCATTTTGAAACACAAAGGCAAAGGGCAAAGGCGATCGGTGACATTTTGAAATGCGAAGGCAAAGGGCAAAGGCGATTGCATCTCAAAATGGCGCCGATCGCCTTTGCCCTCACTATGTGTGACATAGTGAGGGCAAAGGTGATCGGCGCCATTTTGAGTATTGGCATCGGACGGCCAGCGTGCACGAGGTCGCTCCCGGACCCCCGCTGGACTTTTGGCAAGTCTTGTGGGGGTCAGAAGGCCCCACCCCAAGCTGGCCAAAAGTCCCTGTGGGTCCAATGGGGGTCCCGGAGCGACCTGCCGTCCGATGCCAGGACTGAAAATGGCGCCGATAGCCTTTGCCCATACTATGTCACAGGGGCTACTGGTGCCATTGGTCAGCCCCTGTCACATGGTAGGAGCACAAGACGGTGCCGGTGACCATGTGACAGGGACTGACCAATGGCGCCGGTAGCCCCTGTGACACAGGCTATCGGCGTCATGATGAAACCGGCAAACGTGGGTGTGAGAACACAGGGATGGCTTTTGGACTCGCCGCTGGACCACCAGGGAGATTTGGTAAGTCTTGGGGGGGTCAGGAGGGTGGGAGGTTTAAATTTTTATTTAGGAGGCCAAATAAAACAGAAATCTGTTTAATACGTGGGGAGTCGCGATGAGTTTCGCCTCCCCACGTATTTAACAGATAGGACAAAATAAGTTGCGGATTACAAATACGTGGAAAACGGATGCACACCTCTAGGATATGATAGAGGTGTTTAAAATCATGAGAGGTCTAGAACGGGTAGATGTGAATCAGTTATTTACTCTTTCGGATAATAGAAAGACTAGGGGGCACTCCATGAAGTTAGCATGTGGCACATTTAAAACTAATCGGAGAAAGTTCGTTTTTACTCAACACACAATTAAACTCTGGAATTTGTTGCCAGAGGATGTGGTTAGTGCAGTTAGTATAACTGTGTTTAAAAAAGGGTTGGATAAGCTCTTGGAGGAGAAGTCCATTACCTGCTATTAATTAAGTTGACTTAGAAAATAGCCAGTGCTATTACTAGCAACGGTAACATGGAATAGACTTAGTTTTTGGGTACTTGCCAGGTTCTTATTGCCTGGATTGGCCACTGTTGGAAACAGGATGCTGGGCTTGATGGACACTTGGTCTGATCCAGTATGGCATGTTCTTATGTTCTTAAGTGTGTGAAGATGTGAGAACTACTGCATGTACTCAGTAAAGTCTTTATTGAGCTCTGAGAGCTGACCATGATGATGCTTTTGATGGCATTATGGCTAATTTATGCCTGCTTGATGGAGAGCAATGGGCACAAAAATATAAAAGTGAACCCATGATTTTTTTTTTTAATATATATATAATAATTAAACAAATTACATGGGTGGTTTGCATCTGCCTTTCTATCCAAACCATAGGGTGGTGTATGTTTGGACCTAACTCAAGCCATTTGATTACTGCTTCCAAGAAGTTTGGGTGCTCCCTGGATTGTCTCTTCACTTACTCCTCAAGCTGAATGATCAACTTGTCAAGCTGGAACTACAAAAAAAGAGAAATAGTAGAAGTTAGGTAGGTATTTAAATCTGTACTTAAACCCAACAAGCAAATGATTTAGGACATTACAACCATCTCATCTATGGACAAGATAAGAAAGTATGATAGAATGGGTGAGGAGGGAGTAGAGAACAGGACCAGAGAAAAATATCAATATAAGCTGAAACAGAAATCACAGCAGAAATCAATGTTGCAAGTTTATTGAGTAAATTTTCAAAGCATTACATGTATAAAATTAGCAAATATGTGAGTAAGTAGCTTGTATTTGTGCATAATAGAAATGGTAGGATGAGTGGTGATATATTACATCATAGAACACACAATACATATTTGTAAAAGCAAAAACTCAGTTTACTAAATAATGTAAAATATGGTAAAAAAAAATCTGCAAAGCTAAATAATATCACATAGCATCACAGCAATATTGCATAAATCAGTAATAAACAAATAGATTTATAATAATTAAAGATAAATATTTATACAAAGAAGATAAAGATTTATAAAGAGATACCTTCCTCACATGTTTCCCTTTTTCGTGAGTTAACATATCTGCGAAAACCAGGAGACAACAGTCCTAGAACCCAAGGTGAGATGACTTTAGTGCTCTCCCTCTCTAATAGTCTAAAGGACACTGTGGTTTGTAATTTTATTCTCATATTCTGGCTCTAATTCAAATTTTTAAAAGCCAATTGTTCTAATTAGAACTCACAACTTCAACAAGATTTATGCCTCAGCTGTGTCTTGTTATACCTCCTGTTACTGCCAGACTCCTAAAAAGTTTAAGCGCAGGCCTTATCAGTTAGAAAAACAGATGCTGCCTGTTCCTATTTCAGCTTGTTAAATAGCAAACTAGAGAAGATGTGAAAAAAACATATTGCAGCAGTATCATATTTAAAAACATCTTATGCATGTATATTGATCCACATTCATTAGTTTATTTATTGATGATTGCTTTGTTATCCTATCCCAATGGTGTATACAAAGTACTTCACATAATCTAAAGTAACTCTCTATTACCTCTTTCCACAAGTGTGTGAGGGGACAGTAGAGAACAGTAACAGAGAAAAATAACAACAAAAACTGAAAAAGAAATCACCGCTTAAGAAAATATTGCCAGTTTATTGAGTACATTTTCAAAGCGTTGCATGTGTAAAATTAGCACATATGTGAATAAGTAGCTTGTATTTGTGTTTATACTATTTTATAAACCTAAAAGTATGAAGTTGATTTTAAAATCATTGCTCGTGCAAAAATGGCCACATATGTGTGTATTTGAGCTGTGTGCGAGCAATGCAGATTTTAAAAAGCCATGAAATATATGCATATATACATGTTCATGTGCCAAAAATAAGAGGGTGGAAAATAGGTGGGGCATGGGTAGAACATAGACATTCTGGAGAGGGGCTAGCACTTACACACATAAGTACATATTTTAAAACTGGAGTCTGTGGCACGCGTCAGCTTCTTAGCCACGTAACGTTACTGCTGCGCTTGTTGATGAGTAAGTCTAAAGTCTGTAGATCTTGAGTTTTATAACTTACAGGACAGAGTAAAGGATCTGGATCAACTGGGGAGAATGCAGGATGAAGAAAGAGAGGGGTCTTGAAAAGTGCGATATTAAATGGGCAAACTAGTGGACTAATTGGAAAAACTGGGATGATACTTGTGCAAGCACGTTTTAAAATTCATCTGCATGTGCACATAAAAGCAAAAAAGGTTCTATGGAAGATACATGAAGTATATTTGCTTCAGCTACCTCATAAAATTAGGTGCATATTTATGTATAGGAGGTATATTTTAAAACATATGCATGTAAGTGCTTGCCTGATTTAAAATTGTAATGACTTTAGTCTCACGCGCTGGTACGTGCATGTATGGGCGTACCTGCACTTGTTTTAAAATCAGCCTGACAGTGTGTATTTTCAGTTTTGCATGCACATTTACCTGTGCAAAAAAAGGGGTACTAGGAGTATTCTGGGGTGGGTACATGTTTCTAGTTTGTAAGAGATTTACATGAATATATTAGGCAACTTATTTGCTCAATTTTACACTAGTTAATGAACAAGTGCAACTGATAAAGATTCACGAATTGTCTGCTATTTTTGGGTGGGAGATCTGGGTGAGCTTGTGGAGTTCAGTGTGAAATATTGGGAGGGATTTGGTGAACTAGAAACAGACTGGGTGAATTGGCAGAGATCTCAACAAACTAGTGATTTCAAGTACATGCACATATTTTAAAATATACCTACTTCCGTGTATAAGGTTTTACACATACATGTAATATTTTTTCATATGTTTATAAATAGGTAGAGAAAGTATGTGCTTGCAATGCATTGCAAATATTCACATGTACTGAAACATACATACAAACTTTCAGAGCTGAACTATGCTGTATTTTATAAACTGTGCAACAACCTATTGCAGTTTATAAAATACTAGAATATATCTTCATGCGACTACATATGTGCACAATTCCAGTAACATGAATAGGTTTGAAGGTTATCCCTTATAGGCATAGAAATAAAGGTTAACAAACAAAAAAAATGTTGTAAATGTTAATTTGTTTGGAAATTATGGGCCTCATTTTCTAAGAGGCTCGCATGCGATAAGGGACCTTTCGCACTCGAAAAATCCCTTATTGCGTGCGATACCAGGATGGGGTCGGAGTCGGGGCATCACCGGGGCCGACTCCGCAACGACGGCGCGCACAGCAAAAAGGTAAGTGCCTTTTCGCTGCCTATTTTGCTCCCAAAAGCAATACCTCCTATGGTGGCGCTATTCGGTGCGAAACCAGCAGCGATCGCACCGCGACGGTGCGATCACTGCCGGCTAGCACAGGCCCGCCCCCCATTTCGGCCCCCAGCCCCTCATCTTCTAAAGTATCGCAGGCCTGCGATACTTTAGAAAATGAGGCCCTATATGAGAAACACAAGACACAGGCTGTTTTCTCAGTGTAGTGGATCACCAAAGGTGATGGATGGTCGGGATAGTAGGACATTCATACATCTTTTGGGCAAGAAGGCATGAAAAACTCAGCAGCCTGGGTCTTCACTTGGGCCTGGCAGCTGGAAACATGTAGGTGTGATGGATCGGCAAACGAGGCATGAGCTGGGACTAGCTCATCCTTGTTTGCAGTATTTATTCATTAGGTCTGCCTTCCAAGAAATGCTAATCATACATTTTGGGAGCAATGGCCTGGTCTATTTTTCAAGCCACTAGTTGCTTGATAACATTAGGAAAGACATCACTCTCATTACTTTTTGAATGCCAAAATCCTGCATCATATGGTCTAAGATAGTTCCTTATTGCACTTAGGAGGAACTGGAGTCTATCTGCTCGAAAAGAGGACCAGAAGGCTCATCTGCACACTTCTCCAAGTACCTACAGCAGAGGACTCCAGAAAACACTGTGAGCTATCTGAACTCTAGGCTTGGCTTTCACAGCCTCTACACTGTTTCCAGCAGCAGAAAACTGAAGGCTTATTTGCATTCTTTTCACAACAAGGACTCTGTGAGACTTCTAGAATTCAGCTTTCACAGTCACCACACTCTTTCTAGCCATAGAGGACATGAAAACGCATTTGTGTACTTCTCCCAGCAGCCTTCATTTTCCATAGCCCCACACTCTTTCTAGCTGCAGAAAACTAGAAGACTCATCTGCATACTTTTCCCAGCAGCCCCAGCAGAGAGCTCCAGAGACACTGTAAGACATCTAGGTTTCAAATTTCACAGCCTCTACCCTCTTTCTAGTACCAGAGGAATTGAAAGCTCATAAATATATACAGTAGATAGATATGTAATCTGAAATATAATTTTGCAAACACACTAAACTTTTCTGTAATAATATACTAACAAAAAGTGATAACTTTTTTCATGCATTTTTTAATAGCTACTAACAAGCTTGTATGCAAGTACAGAAGGCTCACTGCTTAATGTCAATTTCTACAGAGATTAGTACTTATTCATCAAACCCTTGTTTCATAGGCATTGATATCACATCTTATTTAGAGAGTTTAATCACTGGATTTATATTTTATAGCTGTTTAAGCTCTGAAATAACAATGATCTCATTACCACTTAAATTATATAATCAAATTCTTATGTGTACTTTCTTGTGCTTAGCTTGGAGATGTAATGCATGCTTTGACTAAATTGTCTTTTCCCCAAGTCACTTTTAATTTAGTTTGGCAGAAGACACAACATAAACTGCTGAGAATACAGGATTAAGTGTCTATACTTGCTATTGCTGTAGTCTACTTATGTATGTTTGTGTTATCTCTCTTCAGGCAATGTAAGATTTGCTGTAAAAGGCATCTTTAGCAAAAGAACAAAGACAGCAATGCAAGAAAAGGGAATTTTGGTTCCTGGAAGGCATATCTTTCCTTTGTTAAATCCCACTTTTGTAAACTCTTGAAACTAGGGAACATATGTTTGTCTTTGAATGTTGATACAAAGTTTTATAATTCAATGCTTATATACTCATCCTCTGCTATCTGCTAAATAGAAATTGAATAATACAGCTTTCATGTTTCAGGAAACTGAGTTTGCAATCCCAGGGTTGAGTGATTTTCAATTAAATTAAAATATAATCAATCCAGTTTACAGATAATGATTTCAACCATTTTACAAATCACAATTTGTACTGGGGAAAACAGAGTTTTTTATATATTGAAAATTAAATCCTTTTTATCAGTTTAAGACAACTGAATCAAACCTATCAGAAGTAAAAACATTGGGCCAGATTTTAAAATTATGTGCGGGCATAGATTTGTTCGTGTAACCCGGTGCAAACAAATCTACTCCCTATTTTATAACATGCGCGCGCAGCCGCGCGCATGTTATAAAATCCGGGATCAGCGCGCACAAGGGGGTGCACATTTGTGCACCTTGCACACGCCGAGCCCAAGGGGAGCCCCGAAGGCTTTCCCTGTTCCCTCCAGCCGTCCATTGCTCCTACCATGTGACAGGGGCCGGCCAATAGCACGGATACTCTGTCACATGCTTACTGCAAAGGGCCATCGGCGCCATTTTGTTTACTGGCAACCGATGGCCCAAGAGCGGGAGAATGCTCCCGGGACCCCCACTGGACCACCAGGTATTTAAATATTTTGAGGGGGGGTTGGAGGGGTCTGGAGAGTGAGGGGATACTAAAGAACTAATTTTAAAGGGTTCGGCTGTGTGTTTGGGTTACTTTTAAGTGCCCTTTCTTCCTGTCCCCCCCCCCCATAACGATAAGAGAACCCACGAAATTAATCTTGGGGTTTCCTATCGCTATCGGGGACCCCCCAATATCTTACGAGATTGAAAATATCATCTGATATTTTCAATCGTCAGATAAACGATTCAATCCCTAGAAAAGTCCTTACCTCTTTAGCCTTCCTTCATAGTGGAATTGTTCCATCCCTTTTATCATTTTGTTGACCCTTCTCTGTACCTTTTCTAATTCTGCTATATCTTTTTTGAGATGTGTTTACCAGAGCCGAACACAATACACAAGATGAGGTCTCACCATGGAACGATACAGAGGCATTATGATATTCTCTGTTTTATTCTCCATTCCCTTTTTAATAATCCTTTGCCTTCTATTTGCTTTTTTGGCTGTTGCTACACACTGAGCAGAAGATTTCAACGTATTTCAATGATGACACCTAGATCCTTTTTCTGTGTGGTGACTCCTAATGTAGAACCTTGCATTTTGTAGATATAATTTGGGCTTCTCTTTCCTAATTATATCAATTTGCACTTGTCTACATTAAATTATATTTGCCATTTGCATGCCCAGTCTCCTAGTTTTGCAAGGTTCTCTTGCAATTTCTCAAAATCCTCTTGTGATTTGACTTTGAATTATTTTGTGTCATCAGCAAATTTGATTACCTCACTTATTGCTCCCCTTGCAAGGTCATTTATAAATATATTGAATAGCATCAGTTCCAGAACAGATCCCTGGTGAACTCCACGATTCACATATTTTACAATGGGAAAATTTATCGTTTAGCCCTATTCTCTGTTTTCTATCTTTTAACCAGGTGGTAATCACAATAGGACATTGCCACCTATCATATGATTTTCTGATTTCCTCATGAGGAAATTTGTCAAATGCTATCTGGAAATCCAGATATACTATATCAACTGTCTCACCTTTATCCACATGTTTATTTATGCCTTCAAAAAAATCTAGCAAATTTATGAGGCAAGACTTCCCTTGGCTTTGTCCCATTAAACTGTGCTTATCTATATGTTCAGCAATTTTGTTCTTTATGATAGTTTCTACCATTTTGCCTGGCACAGAATGTAATCTGCCTTGAAATGTTTCAAAAGGTATAATATAAATAATAATAATTATTATTGTTTAATTAAGGTTATTGAGGCTTCTTATTCACAGTTAGAATATCTGGCAAACCGGAGGAGAGGAGCGAGGAGCAGCCCATGGGAGTTCAGAGATGCCAGAACTGAGTTATAATTACCTGGATAACATTTTACTGATCGCTGAGGGTAAGAAATTGTCTTGCCCCGCCGGGATTCAAACATTTCCGTGTCTGATGTCATCATTGGGGGCCTATAAGAATGCCCCGCCCATGGCTGCATGTGAGGAGAGGAGCGAGGAGCAGCTTGTGGGAGTTCAGAGATGCCAGAACTGAGTTATAATTACCTGGATAACATTTTCCTGATCGCTGAGGGTAAGAAATTGTCTTGCCCTACCAGGATTCGAACATTTCCGCATCTGATGTCATCATTGGGGGCCTATAAGATCACCCCACCCATGGCACACAGTCGATATTGGCACGCGTCGCCCAAGCTGTGTGCCCCTAAGGGGCATGTGGCTTTGTTTGACATGCCCCTCTGCTCACCTCCTCTCCTCATGTAAGTAAAAAATGGTTTATATATATTAAAGTATTTATCCTCTCCTCCATCTTGAAGCAGTATCCAACTGAACATATCTTAGAAAGTGATGATAATCTCTCAGTTCTATAGAGGACTCTTATTTCTAATTAATTAATGCCTCATACCAAGAGGAAGGGGAGATTAAGGAAGATGGCAGCCACGACACCCTTGACATCCCCAGCCCAAGGGAAAATTGAGAAATTTTTCAGAATAGCTTCTGAGAAACCTCCCGTGAGAAGCACTGCAGGTCAACCACAGGAGCTGAGGTTAGACCTGCTAGCTTCACCAATATCACTAAGTCCGGGAGCTCTGACAACCCCATCTCCTCCCTCCCAAGCTATATTGCAACAAAATACATCTGTTAGTATACTATCTGAATCTTTTGAAAAATCTTCTTATATATCCCCAGCTGAGGGAGAAGACCTTTGCTTGAAGGGAGAAATGGAAGGTCACCCCAGTACACTCACAGATGAGATGACTGCTGGGGTGACAGAACAAGTCACCCCATCCCCATGAAGAAATTAGAGAAACCTTCAATAATAACATTGGACTCTGTTTGGAGAGCTATTGTTACTCTTGAAAATGCTATATCTAAATTAACCACTATTACTTTACAGATGAATCACTGTGTTATGCAGAATGAGGAAAAAGTAGAAAAACAAAATGAAAACTGGTTGATATCGAACAAAAGTTATCTCAAATACAAAAAATACAAGTCAACTTAATACAGAGGTAAAAGACACAAACTAGAAATCTAGAGAGATTAGAAAACGAGGCAAGATACTTAAATTTAAGGATCATCAATTTCCCTTTATCCAGATTCTCTCTATTGCAAGACCATTTTAACAAGTATATGTATGAAGTTCTAAAAATTCCACCAGAAGCTTCTCCACCCATTTCTAAGATATACTATATAAAAACAACTAATTTGTTAGAGGAGCAGGTATCCTCTTTAAATGTATCTCAGGTACTTGAGTCATCTACTGAAGATATAATAGAGAAGAGAGGAACGGTATTGGTCAAATTTGTATTTCCCTCTGATAGGGACACAGTCCTTAGATTGTTCCTTAGAAACAGAACAGTAAAACTTTGTGACCATCAAATCTGGATTTTTCCAGACATAACAAGAGCAACACAACTTAGAAGGAAGCAGTTTCTAGATATGAAAGCATTGGCTGAACAAGTGGGAGCTCAATTGTTAATCAGATATCCATGTAAATGTTTAGTAAGGCATGAAAATGCCAGATACATATATTTTGAGCCAGAGGATTTGAAAATATTTTTGGAAGCAAAAAAGATATCGGAGAATAAAGTTGACTAAGAATTAATTGTCGATAAAGTATGATGAGAAGCTTACACTTTCTTTATTCAAGATATTTCCTTTTTAAAGCTCATTATTGAAAGTTGAATTTCTGCCTAATATATGGTAACTAGGATATCTAAAGTTTGAGTTATACTTACTAGTTAAGATGTTAAAATTGGTTTTTGATTGACCATTGTATTTTTAGGACAATAGATATCCAAATTGTTTGTGTCTGTATATATCATGAATATTATGAAAATTAATAAAATATAAAATTAAAAAAAAAATCTGGCATACCATCTCTTCTGGAATGTGTTCCAATCCACTGAATTGCCAACTCGAAATGGAGACTGGATGGTTCAAAGGAATTGACACAGCACTACAGAGTAGGGTTGCAAATTGGTTCCAGAATTTCAGGACAGGTTGATTCAAACTTGGATTTATCCCAATGCATTCTGGGACTTGTACTTCTTACTTCTCTAGTGTATTCCATTAGAAAAGCAAAATTACAAGTCCTTGCATTCAGTGGGTACTCTGGTCTGGATGACCTGTCCTGGAGAGTCAGTTGGCAATTCTACTGCATAGTCTTTCATCTCCCAGTCTAGGGTACCAGTTCAAATCCCTCAAGTTAGTAAGGATCTAATAAACATAAGCTATGTGATTGTGTAGGGCTTCTGAATTTTGGTTACAAGCAAATAAAAACCCCTGATAAATCCCCCCATCACCTCTACCCAGGTGAAGATTCACACGTTTGGTTTTTACTGATAAGCACTGCAAAACTGAGCTTCTTCACATCTCAGTTGGTCATTTTCCTTTGGATGGCCTTTTCACTGATTCTCTGACTTTGATATAGATGGGTATACATTGGGGTAGATTTTCAAAGGGTTATGCGAGTAATATACGCGCGAAACCCCGAAAACCTGCCCCTGCGCGCGTCGAGCCTATTTTGCATAGGCTCGGTGGTGCATGCAAGCCCCGGGATGCATGTATGTCCCGGGGCTTTGAAAAATGGGCGGGGACAGGGCGGGGGTCCGGAGGCAGTCCCGAGTCCTCCGGCACAGCGGACATGCCGAGGTATGGCGAGCCGGCAGCCGGCCGGTGTGCGCAAGTTACGCCTGCTTCGGGCAGGAGTAACTTAGAGAACAAAGGTGGGGGGGTAATTAGGTAGGGCTAGGGGTGAGTTAGATAGGGGAAGGGAGGGGATGGTGGGGGAGCGAAAGGAAAGTTCCCTCTGAGGCCACTCCGATTTCGAAGCGGCCTCAGAGGGAACGGGGAAAGCCATTGGGCCTCACCTAGGGCTCGGCGCGTGCAAGGTGCACAAGTGTGCACCCCCTTGCTTGCGCTGAACTTGGATTTTATAACATGTGCACGTTAGCGCGCGCAGGTTATAAAATCGGGTGTACATTTATGCGTGCCGGGTAGCACGCACAAATGTACACCAATTTTCAGTATCTTTAATAAAATCACACTAATTAGCTGGAAAATAAATAGCTAAAATCTGAAGCCTTACCAATGTTGACTGAGTTGGTGGTCTCAGCTAGGTTCATGGCCAAAGCTGAAGCATTCACATTCCATCACTTGTCAGATTCCTACAAACCTGTGAACCAGAGTTTCCAGCTCAGCCGAGGTTGAACAAATTGGCTGATGCTGTCCTGGTTTAGTCCTGATGCACGCATGAAGTTGTACTTCTGATTGTCCTATTGATGGCTGTTAGACAGTCAGAGCTATAAAACTCCATACATGCAACAGGGCAAAGCCAGGACTGGATCAGCCTCATCGGTCAACTTGGGATGAGTTGGCAACCCCACTCTGAAGCCTGTGGCACACCTTTTTCACCTGTTGGGGATAGCTAGGATAGGTTTAGGGATTTGGGTGCAGAGGGGAATAGGGAGGAAGGTTAGGGTTAGGTCCTTTATTGGAGCAGACTGGGAGGGAACAGGGCAATGGACAGGAACCGCATGCACATGTGCGCATATTATAAAATATGTTACCTGTGCACATATGAGTACCTGATTTTATGTCCACGCATGCATGTGCATTCGAGTGCTTACTTGTGTGCGTAAGGGGGGGGGGGGGGGGAGACATTTTATAAGAAGCGTGCGACAACACGATAGACCCTTTCCCTAGTTCCCTCTCATTCCCCTCCAATAAATGAGTGGATTGAGAGGGAACTTACTAAACCCCCTAGCTAACCTGCCTCCTTTTCCCCCTATCCATATGACCCGTGAAACCTCTCCATCTTATTTTTTTGTTTGTTTGTTTTAATACTTACCTACTCTCCGGTTCAGTAGTCGGTTGCCCAGACCAGCCAGTTGCTGGCGCATAGGGATGTGAATCGTTTTTTGACGATTTAAAATATCGTCTGATATATTTTAAATCGTCAAAAACCATTAGGGCCACGATACAATACCAATTCCCCCGATTTATCGTCAAAAAATCGTAAATCGGGGGAAGGGGGAGGGCAGGAAAACCGGCACACTAAAACCCCCTAAAACCCACCCCGACCCTTTAAATTAAATCCCCCCCCCTCCCGAACTCCCCCCCCCCATGCCTTAAATTACCCTGGGGTCCAGCGGCGGTCCGTAGCTAAATCGGGGGAAGGGGGAGGGCAGGAAAACCGGCACACTAAAACCCCCTAAAACCCACCCCGACCCTTTAAATTAAATCCCCCACCCTCCCGAACCCCCCCCCAAATGCCTTAAATTACCCTGGGTAGAGCGGCGGTCCGAAACGGCCTCCTGCTATTGAATCGTGTTGTCTTCAGCCGGCGCCATTTTGCAAAATGGCCGCCGCAAAATGGCGGCGGCCATAAACCAACACGATTCGACTGCAGGAGGTCGTTCCAGACCCCCGCTGGACTTTTGGCAAGTCTTGTGGGGGTCAGGAGGCCCCCCCAAGCTGGCCAAAAGTTCCTGGGAGTCTAGCGGGGGTCCAGAACCCTCGCTGAACGTCCTCCTGCAGTCGATCTCCTGCCGGAGCCATTTTCCGTACGGAAAACGATTCGCGGCAGGAAATCGCTCCCAGACCCCCGCTGGACCCCCAGGAACTTTTGGCCAGCTTGGGGGGGCCTCCTGATCCCCACAAGACTTGCCAAAAGTCCAGCTGGGGTCTGTAACGACCTCCTGCAGTCGAATCGTGTTGGTCTATGGCCGCCGCCATTTTGCGGCGGCCATTTTGCAAAATGGCACCGGCTGAAGACAACACGATTCAATAGCAGGAGGCCGTTTCGGACCGCAGCCGTTCCGGACCGCCGCTGGATCCCCAGGTAATTTAAAGCATTTGGGGGGGGTTCGGGAGGGTGGGGGATTTAATTTAAAGGGTCGGGGTGGGTTTTAGTGGGTTTTAGTGTGCCGGCTCATGATTTTAACGATTTTCACGATACTTTACCCACCCAAACGGCAACAATACGATTCCCTCCCCCTCCCAGATGATCGAGGACACGATTCACATCTCTGGCACATGCTTCAGCAGGACAGTGCCTAATGGCATTGTGCCAGCCTGCCCCCACCCTGCTCAGACCCCACCCCTGGCTTGGCCCTTTTTGTTAGCCGGCTCTGTGATGCACACTGGGAGATATGTGTGAGGCTGTGGGCCTTTGAAAGTCCCCACATAGCATAGCCCGATCATGTGCATAGCTCCCGGTTTTAACACATCTAGGCCTTTTAAAATTAGGCCAATTATGTGCAGCTATCCAAAATTAGAGGAATTTCAACTGGACAAAGTGGATGGACTATTTTGATCTTTATCTGCCACCATGCACTATGTTACTGTGCTACTATGTTAAAATGCAGCAATTATCTTGTAAAAAAAAAAAAAAGGGAGAAAGTGGAACTCATCAAAAGGCATAATTCCTTGGGTTTTCTATCACAGCCTGGGGTAATGCCTACTTAGATGCATTATTATAAATGTTAATTACTTCAGGATGAAGGAAGCCATCCTCTGTGCAATGATAACTAGGTAATTTTATATATGAAGTCAACAAAATGTACATATTTTCAGTCCATTATTGATAAAACTGAGAGAAATGAAAAATTCAACAGCAATTTTACAAACAAAACATTTGGTATCAATGGAATTATACATTTTGCACTGTCTTCAAGGAAAGAGTGCAACTACACATGCCAACTGAGGTATAGGATAGCCATAGGAGGTAATTTTCAAAGGGGTTCAGCATGTAAATATAACATAAAATTATAGCAATTTTCAAAAACCATTTACTCAAGTAAAGTGCATTTATATGTGACTAAATCCTAAGGACAATTCAATAGCATATATTGGAGCAATTTTCAAAAGTCCACTTACTCGAGTAAAGTTCATTTATTCAAGTAAGACCCAGTGTTACTTGAGAAAATGCTTTTTAAAATCAGGCTCTTAATGTATATTTCATGGATAAAAAACATAGTTCAAGAAATATGCCTGTGTCCAGTTGCAAATTCTATCTACATAAAAGAAAGACTTATAGGCTCAGGTTCTCAAGATCATACAAATGATCACAACACAACACAACACAAAACATGGAGTTCCACTAAGTATTACTGATTACAAAGCTAAAAAAAGTGGTAGGTTTATGTTTACATGAAGGGAATGTCATGATAAAGTGTACAAGTTAAGATCATTTTACATGATAGCATTTATTTGCATAGGCTGTGCACTAGAGCCATCTAGTGGAAACTTACCACTTCTTGCCAGAGTTTAAATTTAATTTTTGGTTGGTTCAATTTAAATAGTATTGGAAGTGAGATATGAAACCTATTTTGTTGGAAGAAGCAGGAAGAAAAAAAAACATTTGTCCAGGAGAGTAGGAGAGGGTAAAGAAACACAGTTGGTTAACGACCTTAGGAATGCTAAGCAGGGGTAATGTTAGCACTGGGCATATGGGGCCTGTGCTCTGAGTCCAAACATCAGTGTCCTGAGTCTCAGCTCTGGGTCCCATTAAAGAGGAAACTGCTCAGTAAGCGAGGCCAGCATGGGGGAGGGAGGAGGCTTTAGCGGGTTTTGCTGGGGCCAGCGCAGGGAAGGAGGCTGTACCTGTGTCAGCAGGGCACACACAACCCAAGAAGGCTGCAGCTTTTTTGGCTTGGCCATGCAGGAAACGGAGGAGACTACTGTGTCTGCTAGGTCTGCAAGGCCAAAGGAAGAGGCTGCTGTATCAGTGGGGTCACTGGGCAGAAGAAAGAAGGCTGCTGCTGCCTACACCCTGCATCCGGCACATTCTAGGGAGAGAGAGAAAAAGAGGATATAGAGGATGTGTGTGAATATATAAGAGACAGCATGTTGTGAGGGAGAGACAGAGGATGTGTGTTTGTGTTTATGTGTGTGAATGTGCATGCATATGAGAGAGACAGAGAAAATGTATTTTTGTGTTTGTGTATGAGAGAGATGCCGCAAAGCCCCAAGGAAAAGGCTGCTGTTGCCTATATGTTCCAAGGAGGGAGAGAGAGAGAGAACGTATGTGAAGGAGCATGTGTTTTTGTTTTGTCTGTGTGTGTGTGTGTGTGTGTGTGTGTGTGTGTGTGTGTGTATGTGAGAGAGAGAGAGAGACAGAGAGAGAGAGATCATATTTGTTTGTATGTATTTGTGTGTGAAAGAGAATCTGTGCGTGTGTGTCTATGCATGTGTGAGAGAGAACCTACTCAAATCCAAGGAGGAGGCTGCTGGTCCTATATGTTCTGGATAGAAAGAGAGAGAGAAAGAATGCATGTGTGTGTGAGAGAGCATGTGAAGGAGCATATATATATGTTATGATATTGTATATTTCTTGATTTTGTTTGATAATTTACATGGGATGATGTTTGATGCAAAGTATGGCTTGCTGCAGTTTCATATTGATTTTGTCTGGATGTTTCTGTTTATATTTTATGATCTCTAGTCTGTGTTAGGAGAGGGTGTGTCTGCGTTCTCCATGTGTGATCAAGATAAGATATTCTGCTAGCATATAGTTTCTGTATAGGAATCTATAGCAGCTTAGCTTATTCTATTTTCTTGATAAGAAGTATGCTGGTGTTGAGGGTCTAGTGTAATTTTTGTGCTGTTGCCATTTCATGGGTAGGGTTGTTACTATTTGAGTACTGGCAGTTAGTGCTATTTTGATACAGAATGCTTATTATATTGTAATTATTCACTTTTTTCAGAGGATTCATTGCCAATTTGTTTCAGGATCAAATTAAAGAAAGAATATTTTTTAAATTTATTCAGTACTGTAATCCAAAAGCTGAATTTAAATGGCTGTGAATTGTGCTGTGTGATACTGTGCTACAGTGTGTCTGGGTCTCTCAGTATTATGATCCTGCTCATGGAGCCCATCCCGCGAGCAGGCCTCTCCACCTTTCACCACCGCTGCTCCCCGGGGCCTTGCTGGTGCTGCTGGATGCCGCTGATGCCATCTTCTTGGCCTAGTGCCACTGTTGTCGATGCCACCGGGATCTTCTGTGGCAGGCTGCCGCCGCCATCTTTGGGCAGCCGGGGGCCGTGCCTGTCATCTGTTTTTGCAGCGTGGAGTGCCGCCGCTGGTGCTGCCTTCAATGCAGCGCCACCACTGCCGACTCCTTCTCCGAGGTGGGGAAGATGCCGTCGGGACTCCTTTGAGCAGCAAGGGAAGCAGCCTCTCTGACGCCATCATGCGGCCTGGAGGCTGCTCCCGATGCCTGCCTGCTTCTGTGTTCTTCACGGCAGGGATGCCACTGTCTGTGATCCTGCTCCTCTCTGGGTCCTCCTCTAGGTGCCAGCGCGTGCCTCTTCTCTGTATTTAAAGGGCCAGTGATGGGGAAAGCCTGCGGCCCCACTGGAAGTCCTTGTCAGCCCACTTCTTGCTTCAGCCCTATAAAAGGGCTCAGTTCCTGTACCTCGAGGCCTTCGGATCGGATTTCATGGTTGTCCATGTTCTTCCTTGCCGATCCAGGTCCTCCGTGGTCTTCATGTGTCCGAGATGGCTCTTTGTTCCATGTCTTCATATTCCTGGTCTCATTCCTCGTCAGAGCTCCTTAGTTGCCTAGTCCTGATATTCCAGATGTCCTAGTTCCAGATGTATTGTTGTTTTGATGTCCTGATGATCCTGTGTTCCAAGTTCCGAGTCTTCCAAGTTCTGAGTCTGCCAGCTCTTTGAATCCTCCAGATGGCCACCCTGAGGCTAAATCCTTATGGATCTGGATCCTGTTTCTGGTCATTGGAGCCTCTTTTGTTTGGATCCCCTTCTGGCATTTGTCTCGCTCCTGCGTGGTCCACAACCAGCCTTCCTAGATTGTGTAGGGTGCGCAAGCAGACAGGATGGTCCGTGACCAGCCCACAGTGGGCTGCGTAGGGCGCCCTGAGGGACAGTGCCCACCTGTACCTTCCAAGTTCCAAGTCCTCATCTGAGTCCTTCCACGTTCCAAGTCTTCATCTTGTTCCTGTCCTCAGCCTCCGTCTGGCATCATCACTCGTTGTTCCCAAGCGGCGGGTCTGAAAGGGTTTTCGAGTGGCCGGAGGGCTACTCCTGAGACCAGCATTCCATTGCTGATCCTACTTCGTTCCTGTTCCAAGTTCCTTGTTTTGGTTTCAGTTCTGCTTGTTCCTGCTCCACCCGTGCTTGCATGCTCTCACCTCCCACGGTGTGCCTTGGAGCTCCTCCTTGAGTCGTACCATGGTTCAGAGGCTCATGCTCTCCCATGAGCTTGCAACTGCACCTCCATGCCGTGCCTGCATTAGGATCCAAAACCTTTGGTCGCAACAGGATCCGAAGGCCTCGAGGCCGCGGTCGCAATACTCAGAGGGCTGTGAGTGCACCTTAAGAAGAGATCACTAAAGGGTGTGAATAATTGATGCACTTATAATATTTCTGTAACAGTGGGAAAAATGAATAATGTTCCCACAGTACACATGTGCATACACAATTAATGGAATGCATGCATCTATACAGATTGTGCTGCATCATTCTTAAGGTGTTTCAAATACATTCATGAGAGCATCACTCATTATAGATAGCTGTGTTGGTTAGATTGATCCACTGGCAGATTGTCCATTGCCACTATCCTAAGGATGCTAGAATAGAAGGAAAAGAGGGATGAGACAGAAAAGTCAGGATCAGGGGTAGTGATTGCATGTTTATGCAATCACTACCCTCTCCCTTGTCCTCCCTTGTCCTCAAGTGTCCAGACCTGGTCTGTGGAAATGTTGGCAACCGTGTTGGAGGGTGGGCAGGGGTGGAGAAGAAAAGGACCTATGGACCCATGGCCTGGATATTTGAGGTTCTTAGCAAAACCCCTGATGCTAAGAACATTGTAACAAAATCAAGTTGTTTAATGGAGCTTACAATAACAAGTATTAAGTAATGATTCAGGAATTTAATTCAATGTTGCATAAGCTTACTACAATTAATGCAAGGGATCTCACCTCAGTAAAGAAAAAATTATGTTATTGAGGCTAAGAAGTTTGGATTTGATTGTTTCATGCAGGAAATGCACTTGTAAGAGAATGGTGACAAATATATTAGGAAAAGGATATTGCCTTTAAGCTATTTTATATCCTCCAAAACACATTAAAAAATGTTGAAAGTAGCAACATTTCAAATATAAACTTTATCCTAAGGAATACTACAGATGATAAAGAAAGGCAGTTCTTATAATAAAACTAGTGGTACCCGGCCACGCGTTGCAGTGGCAGAGTCAGGTTCTTTACCCTCCCTCCCCCTTCCCCTTGCTCATTTACCTCAGTCACTCATCCTCCTCCCCCTTGGTCACTCACACCCCCCTTCCCCCCCCCCTTCCCTCCCCTGTCCCCACTCCAACTCTCTCCCCTCACACTCAACTCTCCCCTCATTCTCCCTCCCCTGACACTCACCTCCCTCCTCATTCTCCCTCCCCTCACTGTCACCTCCCCCTGCCTACTGCCTACCCTTCAGATCTGAAAACTTTTGTCTTTCTATTTCTGTGGGAACCCCCTCACCCCAAAAAAAAAACAAACCCCAAACCCAACCCTTTAAATCAAATAATAGCCCCCCACCCTCCTGCCCCCTCCCAAGACCTGGGAAATTAAAATTGTTGGTGCATGTGGTCTGTCCCTGGGCGTCTGTGCGTGTTATGTAGCCAAATAGGGGAGTGCCTAACCAAATTTGCACTCCTAAATTTGTTTTGTGGTCTGGGGAGGGCTATTTTGGTGCATTCCCGAGATCGTGCAAGTGTAGTGTATGTATTTGTGTGTGAACCTCCCCCTTCCCCCAAAAAACAACCCTATGAGAAAAGTTCTCTTAAACTAACCACCCCACACTCTCCTGCCCCCCTCCCCCAGCCCTGTGAAAAACAGTAGCCCATCCCCCTGCCCCCCCCCCAGAGTTGCCGAATGAATGAAACCTGCCCCCCCCCTCGTGACCCCTCCCCAAGATGTTCACAATAAATTCATTACCACCCCTCACCCTCCAGACCCCCCGAGACCTGATAAAATTGTCAGTCGGTGGAGCGGGCATTCAGGAGCGGTCCGGGAGCAATGTATTGGCGTTGGTCCGTCGGCTGCGAGCACTGAAATTGGTTCCGACTGCCCTTTGCCCTTACTATGTCAGTGGGGTGGAGAAATGGCAGCGGGAGGTCCTCTGACATAGTAAGGGCAAAGGGCCACTGGCTGCCAGTCCTGAAAAGGGCGCCGAGGGGCCCTCGCCCTTACTATGTCACATGGGCTACTGCCACCATTGGTGTCCCCGAGTGGCATAATAAGGGAAAGGGCTGTCGTCGCCATGTTGATTGCTGGCAGCCGACAGCCGTAGTTCAGGAGATGTGTCCCGGACCGGTCCTGGTCCCCCGCTGGAGCTTCCTGGACTTCTGTCAGGTTTTGTGTGTGTTGTGAGGGCCTGAGAAGTAAATAAATTTGGCATGTGTGTGGGGAGTGTGAGGAGGGTGGTTTTGTGTGTGTTGGGAGGCTGTGGGAATTTGGCATGTGTGTGGGGGGTGTGAGGAGGGTGGTGGGTGTATTTTATCTGTAAAGGAAATAGTTATCTTCTGGAGAAAAAAGTGCGTGAATGTGTTAAAATGGAAATGAAACGTGGACCTGGACTGGCGAAATGATTAGTGTAGCGTGTGTTAGTGTAAGGTATAACAGATGGCACTTACGTCCAGCAGATGTCGCTGTTTTCTCGAAAAAATCTTTAAACCTATTTTACCTGTCACAGGTGTGACATATCCTGTATGCGAAATGAAGGTTGTGTCCAAATTTGAAAGCAATCGGTTCAGTGGTTTCTGAGATTAGCGATTTTGTCCAAACTATTTAACATTTTTATTTATATAGATAACATAGTATAAATGAACTTGGCATATACTTATGACTCAATCAAAGAACATAAGACATATCTAGTTTAGATCTTTCTTGTTCTTATGTAATTTGCTTCTGATCAGTTAATATTAGATGAGCATTACACTGCAACCTGGATAACTAACAGCCACCAGGGAGAGAATTTACTATCTCAAAATAGATTCTTAAGTATAATATAACAATTTTATAGGTCTTTCAGAAACCTGGCTACTCATGATTGCACTTTCTTAAACACTGATTATATTTTTATGCAGAAAATAAATAATCAATTTAGAAAACATTGATGCTGAATGAATCACCTGGATGAATCACTCTAAAAACTATCCAACAGGGTCACTCACCAAAATGCATAATGGCATTAACGCATGTGATAACGCATTAACACTATAATGCATGCGATAATTGTGTTACTGCATGGTGTGAATGCACATTTTTAGAAGGGGTGGGATAAATTAAAATGAGGGACAATATCTCATAGTTTTAATGCTAGAAATAACTACATGAGAGAGAAAGAGAGAGAGAGAGAGAGAGAAAGAGAGAGACTATAAGAACTTCACATAAGAACATAAGAACATAAGAAATTGCTATGCTGAGTCAGACCAAGGGTTCATCAAACCCAGCATCCTGTTTCCAACAGAGGCCAAACCAGGCCACAAGAAACTGGCAATTATCCAAACACTAAGAAGATCTCATGCTACTGATGAAATTAATAGCAGTGGCTATTCCCTAAGTAAACTTGATTAATAGCCGTTAATGGACTTCTCCTCCAAGAAAACGTATCCAAACCTTTTTTGAACCCATCTACTCTAACTGCACTAACCACATCATCTGGCAACAAATTCCAGAGCTTTATTGTGCGTGAGTGAAAAAGAATTTTCTCCGATTAGTCTTAAATGTGCTACTTGCTAACTTCATGGAATGCCCCCTAGTCCTTCTATTATTCGAGTCACATCTACTCGTTCAAGACCTCTCATGATCTTAAAGACTTCTATCATATCCTCCCTCAGCTGTCTCTTCTCCAAGCTGAACAGCCCTAACCTCTTCAGCCTTTCCTCTTAGGGGAGCTGTTCCATCCCCTTTATCATTTTGGTTGCCCTTCTCTGTACCTTCTCCATCACAACTATATCTTTTTTGAGATGTGGTGACCAGAATTGTACACAGTATTCAAGGTGTGGTCTCACCATGGAGCGATATAGAGGCATTATGACATTTTACGTTTTATTAACCATTCCCTTCCTAAAAATTCCTAACATTTTGTTTGCTTTTTGACTGCTGCAGCACACTGAGCCGACAATTTTAAAGTATTATCCACTATGATGCCTAGATCTTTTTCCTGGGTAGTAGCTCCTAATATAGAACCTAACATCATGTAACTACAGCAAGGGTTATTTTTCCCTATATGCAACACCTTGCACTTGTCCACATTAAATTTTATCTGCAATTTGGATGCCCAATCTTCCAGTCTTGCATGGTCCTCCTGTAATGTATCACAGTCTGCTTGTGATTTAACTACTCTAAATAATTTTGTATCATCCGCAAATTTGATAACCTCACTCGTCGTATTCCTTTCCAGATCATTTATATATATATATATTGAAAAGTACGGGTCCAAGTACAGATCCCTGTGGCTCTCCACTGTTTACCCTTTTCCACTGAGAAAATTGACCATTTAATCCTACTCTCTGTTTCCTGTCTTTTAACCAGTTTGTAATCCACGAAAGGACATCGCCTCCTATCCCATGACTTTTTAGTTTTCGTAGAAGCCTCTCATGAGGGACTTTGTCAAACGCCTTCTGAAAATCCAAAAATACTATATCTACCGGTTCACCTTTATCCACATGTTTATCCACAGATTTGTTAGGCAAGACTTCCCTTGGGTAAATCCATGTTGACTATGATCCATTAAATCATGTCTTTCTATATGCTCTACGATTTTGATTTTGAGAATAGTTTCCACTATTTTTCCCTGCACTGAAGTTAGGCTCACTTGTCTATAGTTACCCGAATCGCCCCTGGAGCCTTTTTTAAATATTGGGGTTACATTGACCACCCTCCAGTCTTCAGGTACAATGGATGATTTTAATGATAGGTTACAAATTTTAACTAATAGATCACAAATTTCATTTTTTAGTTCCTTCAATACCCTAGGATGCATACCATCCGGTCCAGGTGATTTGCTACTCTTCAGTTTGTCAATCTGGCCTACTACATCTTCCAGGTTTACAGTGATTTTGTTCAGTTTGTCTGACTCATCACCCCTGAAAACCATCTCTGGAACTGGTATCTCCCCAACATCCTCATTAATAAACACGGAAGCAAAGAATTCATTCACAGTATTCAACTATTTATTTCTCTATAGGAGGGCCAGCTAATAGCTCAAGGTGAGGTGTTGATGGTGGTTTAGGGTTTAAGGGCCAGTTTTAGATGCAGAGTGAGATATATGAACAGCACAGTACACCTCAGTAAGGATTTTACATCATTTGAAGTGAGGAAATTCTCACAAAGATGAGATTTCTGCTATGTTATCTCGCCCTAGCTTGATGGTACCCTGCTATAGAAAACAGTGGAGGCTAATAATATTAAAGAGATTGAAAAAAACAGCATAATATGAAGGGTGTCTGATTCACTAATGCATTTTTACTATTCCATGTCTATAGGAAAATATATTAATTAATCAGTTGTCCAACCCTTGAAAAAGAACTTCAGTCCCTGCTGATTGAAAAAGTTTGCAAGTCTTTTATTTTTGAAACAACCATAGTCTGAAAAAAGTAACAATGCTGATGATCTTCTGACTTTGAACTTAAAGAATCAGATAAATAATAGAAATAATTAAATCTAAAGAAAAAACAAATTAAAATTATTTTCTGAAGCAAAAATAAATGTATTTAAATTTATTTTTTTTAGTTCAAAAGTTATTACAGAATTATACAGAACCTACAGTAAAACAAACAAATCATCATATCAAAAGAAAACATAAGTAACATATGCCCTTATAAAACAGAGAAAAGGGACCACATATCAAACGGCTACTAGGTTATCATATACATAGGAAATCCCATAGAAATGTAGGGGTGGATTTATCAAAATGCAGTAAGTACCGCATGTGATAGCAAAAGGGGCATCTTTTATGCTAATATAGCATTTATTACCTGTGCAAATTGTGATACCATTTCAGATTCTGCAATAAGTGCCAGACCTGTTGTATTTCCTGCATTCAACCACTGGGGGGCCATTTTTAATGATCCCAGACATGTGAGAGAGAGAGAGAGAGACTGACTGTAATATCATGGCCCATAGGCAGGTATTTGTATCCCTATGGTAGGCCCACCTAGTAACTCGAGGTGGGGATTATGTAAGAGTGTACTTGTTACAAATTCATACCTAGAATAGAAATATAAAACATTCTACCATATAGGCATGGACAAAATGGAGTTATCTTTCTATTGTCAAGAATTGATTAATTGCAACAGAGGGCATAAAGACCAAAAGTCACTGCTCAGAGCTTGATAAAAAGCATTCAAAGCCAAGGACTTAAAAATAACTATAGTATAAGAAACTGGAACTTTAATCCACAAAACAACAGATATACATTCCCAAACCTCATTCCAGTAATCAGTCAAGTTAGAGCAGTAAAACAATAAGTAAGACAAGGAACCCTGTTCTTTAGTACAAGACCAACATAATCAACTGCTTTGGGCTGTGAACGTGGCAGTTTATACAGGAGTGAACAGCACCCTGTGTGTAAGAAAAAACATGGATTTGGTTAATGAAGGGGAAAAGGGAAACATGAATAATTTTATTCCAAAATAATGACCATGAACCTGGTTCAGTTCCATGTTCAAATCCGATTCCCATACCTTTTCAATACCAAAACATCTAGAGTTAGCTATGTGTTTTATACACTTGGAAAACCATGAAGCTCCTTTCCAGAGGAAGAAATAACCAGATACCCCAAAAGGAGGGTGTTCTGCCAGACCCCCTAGATTCATCAAAATGTATTATTAACAAAAACAGACATGTTTAGGGAAATTTGAGAGAGAGAGAAAGAGAGACTACCTATATAGGAGGGCCAGCTCGAGGTGAGGTGTTGGTGGTGGTTTAAGGTTTAGGGGTGAGTTTCTCATGTAGAGTGAGATGTACAAACAGCATGGTACACCTCGGTGAAGATTTGACTTCATTTGGAGTGAGGAAAGTCTTACAAAATAACATTTCTATTATGTTCTCTCACCCTGTGAGGGCCTCCCCAGAGCTTCTCGCTCTCTCTCTCTCTCTCTCCTTCTCTCTTTTCCTCTCCCCCTCTCTTCCCAAACCCAGAAATGGCCAAAATGCAATTCTAAAAATTTTTGCGAATTGCATTACGGCCATTTTGGGCATATCACACAGTTTAATGCCTGGAAAAAAGGTGTAGATATTTACAGTGTTAAAAGCATACAATAACATGTGTTATGCAATCGCACAGTGCAATATTGCCCCTCATTTTCATAAATCCTTCCAAAAATGTGCATTTGCACTATATGCTACTATTATTATCACAAGAGTTATGGCGTTAACACATGCATTAACACGTTATTGTGTGCATTAACTCCATAATGCAGTTTGATAAATGACCCTGAGAGTATGGAAATCTAACTTATGGGCCCGGACACATTGCTAAAGCTGGAACTAAGAAAAATATTGGTTGTAGGAATTCCTGCCTCAGCACTGAAAAAGATTTGAAAACATTACTAGACATGAAATGTCCCAACATTCAAAGTCCATATTTGGACCAGATATGCCTGCATACTGGAGTTTCATTAATCTGAATTTAGTATTATGCCATTATAGGGTAGATTTTGAAAATTTATAAACTAGACTCAAATTAAACAACAATTTGAAAGCTTGCTGAGTAGCAGATAAGATAGCATTTGTATCATGAGCCAACAAGAAAGACATCTTAGAGCAGTAACAAATAGGAATAGGTAATAAAAGTGCTTCTTCTAATCATAGCCATACAGGTTTAAGAGGAGGTACATGATCTTGAAGCCAAACTGAGCATTGTTTCAAAAGAAAGACCTTATGGTACAAAGCAAACTCAGGGAAGTTAACACCAACCATGTCTCTACTAGTCAATTTCAGTTTTTTCACGGCAATACATGGGGGGGTCTTAGAGTGCCACAAAAATCGAACCAGATCTCATTCCAACTTCTTAAAAAACCATGCTAGAAAAGACACTGAGAACTTAGAAAAGATCTAATTTACCTTAGGAGCAATTACCATTTTCATAGCCTCCATACGGCCCCAACAGAGATCATCCAGCATACTCAAAATCTTGTTTACATTAAGCTGCACAGTATCTTCAAGGGAGTTTATAAATTGTTCACCCAAATAATTTAAGGCTGTGGAACACCATTGAAATGGAAAAGAAGACAGATCATCTCTAACAACAACTGTAGACAAGGGTAAGACTTCCGATTTGGTCCAATTAATTTTAGAACCCAAGAATTGAGAGCATTGTTTTATAGTGTTCAAAAAGGTGAGTATAGAATCAGGCAAAATAAAGGCTAGCATATCATCTGCATAGATAGAGAGTTTACACTCAAACACTCAATAGTAAAACTCCTTTATAGAATTATTCTGCCAAATGGCAATGGCCAAATTTTCCATATTTATATTAAATAAAAGGGGTGAAATTGTGCAACCCTGCTTGGCAATCCTCCCAAGAAAAACAGGGTCCGAGAGCAAATCATTAACCCACAATCTAGCTATCAGTGAAGAATATAATCACTTAACTATAGGACTGAAGTAAGGTCCAACCTAAACCATTTTAGAGCATAAAATAAATATGACCCCTCAATTCTAGGAAATGTCTTTTCTGCGTCAAGGGATAGAGCAACCAAGGGAGTAGAGAGAGAAAGCTCTCTAGAGAGACTATCACATAAGAGTCTAGCATTGTCAGTTGTCATTCTATTAGACATGAAGCTACAGTGATCTCTGTGAATGATATTAATCCCATTTCCATTAAAGGGGACACAAAACAGAATACACAATGCACATGTCAGAAACAAACTTCCCATTAGTTAGCATATACCCAATATTAAGTGACACTCCAAAAAATATGGTTCCAGCAAGCCAAGACGTTAAAAAATATTTTGAATGTAATCTATTAACTTGTTTAGTTTAGTTCCCAAAGATTTGGTATCACATTGATTATTGCAATATTTCCACATTACATTCACCATGAAACACAATCATTTCTGGCTCTGGCTGAATGTTATCCTCTGACATTCCATTTAAGGATAGGTCCTTATGTACCATTGTAATGTCATTATCAGGATAACCATCTACTTCAGTGCTTTTCCTCTATTAAACCTAAATCTCTTCAATCAATTTCTCAGAAATTTAAATCTTTTATTTATTTATTTATTTATTTATCAAGTTTTAAATACCGTCAATCGGATTCAACATAATAACGCCATCATAACGCCATCAAACACCATCATAACGCCATAAAATCTTGACAGGAAATATCCACAAGGCAATGGCCACACTGAGGCATTTCCCCCGTTACTCTTAAACCATAATAAAAAATCACAGAAGAAGGGACTCCCCAACAGAACTTTTCCAAGGGCAATCTTAGGTGATCCAAGTGATCTTAGGCCCAATTTAGAAGCCTGTCAAGAAAAGCTGTGAAGACTGCCTCCGTGGCATCCCCAGTCCATCTGAAGTGGAAAAGACTTGACTCAGGGATCGAATCAAGACTGTCCTCCTGGCAGTGTGCAGCATTGCTTCTGAGCCTCCAAGCTGGTCTAGCATAATATATTTTTGTACATTCACAATACCTATCTGCAAGATAATTATAAATGAAAGCCTCATGCAAAATAAGGAACAGTTTATCATTGTTACAAAATCTCAAGAAAATATTGCTAATATTATTAACATTATGCTATACATTTGGTATTTTACCTAGTGTAAGCATACAGAACACTCATAATTATGTTGGTACAAGCTGCATTTTGCCTTAATGAATATCTCGTCACAGAATGTGAGTGAAGTCTTGAAAAATTCTGCTATGCATGAGAATAATGTTCTTTCTTGATTTTTAATCCCTGTACTATCTCCTGAGGTTATGTAAAAGTAAAATTAAACAAGCAATTGCATATGCAATTTTTATCTGGTTTTTAATTGAAAATATATGCAAAACTAACTTGGTCCTGTCCTTTTTGTTTGCAAGATGCAAAAACATATCTATGAAAACAGTGACAGTAAATAATTAAAACAATACAAACTTCTTTCTAAATGTTATATCGTGTGCCATGAAGACCTTAATATATAACCTGGAAGTGCCATTCTGAGGCACTTGGTAAATCATAAAATGATGTTGCCAGGAGCTGGGAGCTATTTTTAAAAATCCATTCTGAGGCATGGCTCACACAGCAAGGTGTTATAGCTTGATTGTAAAAGACTTAATAAAATTACTTTCTGCTGTCATTGCTTATGGTAAGTGTTTGTCCTACTCAGGCATTCCTGTGGTCCAAATTTCAGATTATTCCAGTAGGCAAGCAATAATTCACGATCTTTATTTACTTTTTGAAAACATTAAAATGTGAACATTAGACCAAAAGCTGTTTATTTTTATTTTAAATTGTCAGAAAAAGAAATCTTTAAGGAATTGATTCACTCAAATTTGAAACTTAGATGCATTCACTGCAGAAAAAAAATCTTTACAAAATTTGAATTAAAAAAAAGATATTCCAAGTTACAATAAAAATCCAAATGGAGGTAGAGTGGTCAGTTGTCCTGCTTTCTGCCTGAAAGTCATCCAGGAAATATGGCCCCTCTTTCCCCATCCTGCCTGGCTAAAAAAAATAAAAATAAATAAAGTCTCACTTAGGCACAGCAGATTGCAGCAGAGTGGGAAGAATAGGAGTCAGCAAAGATGTGTGTGACACCATCAGCTATTGAAGGTGGAAACAAACTCAGAATTGATATAGTAAAACCTGTGAAAATGTTAGCAGTAATTTTTCTTACCACACACATTAAAAAAGTACACAGCCCTCTTTGAAGCAGTAAACTAATGGTATCCAAATCAAACCAGCACTAAAAATCTTGCTCCCTCTTTTATATGTACTGCTTGGGTATGGAGGATGGTATTGCATGAATTGCCTCACTTCATTTACAAGTAAGATACTTGTAAGTTTCATATACTGGAATCCATATATCTCTGTGACAAAGGAATATCTTTATTTTTGTATAATTGAAAATCTATAAATAAAATGAAAATAAATCTGCAGTAAACCCAAAAAGCGTGCCAGATCTAGAGTTAAAATCGAAATTTTGAAAGCGTCTTTAAAACTAGAGGTAAAAAACCGCTAACCCTAGATACATTAAGCCACATTGGGGCATTATGGCACATTAAAAGGACTTATCAGTATATTAGTAATTAAATATGATAATGAGTATGCAAATCTACCACATTTGGTGATAAAATATTGCATACTAATGCCAGATGTGTGAGAAATAACAACACCTTTTTTTATTTGCGGTAGGGTGGCCAAAAAGTTTTTATCAGGCCATAGTAGCAGTTATTGCGGGATAGCTAGAAAATGAGGCCTTCTCTCTGAAACACCAACACAGCCCCGGTGAGCAAAAACAACCCCTTTTCTTGCCTGACCTGTCCTCTAAAAACCAGAATGTTAGGTGGAAGCATACTAGTAGTGAGATACTGGATGCTTCAGCCTGCTCAACAACAACAACAGGGAAGTGAGGATCAAATGCCTCCTAAGGAAGTACCTGTGCTGGAGTCAGAACTGCAAGCCTCACCAGTGGAGTGGGATTGCTCACATCAGGGCTTGCCATGCAGGAGGGCACAGAGGCAGTACTGGGAGTACATCTTTCATCCCTGCACCTCATTGCTGGGGATGCTGGAGGACCACATGGTTAAGAGGTATCACCTGAGCTCTCAGGCCAATATGTATTTATATCAAGACCTCAGAGGGGATCTGGATCTAGTCACAGAAAGGTCCCAATGCTATACCTGGCCTCACCATACTTTTGTCCACCCTGTATTTTATGACATCTGGCTCATTCCACACAACAATTAGGGGCATTGGGGGCATGTCACAAACCTCTTTTTCCCACTGTCTGGGCCAGGTCATAAGTGATTTACATAGGCATGTTCATTATTACATACAAATTTCTTGTGAAAGGCAGGATTTGCTGGACTTGGAGAGAGGGAGCTATAGACTGCACTCATGTAGCTCTTATCCCACTGCATTGCAGGGAGGAGATCTACCACAACCAAAAGCTTTTCTACTCCATCAATGTGCACATGATCTGTGAAACTTGATTGCACTTTCTTGATGTAGTGGCCAGGTCCCAGGGATCTGCATATGATTATTTTATATTTAGCCAATCTGTACTGTTGCAACAATTTGAAGAACTTTGGTGACAGTTGGCTAATAGCTAAGAGCTGTGCTTCTTTCTGTCATCCCTCTCAAGTTATCTCTTAATAGCAAGTGGCTGTCACATGGGGGTCTGTCAGGTATCTGAATACATCAGTTATTTCAGAACTGTCTTGCTTATGTATTTAAATAAGCAAGAGTGGCAGGGTCCAGGTTCTTTTCTCTATACTGTATAGGCCTGCTAATGTATCAAATGCAAAGAATACAGATTACAGTAAGGACACTGCGTAAGCAAGTTTAGGGATGCAGGGACCTCTCTGCTACCGGACACTTTCAGCTGCCCTCCCACCTTACTTCAGAATTCTAAGATCAGGAAAAATATAACAGGTTCTCCTCAGACACAGGCTTTTATGTATCACATTTGGCAGGATATAGCATTTAGAAGATAACAATAATGTATGTCTCTAACATCCTGGCTACTAAGCACCAATTTACCCTAAAGAAAATTCTATACTATGTGTGAGTTCACACATGACATAAACCTTAGCCTGCTTAATATATTAATATTTATGGCTAACTTACTTACTCCTGGTTCCAACTTCAGATGATCTCCCCTGTTTATCTCTGAAGCAGGCTCCAGCTGGAGAGGTGGAGAATTTAGGCAGGTGAAGAGACTTGACTCTGGGATGGGTTCTGGTAGAGCTAACGGCTATCTGGGGGCTTGTTTCTGGGTCTCTTCCTGTACTGGCAGAGCTATCAGGCTGCTCTCGGCTCCCTGTCACCTCCGACTGCTCACCACCTTCTCTTGTCGGGGCAGCTCCTCTTTCGAGCTCCTGGCCATGCCTAGTCTTCTTCCTTCTCAATAGCAGTCTGCTTTGGACTCCCCTTTCACTCTTCCTTTCCCAGTCACTCTTCTGGTTTCACCTTCAGGGTTGCTCTCGTGGTTCGCTCTCTCAGGGTCTCGTTCCCCTTTCAGAGTCTCATTCGCAGGGTCCTTTTAGGGTTCACTTTTTTTCCATATTTTCCCCATCTTATACTTTCCAGCTGAAAAATATGCATAATCTCAAGCATAATCATGTGGTGGGTAGAGGGTCTTTGTCACATTGCAGATCATTTCACCCTTCCCATTTCTTAGGGGAGTCCTGCCACATTGCAAGTTTTTTTCCCACTTCCCATTTCTTTGGGAGAGAACTGTCATGTCTGTATGCCAAGCTGTTATGCCAGAGTGTTTTTCTCCATCTCTGACTTCTCCCCTTTCTCCAAAGGTGGGGGTCTTCCTGACCTCTGGACTTGTTGGCTGATCCATGACTCCTGCATAGGGCTTAGCTGCTGTATTGTCCTTATGTCTTGTTTTTTTATTGAATCTTAAGGAGGAAACTAACATACCATAATTAATTATCAGCACAAAATATCAGCACAACATTGCCAATGACCATCATATTTGGGAAAAATGTGTTAAATGGATACACATTGTTCAGTGTGCTATACACATCCAATTGTTGCCACAATGTTTAATCATCGGTCATTTTAAATTTTTAAGTGATGCAATATTAAAGTACTTGTGAGTAATAGTAAAGAATTTTCCACGTGATAAAGTATTTTCCACAAATTTCTTCCACAATATTATTAATAATGATATCTTGACTTAGCTTGTATAGTGTTGTAAACCCAACAAACTGATGTCAAGTTTAGACTGCAAAAACCGCCCGACACGGTCCGTGTTTTGGAAAGCGGGATTCCTTCTTCACGGGGTTCATTGCTGTTCCAGTGTTCTTCCAGCTGTATGAAGGCAACTTGTAGAAAAGTAAAAAAAAATCAACAAAGTTTTGATAATATAACCATTCAAATATTAAAGTATCAATACGGCTAGTCCAATTATCAGAATTCAAAGTTCTCAACATGCAACAGAGAAATTACTAAACTTTGGCAATAATATAGATGCCATAACTTTTAAACATGTACGCTTCTTACCGCAGAGTATTATTGAATGACAGTGGTTTTGCCAGGCTATTTCAAGGTAGTCTGGTATAAAACCGGAGATGATGTAGATAACCATAAAAGGAGTAAGGAATGACATTCAAAACAGGAAATGACCTATGTGACCAAATTAAGACAGTGATTGTGGCAGGTTTGTTGCAAGACTGACTGTCAAAATGGCGTCAAACCGGTGGATGATGGAAGCATGATTTTTTTTTCTAGCCCCTCTGTTTTAAAAATTATTAGCTGTGAGGTGGCAGGAAGCTGTGTCTCATTCTGTACACAGAGACAGGGAGAATCTTACCCCCCTTCCCTCCTCCCTTCACTGTATATATGCATGCCCCAACCACCCCTATCCTGGCAGAGTGAAATCTGAGCAGAGGATAATTAACAGCCGGGTGTTGGGTGTTGGATGTTGAATAAAACAAGGATTTAGTTTTCTTTTAAAAAAAATAGGCCTCTGTGTTTACAGCCATACAAAAGAGCCATGTACTAGCAGATCTTAAAGAAAATTTATTATGAACCAGGCGCTGTAGGTAGTTTTGCTAGTATAAATCCTCTTTTTTAGTCTGCTAAAACATGTAATCAGACAAAAAACAAGTGACTGATTGGCTTACATATCAAGATGCTTATTCACTACACAAACCTGCTAGGGTACATTTAAAAAAAAACCAAACAAAAGGTGATGAGCTGCATGTACTGTAATTTGCATGGACATGCCCAAACTTGCACGACTGGATGTAGAAGTAAGCACATGATAGAGGTCACATGAAAACATAATCTCCAAGCAGAAGGGGCAGTTGCTGTTCGTGAAAAGCTTTAGCTTTGTGATCCAGAAAATAAAATAATGGATGTGTATGAGACCCTTAAATGGCTGGAAATGTAAAAGAAGTAGAGAGCCTAAAGAGGTGCCATAAGCAAAGAGGCCTTCTGAAAGATGTTGAAACAGAAATTGATACACCAGTGCACAATTCGTATTCTTGCAGGAAGAGATGCACAGATGAAATGACAGAGCCAGAATTTGATGAACTTCCATTGGGACAAAAGCTTTTTGATTCGCAGGATCCAGCCTTTGTCAATGAAAATGCTATGCACTCTGCAGATATAGAGCTGCACCAAGCCGCATTAGATGCTGAAGCAGATTATTTGCCGGAAAAGCTTGAGTGTAAGGTAAGAAAATCTCTTTCATTGTAATTATGCGTTTTAGGGGGGGGGTTGGGAGCTATCTATAATAGAGACCTTGTTTAGAAGAGGGTTTAATTTAATGTTTACATTATGTTTAATAGGAAAATGAAGGATATTTACAAACAGAAGAATATTAGGACACACCAGATATCAACAAGTCCTGTTTGTGCTGTTTTTTCCCAAATATCAAAGAATCACCAGACAGAAGGTAATCCAAAAAAAAAAAAAAAATCAAACATGAAGATGCACACGATTTCAGCTGGTGGAGGTGTATAGGATTTCCAAAATCTCCACTGGTATATGGCCTTTTTCGAAAAATGACATTTAGATTAGAGATGAGCATTCGTTTATTTATTTATTTATTTAAAAACTTTTCTATACCGTTGCTAAGTTAAATACCATCGCAACGGTTTACATGTAGGCACATATTTAATGAGGGTAAAAGCGTACTATAGTACATTCTAACAGGTGCCGTTAAAGGTTCGGTTATAATATATCATTAGACATAGACATTTAGTGAAGTAGTTCATGACCAGTTGTACCAAGGTACTTACATGGGTAGTTTTATCACACATAGTATTATAGTTATGTTTGTTGTGGTGTAGAGTTCATAGACTAATCTATTGTAACGTTCTACGTACTGTGTGTCTGTGCCTTTCTGTCTTTTCCTGAATAATTTCTCTCTATTCTTTTGTCTCTTTGTAAAATGCTTGTTTAAAAAGCCATGTTTTTAAACTTTTCTTGAACGTCTTGAGATCACTTTGTAGTCTGATCTCTGGAGGCATTGTGTTCCAGATTATGGGTCCTGCTAGTGATAGGGCTCTCTCCCTCACTTGGGTCAGTCTTGCTGTTTTAACTGATGGAATGGTTAGGAGTGCTTTATTTGCTGATCGGAGGTTCCTGTGTGGAGTGTGTACCCATAATGCTGTGTTTAGCCAATCTGATTTCTCATAATAAATTAGTTTGTGAATGATACATAGGGTTTTGTATATATATATATATATATATATATATATATATATATATATATATACATTGGTAGCCAATGTAACTCGTTTATCACAAATTAGGCAATTTCAACAAAATTGCCTAATTTGTTGTGGCTCGGAGGGACCTGAACCACGAAATGGATTTTCCCCGAGCTTCAGGGAAAATTCAATTTTCGAGTTAGTGCGGGGGGAGGGGCACATTTATTAAAAAAAAAACCAAAAACCCACCCCAACCCTTAAATTGAACTTTCTTACACCCCCCCCCCCCCCCACCATCCTGATCACTCCCCAAGACTTACAAAAAGTCCCTGGTGGTCCAGCGTGGTCCCGCGAGTGATCTCTCCCTCCATGCTGTTGGGCCTGCTATGACTCAAAATGGCAACAATAGCCTTGCCCTTACAATGTCACAGGGGCTACCGGTGCCATTGGTCAGCCCCTGTCATGGTAGGAGCATGTGACAGGAGGTGACCAATGGCACCGGTAGCCCCTGTGACATCGTAAGGGCAAGGCTATTGGCGCCATTTTGAATATTGGCAGCCGACGGCCCAAGTGCAGGAAATCACTCCGGACCCCTGCTGGACATCCAGGGACTTTTGGCAAGTCTTGGGGGGGGGGTACTCCTGCCCTTACCATGTGACAAGGGCTGACCAATGGCACCAGTAGCCCCTGTGACATCGTAAAGGCAAGGCTATCGGTGCCATTTTGAGTCATAGCAGGCCCGGCAGCCGAACGGCATGGAGGGAGAGATCGCTCACGGGACCCCACTGAACCACCAAGGACTTTTAGTAAGTCTTGGGGAGGGATCGGGGTGGTGGGGGGGGGGGTGTAAGAAAGTAAAATTTAAGGGTTGGGGTGTTTTTTTTTCCCGATTCGTGGTTTGTTTGTTTTTTATTTGTTTTTCCGGTTTTGGGTTCGGGTTCCAGTTTCGTTTTTGGCAAAAAACGATCCGTGGGAAAATGAGTTTTCCCACAAAGCGCCCGAACCAAAACCCGACCCGAGCCAGAAAAACGAAGCTCATCTCTAGATCAATCATAAGGGTAGCTTTGTACAGCTCTTACAAAGTGTTTGGCCAGCATTCGCCATGATGACTGCAATGGCTGTCTCATTGATGAACTGAGAAAACAACAAGGTAGGCAATCTAAAAAAGCCGTGAGGAACAACAAAAGAATAGATGCCAATAAAGTCTTTTCAAAAATCTTTATTGGGTGGAGACGTATGGGACAATTGATAAAATTCACCCGACTCAGGCCGAGTTTCACTACCATCTGTGGCTGCCCCAGGGGCTATGAATAAACATACATATAGACACAATAAATAATAAATACATATAAAAACATGAATCATTCTGTAGAAGGAAGCTAACTACAATAAGACATAAATATAAAAACAATAAAAACATTAAAAACCTCACATAAAACTGAATAAATAGAACAAACTAGGGCCTCATTTACCAATTTCGCATGTGTAACGCTTGGGTACCTGCCTGCGTTAATAAAAGGGGCGTACCCATGCAAATGAGGCACTTTCCACGCAGCAGGGAATTTTCGCATCCCGTGACAGTTTCCCGAATCGTGAAAATGTTTTTGCGATTCGCGTTGAAATCAATGGAAAATTTGCGCGCTGCGTGATCCTTTCGTGGCTAGCGGTAAAAAGTGAAACCAAGTACCGTGTCCCGCGATAATGTGACATGTATAAAAGGTCACTTCCTGCCCCTCCTCCTTTGAGGGTTTGGAAGGAGTTTTGGAGAGGAGGTAGGTGTTGGAGATTTTGAGCAGTTGGAGTTAGGAGATCAATTACTGAGTGCAGTGTCTTGTTTACTTGTTGTCATCTGTTTCCCTTTACCTGTTTCTTATGTAATCTGTGTTGGAGTGAAAGATTGTCAGTTCCCTGTTTGTCCCTATCTGTGTGTAGGAGGAGGAGGAGGAGGAGTGTGATGGTGGTGATGGTGGTGGTGAGGAGGAAGAGGAGTACAGTGGTGGTGGTGGTGGTGGTGCTGGTGGTGAGGAGTGTGGTGGTGGTGGTGCTGGTGAGGAGGAGGAGGAGTGCGGTGGTGGTGGTGGTGGTGCTGGTGGTGAGGAGTGTGTTGGTGGTGGTGGCGAGGAGGAGTGTGGTGGAGGATGGAGCGTGACAGGAGTGGGAGGAGAGGACAGAAGAGGGGAGTTGAGAGGAGGGGGGTAGGAGGAGGGAGAAGGGGAGGAGGAAGAGGGACCTAGTGGTAGGGGTCTGAGTTGTAGGAGCAGGGACAGGGCTAGTGGGAGAGATAGGCAGGATGGAAGTGATAGGAGGGTGGTGGAGGGGGAAAGGGTGAGGCAGGAGAGACTAGTGGGAAGAGGTAGGGCTAGACAACCAGGGCAGAGGGGAAGGGAGGTGGAAGCACAGGGTCAGGTGGGAGGGGGGGGGGGAGGAAGGGAGTGGGGAATCCGGTGGGTAGGAGAGTGAGGCTAGGGAGGAGACCCCTCCGGAAGTGGCACCCAACCAGGCAGTCAGGCAAGGGTCAGGCAGCCTGCTATACACTTCAGCCAAGAGGACAACGATTGGCTGATTGAAGGTGTCCTCTGTCACTATGCCCATCTCTTTGGCAACCTGGCAGAGAAGACGTCCAAGGCAGCCAAGGCACAGCTATGGGCCACCATAGCAGCGGACATCAGACGGCAAAGTGGCATACCTCGCACCGGGGAGCAGGTGGCCCACCGTTAAAGGGACATAAAGGCGCAGCTGAAGGTAAAGATTGCGGAGCGCAATGAGTACCTGCGGGAGACAGGAGGAAGGTTCCTGTGCCCAATCCGCTTCACGGACATGGAGAGGCGTCTGATGCAGCGGCTGGGACCAGATGTGTTCGAGGGGTTGGACCCACGACTGGATACATCCCACCTCGAAGATGGTAAGTTGGCCTGTACCCCCCACCAGGTCCTTTCCTGTCCTGTTCAAGGTTCATACACAATGTTTAGTCCTGTATTCGGTTGAGGTTCCCCATGTGTTCTCCAGTACAGTATTGACCCTCCCCCCCTCCCCCACACTGTGCCTAGCAGGATGAGGATTTTCAGAAATGCCTAGAACTGTGAATGTGTTCTCCTCCCCCATCTGCTCTGCACAGCCCAGGGTTGGGCCCCCCTCCCCCTCCCCCTAGCACGATGAGGTGTTCCAGAAATGCCTAGAACTGTGAATGTGGTCTCCTCCCCCATCTGCTCTGCAGAGGCCCTTGCGGAGCCCCCATACCCCATTCCCCATTCCCCAGGCCATGAGGTACAGAGATACAACATAACCTTATAAGCTGACCCACATGATTAGGTGCCCCTGTTTCATGCTGCTGTCAGTCAACCGAACGCTGTGGTACTGATGCTGTCCATCCTTTTGTCCCCCATCTTCTACAGAGCACTCTGGTCCCAGGCAGCAGAGGTCGGATCGCAGCTGAGAAGGCCCAGGCACCAGCACTGACCCACCTGGGTCAAGGCGGCCACCGATGCTCACCAGGCCCTTCATCATCGATGCCACGACGCAGTGGTCGGATGAGGAAAAGGAGGAGGAAGAGCTGGGTCCCACAGCAGCAGGCAAAGGCAGCCCCCCTCAACCTGACCGAGGCCCTTGAAGGTCTGGAGTGGGAGTCCCTCCCCCCCCCCCACCGCTCTGGGTTCAAGCAGCCCACTCACATTCGAGAGAACCCCGCCCACTGAGGATACCCCAGTCACGTCTCCATGCAGCCCTGCACCTGCAGCTGTGCCTGCAATGGCACATCTCCCAGCACCAGTAGCCCCACCACCAGCACCACAACCAGTTACAGCAGCCCCACCCTTCCTACCGAATGAGGACCCAATCACAGGCACACTGGCAGAGCAAATCCGCATGGAACTGCGTGGGCTGAGTAGAGCCGTTACACAGCTGACCCGCCACTTCCAGCTCCACACTGCATCCACCACCCAGGCATCCAACAGCCTGACAGCAGCGATTGGCACACAAAACACAATATTGCTCCAAATCCTGCAGTGGATGACAGAACAGCGGGCGTCATCGTCCACAACCTCCACACCCCAACCAAGTCCCTCAGGGTCCCGAGGACACAGGGAGCGTCCCCCCAAGAACATGCCACCTCCCACAGGACCAGCAGGACATGGCAAGGGGCCCTGAGGGGACCATCATACACCTGAAACTGGGTAGGTCACTCACTCACACCCGCCACTGGGATGGCCATCCTGCAGAGTTGCAGTGCCGCTGAGATGGAAGAGGATGCATCACTGCCTGCTCCCTGCAGACTTGCAGTACTGCCGAGATGGAAGAGGATGCCTCACTGCCTGCTCCCCACAGACTTGCAGTGCCGCCCAGATGGAAAGAGGATGCCTCACTGCCTGCTCCCCGCAGACTTGCAGTGCCGCCCAGATGAAAGAGGATGCCTCACTGCCTGCTCCCCGCAGACTTGCAGTGCCGCCCAGATGGAAGAGGATGCATCATGCAAAGCTGATGAGGCGCCACCTCCCACCCACCTGGTCAGCTGGCCCACCTGCATCCGCTGCACCACTCTGCTGTGTGCCACCTGCATCCGCTGTACCACTCTGCTGTGGGGTGCTTTCTGTTCTCAAGGGCTGCAACTTCTGCCTGTGTGCTGTGGGATGACTTGTATGCTCTAGGGCTGTCAATGCTGGTTGTGGGGTGCGTTCTGTGCCTCATGGCTCCAAATGGCACTTGGGCTGTGTCGTCCTGGGCCTCCTTCTGCTGCCAAGCCGCTGCTGTGTCGTCCTGGGCCTCCTCCTGCTGTCATGCCGCTGCTGTGTCGTCCTGAGTCTTCACTGCTATTGCCACACCCTTCATGTGTTCCCCTGCTGCCTACATGCTGCACTGCAGGATATCTTTTCCGCTGGCTGGACTTTCACTCTGCTGGCGGGCCTCTCAGGCTCTCCCCTTTCAGTGCACTCTTTCAACATGTACTGCCTGGGGCCTATGCCAGTCAACACATTGTATACTGTCCAGCGGTAATCTATGTATTGCAGTATCCAAGCTATTGGGGTGCCACTTCCTGTTTCTCTGTTCCTAGGTAATCATGCTTTGCCAGTACTGATAACACTCACTACCTGCATATGTGTGTATACTGCTTATGGTGGAGTGATGTAGCACGGAATTGGACCACTTTGGATCTATTAGCTATCTAGTACTTGCAGATAATGACTACCTAGGAACGTCTAATGTATGCTTAAGCTGTTGATCTAATACTTCACTATACCCTGCACAATGTTGTCAGGAATAAATATCCTGTTTAACCTGCCACCTTTTGTGTCCTCTTTATGTTCCTAATGTGCCCTTGGTGTACACCCGCCACACCTTGCATGCTGCATCACACGTTGCACCAATGCAGAGTTTCCCAACTGCCCCCTGTCTGAGGTTCAGTATAGTAACATCTGCACCTGCCATTGACATACCTTACAGTTAGCTTCATGTACTAGGAGGGTGCTAAAGGGGACCCTGCAGAGTAAACATTAGGGGAGTACATGACATGTCCCTCACACTAGAAGAGGTACTGTTCCTCAGTACAGGGAATGCACAGTAAGGGAGCGTTCTGATGTATGCCTGCTCTCATGATCTGTGTGGGAAGGGGTGGCAGCAGCCTATTGCAATTGCAGTGCTCATGTCAGGCACTGTTGGCAGTGAGGAGTCCAGACACGTATTTCTTACCAGTGTTCAGTATTATAGCTATCTCGCCCTGACAAACACCACGTATGTGAGCCTAACCGATGCTAAGGTACTAACCGAGTTTGCTGCCTAGATTGGTCTGTCACATGTGCTGGTAAACAGTAGATGCCTTCCACCAACGCTGGGTGACTGACAGACAGGTTGCCAACCTCTGGTGCCATGCAGGACACCCATTATAGTGGTGGCTCATGCATACGCTTAATTTCCAGGTGCCATTGGCATACAATAGTGTGTAGCCATCCTCATCTGCACATGCTAAGCATGAACCCTGTGCATACTGATATATCAGTGTACATCCCCACCAGCATGTCCATGGATTCCTTGTGTGGCAGGGAAGGTTTCCTATACTTACTAGAGATGTGAATCGTGTGCCCGATCGTCTTAACGATCGGGTTCGGCTGGAGGGAGAAAACAAATCTGATCGCTGGACATGTGAATTGGAATCGGTTCCGATTCACATTGTTAATTTTTTTTTAGTGAGGACCGACCCTTTAAAATTGACCCCTTATTTTCCCCCACCCCCCGAACACCCCCAAAACTTTTTACGAGTTCCTGGTGGTCCAGTGGGGGCACGGGAACCGATCTCCCGCTCTCGGGCCAATCCAATCAAGAGAACTATCTTATACTATAAGGGGGGTTTCTGGGATAGTGTAGCAGATGACAGAGAGGGGCCAGGTAGCTTTTGTGTTACAATACACAAGTTTTGAGTGTTGTTTGTGGTTACGTCCTTATGATGGAAATAAAAGGTATAGCCAGTGACCAGAAAGGTTCACCAGTCTGTAGTTTGTAAGGCCTGAAGAGTTTAAAGGGCCAAGCACAGGAACTCGGTCCACGGCACCCAGAGATGACATCACATAGCACTGATATATAAGGCGAGGCTCTTCCCCCAGAGCCTCGCCTTGGCAATTGGGTCGACACCGTTGGTGGGATAGTTTGCCTCTGTTTCAAGCGTCTCCTGTTCCAGCGTCTCCTGTTCCAGCGTCTCCAGCCTCAGTGTCTCCTTGTTCCTGTATCCTTCCCAGGTCATACCTATCCGGACTGACTTCTTGGTACTGACCTCTGCCTGCCTGACCATTCTCTTGCCTGCCACCTGGAACTGACCACCACCTGCCTGACCATTCTCTTGCCCGCTGCCTGGAACTGACCGCTGCCTGCCTGACCATTCTACTGTCTGTCACCTGGAACCAACCTTTGCTTGCCTTGACTATGCACGGACTGATTCTGGTATTTACCCCCGCTTTGGCTGACCTCTCTTGGACTGATACTCTGACTCTGACCCTTGCGCTTCACTCGGATACTCTCTTTTGGCCTCATGTGACCATTGGGCCAATATACTCGGATAACAACCAAGACTTCTACGTGGCTAGACCTGCAGGCACTGCCTATCTCATCCAGAGGACCTCCCTGAACTGTTGTCTCCCTGAGGTCTCTGGAGCTTCCGGTTCAGGTCTAGCTCATCCACTCTGCATCAGCCACGCACCCTTGCTCGTGGTGGGCATACCTCTCCGATACTGTGGCTAGGGTCCGGAACTCCATCATAATCTCAGAGAGGGATCTTGAGCCTTGATGGAGATGGGGAAGATGATGACCCGTAACAAGCTGATGACCAGGATCTTCGAAGGTCCACTTGAAGGAGTTGAGTGAGGATGGGATCGGAATGCTCCCAAAGTGGAGAAGCCCATGCCATACGGGACATAGTGAGGGCAAAGGTAGCACCGGCGCCATTTTGAATATTGGCAATATGGCCCGAGTGCAGGAGGTCGCTCCCGGACCCCCGCTGGACTTTTAGCAAGTCTTGTGGGGGTCAGGAGGCCCCCCCAAACTGGCCAAAGTCCCTGGGGGTCCACCGGGGGTCCGGGAGCGATCTCCTGCACTCGTGACGTCGGGTGACAGGAACCTAAATGGCGCCGACGCTACCTTTGCCCTGTCATATGGTAAGGGCAAAGGGCCACCGGCGCCATTTCTATTAATGCAGCCGTGGCCCAAGAGTGGGACTTCGCGCTGGGACCCCCCCACTGGACCCCAGGTAATTTAAAACATTTTGGGGGGTTCGGGAGGGTGGGGGATTTGTTTTAAAGGGTCGGGGTGGGTTTTAGGGTTGTTTTGGTGTGCCGGTTTTCCCGCCCTCCCCCGATTTATGATTTTTTAACAAAAAAACCCATGACGATCAGATTTCCCTCCCCCCCAGCCAAAATCGATCGTTAAGACGATCGATCACACGATTCACATCCCTATTGTTTAGAACTGTTCAACCTGCTTGACAGTTTGCAAGAACGTTGTCTGTACCATGATATAGACTCTGTGATATTTGTGAGTCGTGAGGGTGCCAGTGACCTACCTTTGGGAGATTATTTAGGTCAGTTGATGAGCAAGATACCTGCAGATGAGCAAATCCAGACTTTGTATCGGCTGGGCCCAAAACATATGGCTACAAACTGTCCAGTGGCTACAAACTGTCCTGCGGAACGTGAAAGGGATTACACTAAATGTAGAAAATTGTAAAACGATCAATTTCACTAATTTGAAAGATCTCGTCTTTTACTATAAAACTGAGGCTGTAGACAAGAGTCCTAAAAAGATACAGGTACAACAATCTGGGATCATAAGAAACAAAAAGACCTGGTTGATAGAGACTGGCCTACTTAAGAAAGCACAAATGGTTGTATACGATAAAAGGGTGATAAAAGAGGGATTTTACACACTGCCCTATGGATATTGATTTTGTGGATGTGCGCTGTAGGCACCACTTTTTGTGTATTTTAGCTGGACCATCAAATAGTGGCAGACTGCAATCATGCATATTGTGTCACCAATGTTAAAACCCTTTTTCCTTAGTGCTTAACTTCAGTCACTTGTAACCACTTATCTTAATTCTTGCCCGACACCGTAGTGCTCCAAACTTTAGTGTTCTATTTTTCAATGCTGCTTTCTACTGCACTTCACTTGCGCTGTGCTCGTTGTTCCCACTGCACTTCACTCGCGCTCAATCTTCTTTTTCAATACTGTTTTCGCCCACACTTCACTTCACGATTCACTCGCGGTTTCCGCTGCGCTTTACTCGCGCTTCGCTGTTCAATACCCAAAAGACCATTAATTCTTCTCTCTCTCTCAATGCTGTCTGCCATTTTGTACATGCTGTGAACCTTTGGCATGTCTTACTGTGAATGGGGCTATTCTAACAGATTCCAAGTAGATACAGGGATATAACAAGGATAAGTTCTTAGAGGAGAAGTCATTACCTGCTATTAATTAAGCTGACTTAGAAAATAGCCACTGCTATTACTAGCAACAGTAACATGAAATAGACTTAGTTTTTGGGTACTTGCCAGATACTTATGGCCTGGATTGGCCACTGTTGGAAACAGGATACTGGGCTTGATGGACCCTTGGTCTGACCCAGTATGGCATGTTCTTATGTTCTATGTTCTTATGTTAAAAAGCTATTAGATCATGCGGGGCATGTGTTGACTGACATGCCTAACAATATTGTATGGTGTTATAGTTGCTGGCAACTTTTGCGTTGCACCCGTTGGTCGCAGAAGGCTAAGATGTGAGCATGAGAAGGCTGCGTCCTCTCATGCTAACCTCTTTTTTCCCTGCACCGTCAATCATTGGGAGAATGGTGGCCTCCACCAACCAACGCCGACCTCCTCGGCGTCCCCTGGACGGCATGGGCACTGCCGACTGCCATTTTACTTCCAGCATCACCTAGGCACATGTGTGCAGGGCCTTCTTATGTATATATCATGGTGAGAACCTCGGGGGCATCCCCTCCTGATGACATCAGCCCGCTAGTGTACTTAAACCAACTGGCCCATTGCCAAGATGAGTTAGCAAGGAGTTCTCCCATTGTTAAATCCGCTCTAACTTGGATCTTCTGTTCCAGATTCTCCTCATGGCATTCAGACGCTCTGAGTGCCTGCTCCACGGGGGCTCTTCCGCGTCTTGGCTATCTGCTCCTTGGAGGGCCTTTCTGCCTTGAGCTTTCCTGACCCGCTCCTCGGGTATCTCTGCTGGAACTTCCTTGTGTGAGTACCTTCTTCATCTCTTTCACCATTGCTGAAGTCTCCACGGTGTACCCTGTGCCTCGGTCCACTACCATTCTTCAGCATCTTCATTCTACTCATCCTGTACCTCAGGGTACATCTACACAAGATCTATGGCCTGGTTCCTGCATCACAGACCTCTGCCTCCTTGGCACCTATAGTACAGTTTCCTCGGCATACCCCATGCTGCGGGCCAGTACCAGATCTGCACTCAGAGGTATCTCCATCAGCTTGCAGGAATCTCCTGGTATACCCCACACTGCGGTACACTACTGGATCTTCTTATCTATAATACCATCTTGACTACTTTATCTGCTCAAGAACTGTGTTTGTTGCATTTCCCGCTCCTCGGGTTATGCATTATCGCTTCTCTCTAATAAAGTCTCTCTCACTGCTGTGTCCGACATCACTGAGACCATGCCCACTGACGGTGAGGCCCACGGGGCTCCTCTCTATGGGTGGAGACATCTCTCATCTCAGCACGGGGTTCACAAATAGTGGAAACGATTCTCAAGATCAAAATAGTAGAGCATATAGAAAGACATGGTTTATTGGAACACAGTCAACATGGATTTACCCAAGGGAAGTCTTGCCTAACAAATCTGCTTAATTTTTTTGAAGGGGTTAATAAACATGTGGATAAAGGTGAACCGGTAGATATAGTGTATTTGGATTTTCAGAAGGCGTTTGACAAAGTCCCTCATGAGAGGCTTCTACGAAAACTAAAAAGTCATAGGATAGGAGGCGATGTCCTTTCGTGGATTACAAACTGGTTAAAAGACAGGAAACAGAGAGTACGATTAAATGGTCAATTTTCTCAGTTGAAAAGGATAAACAGTGGAGTGCCTCAGGGATCTGCACTTGGACCAGTGCTTTTCAATATATATATATATATATATATATATATATATATATATATATAAATGATCTGGAAAGGAATACGAAGAGTGAGGTTATCAAATGTGCGGATGATACAAAATTATTCAGAGTAGTTAAATCAGAAGCAGACTGTGATACATTACAGGAGGACCTTGCAAGACTGGAAGATTGGGCATCCAAATGGCAGATGAAATTTAATGTGGACAAGTGCAAGGTGTTGCATATAGGGAAAAATAACCTTTGCTGTAGTTACACAATGTTAGGTTCCATATTAGGAGCTACCACCCAGGAAAAAGATCTAGGCATCATAGTGGATAATACTTTAAAATTGTCGGCTTAGTGTGCTGCAGCAGTCAAAAAAGCAAACAGAATGTTAGGAATAATTAGGAAGGGAATGGTTAATAGAACAGAAAATGTCATAATGCCTCTGTATCGCTCCATGGTGAGACCGCACCTTGAATACTATGTACAATTCTGGTCGCCTTTTCAAATCAAACTTCTTGAATCTCTGATGCTTTTATCCAACTATTAAATTTTTCAGGCCATCCTCGCCATTTCACAAAGAACTGCTTGTTCTTACCTCTCCCTTTTACCTTTAGAACTTTAATAATGCGGTATATTCTATCCTGTTTAGGGGTGACTTTCTGTAATTCTTCAGGATAAAAAGAACCTTGAATGACTTCCTCATCATAATCTTGTATCTTGTACACTGTTTAAGATATCAGTTATTATAAATATTTCATCTGTCCATATTTGTTCATAACTTTTTCAAATTTCCCTTTAGTTTTTGATGGCTTAACATGATCCCCTTTTAAAAAAAAAAGGCTTAGCAGGTTCATGTTTGTTATTATTGCCATAGATTACTTTCCAGAACCACAGAGTGTTTGAGAATGTTACATCGATGGGGCGGGCCTGTATTGTTTTGTGAAAGCTGTGGTTATAACTGTTCACAAAAGCCTGAAGCACATCTTCATATTGAAAAGTGTTGTGTGCCGTAAAGTATCGCCACATTTTGGATTTTAAAGTCCTGTTACATCTCTCCACAACTGCTGCCTTAACATTGTTGTAGGTCACAAAATGATGAATGCCACTGTATTTTAACAATCTCTTCACAGAGCTATTTAAAAACTCTTTATCTTTGTCTGCTTGTATTTTATTGGGAACACGGCTGCCTTTAAATATATTTTCAAATGCCTTGGCCACTTCATGACCTGTTTTTGTTTTTAGGCTCACAGCCCATGCGTATTTTGAAAAACATCTAGTACCGTCAACATGTATTTGTAGCTGCTGTTATAACCAGACAAGGCAGTCAGGTCAACCAGATCAGCTTGCCATTGCACATCCACATCAGACACTATGGGCACGATTTTCAAAGGGTTATGCGCATAAATTCAGAAGATTTACATGCGTAACCAGTCTTACGCGCGCCAGGCCTATTTTCAAAAGGCTCGGCGACACGCATAAAGCCCCGGGATGTGTGTAAGTCCTGGGCGTTGCAAAATGAGATGGGGAGAGGGCATGGTATGGTGGGGAGGGGCGGGGTCAGAGGCTCCTGGCACAGTGGGCATTTGCCACTTGGCCGGCATGTGCAACTTACTTCAGCAAAAAAAGAAAAAGGTAGGGGGAAAAAGGTGGGGGAAGGAAGGGAAGGTGGGGTGGGGGTTAGGGAACAAGGGAAGGCAGCGCAGCTCAGCGTGGACTCGGCATGTGCAAGATATACAATCCTGTACCCCATGTGCGTGCCGACCCCTGATTTTATAACATGCGTGAGCCTGTGCGCATGTTATAAAATTGCATGTCTATGTGTGCGCGTCGGGTAGCACACACACATGGATGAGCTTGCGCAAGTTTTAAAATCTACCCCCATGGTTTTATTTCTTTTAAAATGTACCCTAGCAGGTTTGTGTAGCGAATAAGTATCTTGATCTGTAAGCCAACCAGTCACTTGTTTTTTGGTCACTGTCTGATTACATGTTTTAGCAGCCTGAAAAAAAGGATTTATACCAGCAAAACTACCTACAGCGCCTGGTTCATACATTTTCTTTAAGATCTGCTGGTGCATGGCTTTTTTGTATGGCTGCAAACTCAGAGGCCTGGTTTTTTTTTTAAAGAAAACTAAATCCTTGTTTTATTCACTTTGAAGCCCCACAACTTCCAACACCCAACAGCCTGCTGTTAATTATCCTCTGCTCAGACTTCACTATGCCATGATAGGGGTGGTTGGGGCATGTGTATCTTTTGTGAAGGGAGGAGGGAAGGGGGGAGACTCTTCCTGTCTCTTGTACAGAATGAGACACAGCTTCCTGCCACCTCACAGCTGGTAACTTTTAAAATAGAGGGGCTAAAAAAAAAGCATGCTTCCGGCTCTGTCATGATGTTCTAAGGGATGTATTTCTGGGGGATTGGTTGGGTTTTGTATTGTTCTTCAAGTGAGATCATCAAAAACAGCCAAAGTCCATTAATTCTGTTGTCATTAAAAAGTGACAGGACCCTTTCTGATGATGTTCTAGGGGGTGTGTTTTTGGGGGGTGTGGTGAGTGGGTGGACTTCCAGTGATGTCATACCTGTGACATCATATAGGGGGTTTGGCTTGGGGTGGGGCATGGGAAGGGCCACCAATGACATTATAGGGGGGTTGGTTTGAGGGTGGGGCATGGGATGGGCCACTCCATTCACTTCCATAATGGGGAGCATGGGTGGGGCCTGGGACGGAGGTAGGAGTAGGGCCAGGGGTGGGAGGTGGGAGGTGTATGACCAGGGCAGGAGGGGGCAGGGTTAAGGCAGGAGGGGCGGGGATAGATATTCATTTCTGTGGGAATGGGCAGGGCTTAGACTGGAAGTGAATGCTGATTGGCTGACATCATTTTTTATTGACAGTGTACGCATAGACTACTCCCATGGTTCTTCTAATCTCTCCCAGTTTTTGGAAAAAGTCTGTAGCTCTGTGTTATGCCTTCCTCTTCCCACTCCCACCGATCCTTAGGGAGGTGTGGGGTTGGGACATTTCTTGAACTGTGCTGGGTTACTCTGCTGCCTGCATGCTCTGCTTCAGAGAGACAGAGCTGTGCATGATAGTAGTTTTTTTTTTTTCCCAATAATTACACCATACTTTGGGACAGCTGTAATTGATACCTAGATTATTTTAAATCAAATAACAATTCTTGCTTTTCTTTTTCTAACTTTAAATTGGCTTCATGCAGCTGGCAAACATGAGCTGCATTTTGTTTGCTTTGTTTATCTGTAGAGAGCTATTTATCTTGCTTTTCTACTGAAAGCTGTTGGTTAATGTTTTATTTCTAGCCTTTACTAAGTCACTCTCAGTCAGATGTGTCTCCTGAAGAGACAGGTTTTATAATTCCAGCTGCTGGATTCCTTGCTCTTTTTTTTTTTTTTTTTTTTTTACTATTTTGGCTATCAGTCACAGCTATTTTCAGTTGTAGGTCAGTTAATTGGCTTCTCAAAGATATTTTTTTTTCTGAGACTCTTCTTGATTAGCTAATTCTAGTTCCTGAATTCAATGTTCATTTTCATCTGAATCTGCCTCTTCTTGCTCTCTGACTATTTTTTGCAGTTTCTGGATTTTTTCTAGGTATGCAGTTAGCTTAACTAAATGAGGGACTGTGGGCTGAGTTTCAGCAATCTGTTTATCTAAAGATTGTATCTTTTTCTGTTAATTCTAGGTTCTCTTTTGCAATTAACTTGTGATTTGCTTCTTGCAGCGCACATTTTTCAATGATGCTATTTCTGTTCTTAGCTGACTAATGTCTTTTACTAATACCTGATTTGTTGCCTGTAGATGTGAGTTATCACTTTGCATTAATTCTCATGATAAGTGCAAAGTGGTAGCATATTCAACTAACATCTTAATGTTTAATTTAGATTCACTAATCAAAAATTTTAATATGGTCAGATAATAATTAGTAGGGATGTGAATCGTTTTTTGACGATTTAAAATATCGTCCGATATATTTTAAATCGTCAAAAATCGTTAGGGCCACAATACAATACCAATTCCCCCGATTTATCGTTAAAAAATCGTAAATCGGGGGAAGGGGGAGGGCAGGAAAACCGGCACACTAAAACCCCCTAAAACCCACCCCCGACCCTTTAAATTAAATCCCCCACCCTCCCGAACCCCCCCCCCCAAATGCTTTAAATTACCTGGGGATCCAGCGGTGGTCCAGAACGGCGGCGGTCCAGAACGGCCCCCTCAATCGAATCCTTTTGTCTTCAGCCGGCACCATTTTGCAAAATGGCCGCCGCAAAATGGCGGCGGCCATAGACAAAAACGATTTGACGCAGGAGGTCGTTCCGGACCCCCGCTGGACTTTTGGAAAGTCTTGTGGGGGACAGGAGGCCCCCCCAAGCTGGCCAAAAGTTTCTGGGAGTCCAGCGGGGTTCAGGAAGCGATTTCTTGCCGCGAATCGTTTTCCGTACGGAAAATGGCGCCGGCAGGAGATCGACTGCAGGAGGTCATTCAGCGGGGGTTCCGGACCGCCGCTGAACGACCTCCTGCAGTCGATCTCCTGCCGGTGCCATTTTCTGTACGGAAAACGATTCGCGGCAAGAAATCGCTTCCTGAACCCCGCTGGACTCCCAGAAACTTTTGGCCAGCTTGGGGGGGGCCTCCTGACCCCCACAAGACTTGCCAAAAGTCCAGCGGGGGTCCGGAATGACCTCCTGCGTCGAATCGTTTTTGTCTCTGGCCGCCGCCATTTTGCGGCGGCCATTTTGCAAAATGGCGCCGGCTGAAGACAAAAGGATTCAATTGAGAGGGCCGTTCCGGACCGCCGCCGTTCTGGACCACCGCTGGATCCCCAGGTAATTTAAAGCATTTGGGGGGGGGGGTTCGGGAGGGTGGGGGATTTAATTTAAAGGGTCGGGGGTGGGTTTTAGGGGGTTGGCTTACGATTTTAACGATTTTTCACGATATTTTTAAAACCCAAACGGCAACAATACGATTCCCTCCCCCTCCCAGCCGAAATCGATCGTTAAGACGATCGAGGACACGATTCACATCTCTAATAATTAGTAACATTTCCTAACTGTAGGAATTTTTTTTTTAATTTCTTATGTACCCTTTTTAGTTAAAACTTATATAATCTTCACTAATGCTTCATTTTATATTTCTACTAAATCTACCTGCACATCTGATGTAATTTCTGTGGATAGGCATGGCCTATACTATCTTGGTGGAACCTTTAGACTGGATCAAGTTTAGAAGTACAGGACACTTTCTGTTGCCCTCTCACCTTACTTCATGATTCTAGGCTCAGGAAAAAGACAATGGGTTCTCCTCAAAAACAGACTTATTTTTCTGATTTGGCAAGATACAGAATTTAGAAGATAGTAATAATACATGTCTCTAGCATCCTGGCTACTAAGCACCAGTTTACCCTAAAGAAAGTTCTGTACTATGGGTGAGTTCATTCAAGCCATAAACCTTAGCCTGCTTAATATATTAATATTTATGGCTAACTTACTTACCCCTGGTCCCAACTTCAGATGATCTCCCCTGCTTATCTCTAAAGCAGGTTCCAGCTGGAGAACTGGAAAATGTGGGTAGGTGAGGAGACTTGACTCTGGGATGGGTTATGGCAGAACTACCAGCTGTCTGGGAAGCTTGATTCTTCATCCCTTCCCATGCTGGCAGAATTGTCAAGCTGCTCTAAGCTCCGTGTCCTCTCAGACTGCTCACCATCATCCTTCATGAGGACATCTCCTCTCTCCAGTCTCCTGGCCATACCTAGTCTTCTCCCTCCTCAATAGCAGGAAATGCTGGTCTGCTTCAGACTCCCCTTTTGCTCTTCCTTTCTGGGTCAGTCTTCTGGTTTTGCCTTCATGGCAGCCCTTAGAGTTCTCAGTGTCTCTTTCCTCTTTCATGGTCTAACACCCAGGGTCCTTTTAGGATTCACTTTTTTTTTCTGTTTACTTGTCCACCTGCCTTATACTTTCCAGCTGATAAATATGCATAAGCTCATGCATAATCACGTGGTGCGTGGAGGGTCCTTGCCATATTGCAGGTCTTTTTCCACCTCCCCGTTTCTTTGGGGGGGTTTCCTGCATGTTGCAGTTCTTTTCCCCCTCCCCATTTCTTTGGGGGGAGAACTGACATGTCTGTATTGCCAAGCTGTTATGGCAAAGTGTTTTTCTCTGTCTCCGACTGCCCTTTCCTTCATCCAAGGGTGGTAATCTTTCTGACATCTGGACTTGTTGGCTGTTCCATGACTCCTGCTTAAGGGATTAGCTGCTGTATTGTCTTCTTTTTAATTTTAAACAGGCATTTGCAAACAGAGAGATCTAGATAACGTATCCTTCAGTGTAAAGTTCTCATCAGGGCAAGGTTTCTTCTTTTTCCACTGAGGAGTGCATTTTGGGCCTGTCAGTATTTGACTGCATCATTCTTGGTTATTATGATTCATATTTGCTGCTTTCAGAGTTAAAGCATGTGATATCTCCCTACAACTGGTTCACCAAGCACTACATTGTTTCTATCTGTCTAAACATCTATAAAAAGAAGTAGCTGTAAATACTCTCTGTTATTACAGAACAAAAAAAATATTGTTTCCCTCTCTTGCAGCTGTTGAAATGTCACTTTTGAACCAAAACCTATTTGAATTCACAGCGTGGGGACCCACTTGTCAGGTGTGCTCTGTTATAAGTACATCAGGTACCTGAAGCCAACAAAAGCCATCACCTAACGATCTCCATATCAGTATGCAGCCTGCAGCACTTGTGCTTTGGCAGCCAGGATGTCAGGCAGTGTTTTGCTAGATACAACACTTCCTCCTTTCACTATGAATGGGTACATGGTTTCAAGTGAAGCTTGGAGATTTGCACCATGTGTATTCATACCAATCCTCACCACTGTGTGATGTCTCACTAAAGTGTTTCTGTGGAACACATACTGCAGAACAGGCAGGGACATGAACAGTCATTTCATTACATGTGTGGTAGTAGGGATGAACATCTGCACAGTTATAGGAGTAGCATCAACTGTTAGAGGTTGTTTTTTTTTTGAGTCACCTGTAAAAATTGTGTGAACAACCCCAGATGCAGTGCTATAGTGGACATGTTGAGTAACTGATAAAGGCAGTATGGGCTTACTATTAGGACATAGCCTTTGCACACTCATGTCAAGCTATAGCTTAGAATCTACTGCATTATAGGATGCAGTGGGTAGGCAGTTAAAAACAAAGTTGCAGTGTTGTGAGTGACATAGCCATTATCTCTTTGCCACATGATATTTAAGATCTGGCTGCAGGAACAGGCTTCTAACATCTGTCACTATTGCCAACACACCAACAGAGAAGAGGTATAGAAAGGCCGTATGTTCTTCCTTTTGTGTCATAGAACACACCTTTAGAGTTTTAAAAAATCAATATCACTGTTTGGACAAAATGGGAGAGCTCTAATGTATCACTCAGACAGAGTCTGAGTCTGTTACGTATTTCATAATCTTGCTCAACACTATGGCATCCCATTTGACCTTGTTCCAGAGCTAACTGAGGATCTGAGATGTCCCCCTGTGTGTCCTGGTGCACAGTGGAAGGCCTGGTGACCGCCGCCACAGGACGCCGAGGCCTGGAAGAGCTTGCAGCTGCCGCTAGGGTGGCTGACCCAGAACCTGCCGTGGAACCAGAGAGGTGAGCAGGCCCGTGCGCGGGCCGGGCGTAGACGGGGTGCGTAACAATGATCATATTTTCTAATATTTGTTAGTATTCGTGCAGCTGCATTTTGAAGGAGTTGAAGGGGATCTGATAGTAAATACAAGAAGGCCTAACAATAGAGCATTACAATAATCTTTTTCGCAAAAATTAGTGCTTGTAGGAATGTTCTAAAATCATTTGTGTGTAAAAAAGGTTTCAGTTTCTTCAAAACTTGAAGTTTAAAAATTCCATCTCTGATTAGCGTATTAATAAATGTCTTTAAATTCAGCTCGCGATCTATGATCACTCCTAAGTCTTTAACTTCATTGATTATAGTATACTTAGGCTGAACATTTTTTATATCCAGGATTCTCCTATCATCCATTTTATTGCATATTAAAAGTATTTCTGTTTTGGCTTGGTTTAGAGATAAACACATATGGGTAAGGAAGCAAGATATATTTCCCATAATTTCAGAGAATTCTTGAGTCTGTAATAGGAAACAAAATTTGGACATCATCTGCATATATATAATAAATTAATCCTAATCCAGAAAGTAATTTGCACAGAGGCAACATGTATATGTTGAAGAGTGTAGCAGATAAGGATGACCCTTGCGGTACACCAGCATTAAGGTCCACCTGTTCTGATTCAAATATCCCAATCTTTATACGATCTCCTTTTCATATATGATTCGAACCATTGAAATATTGTATTAGATATACCAATTTCAATGAGCCTATTTATTAAGATTTCATGATTAATTGTGTCAAAAGCTGCCGATATGTCCAGCATCACCAAAAGATATGATTCTCCACAGTCCAGTCCTCTAACGACTGTATCTGTGAGGGAAACAAGCAAGGTCTGTGCTGAAAAAAGAGCGGAAGCCGACTTGTGTGGGATATAAGATATTATTGTTCTCTATATATTCTATGAGTTGTTTATTTACAACTTTCTCTATTAGTTTTGCCGCAAAAAGGAGAATTGAAACAGGCCTGAAGTTACCCAGATTAGAGACGTCCTCATTTGATTTCTTAAGAATTAGTCTAATCACCGCACATTTCAGATTCTTTGGAAAGCTTCCTTGATTTAAGAAAACATTTATAATGTTGGCCAAAGGTCTGGCGATAACATTAGAAACTAGTTTTAGCATTTTAACAGGAATTGCATCCTGAGGGTGGGCCGCGGGATTAAATTTTTAAATTACAATCTCTATTTCTGAAGATGACTGTTGCACTCCTGCTCGCAGGCCTGGAAGGGTCGTCGCTCTGTGGCCTGGAAGGGCCTTCATCCTTGACCTCTACTGTGGCTGGGGCAGCCCCCAGTTTCCGCTTCAGTGGCAGAACGCCGTCACGCCAACCTCGGGGCCTGCCTGGGGCCCAGTTTCCTCCTGCTCTCCTCTGTGACAGGAATCCGCTGTCCAGGGTCCTGCCCACTTCCCCTAAGGGGCGAGGCCACGCCTCTCAGCGGGATTTAAAGGGCCAGTGCAGGTGTGGCCCTCCTCAGACTCCTCCATGGGCGTTTCCTGCAGAGCCCTATAAAAGGGCTCCTCGCTCACTCACTCCTCACCTTGGCAAGGAGTCAATCCTCCTGGGAGCTTCTCCTCCATTGGAATTTGCTGCGTCTTGCTCCTGCCTGGAATCTTTGTTTCTGTGATCTTCTCCTGATGTCCAAGTCCTGATGTCTTGTCCTGATGTCCACGTCCTGAGTACCCATGCCTCCGGAGGTTCCTTGTTTTTAATTGATCAGAGCTTCTGGTTTCCAAGTTCTGTGTTTTAAAGACTGTATCCTGTTCTGACTCCGGAGGATCCTAGGGGTAACTTGTTCCTGAACTGTGTCTGTGTCTAGAGCTTGCTTGCTCCTCTCATGGTCCACCACCAGCCGTCCATCTGTGTAGGGCGTGTAGAGGACAGTGTGGTCCATGAACAGCCTACGGCTGTGTAGGGCGCATGAGTGACCAAGCTCCATGTGTTGTCTTCAGAGTTCCAAGCTCCATTCCCAGACAAGGATTCATCTCACCGCAAGGGCACACACTGCTCGTCCCGCGCTGGGGAGCACCTCCTAGCGCTCCCTTCCATCACAGCGCAACAGATTTGTCAAGGCCATGTGCCCGGTGGGACTGTCCTTGTCCCGGGTTCTGTTCTGTACTCCTTTTAATCCACTGGACCCCAGAATTGGGGTTTTTTTCGGGACTTATTTCCTATGACCTGCTGGAGGCGCCAGCCTTTCTGGATTCCAGGACCTGCAGGAGGCACCTGCACCCTACCTGGTATTTTGCCGGTGCTAGCCAATCCCACCCTGGATTCCCTCCCGGATCTTTCTTGAAATTTCCGAGTTCCTTGTTGTTCTTCGTTTGTTCCCTTGTTCTGTTTGTTCCCTTGTTCTGTTGTTTGCTCCTTTGTTCCCTTGTTCTTTGTTTTGTTGTTTGTTCCACTTGTTCCTTGCTCCGCTGTTTGTTCCATTTGTTCCTTGCTTGTTTCCATGTTCCGTGCTTGTTCCTGTGTCCGGTCTCCCTTGTTGTTCCATGTTTCTTTCTACGACCTGCAGGAGGCGCCCTCATTTTGTTCCAGTTCCAGATGCCTTGCCTGGTTTTTGACCTCTCGATGGAGGGGAGGGGACCCCTTTGAGGGTGGGGAGGGGGGTATATACCAGTTGATCAATGAGAAAAGATCTCCAAAATGTAAATGGTCTGAACTGCATAGAAAGAATAGTCTGTCGATATTAACAAAATTAAATCATCGTGTGTTACTTTACATTCTGCCTCTTCTCGATATGCAACCTGTCCAAAGATGTGAACAAAACAGTAATCAATATTTCAGTGACCATGAATGGACTTAAAGGGAAAACATACTTGCACTTTAGTCTGTGACCATGATTGATTATATGCCAATTTTTATAAAGGTAAGATTCCTTGCACCTCCAAAAAAAAACTTTTTTTGGAATATTAAATATCAAACAGTCCCAACTCCAAAAATATTCCGTATGGATATTCTTAATTAATGTTCTTATACTTTCTCAATCTGAGACGCTATCTCTTTATTTTTGTCACAATCTATTCGAGATCTCAAAACAAATATCTTTAAAGGAGAAGGTGGAATGTTTCATAAATTTTATAACATTACTACCATGTAATGTAATGTATAGTTTAATCATAAACTCTCCACCTCCATCCTTATTCTTTTTTATTTTATGAAATGTGCGCTATATGGGGTAAATTTTCAAAGGGGTACGCACGTGAGATACTTGCATACCCCCCGAAAACATACCCCAAACCCCCCCTGCGCGCACCGAGCCTATTTTGCATAGGCACAATGGCGCACGCAAGCCTATTTTGCATAGGCACGGATGGCGCACGCAAGCCCCGGGACGCGCGTAAGTCCCGGGGCTTGCAAAAAGGGGCGATCAGGCGCGTGGCCAGGGGGCATGGTTAGGGATCCGGGGGGGAGTGTGGGCGGTCCGAGGGTGTGGCCGAGTGCCCCGACACAGCGGCCTGTGTTGGGGCCTGCCTCGCTGACGCGCGTAAGTTACTACTGCCCGGAGGCAGTAGTAACTTCTCCAATAAAGGTAGGGGGGTATAGATAGGGCCGGGGGGGGTGGGTTAGGTAGGGGAAGGGAAGGGAAGGTGCGGGGGGGTAGAAAAAAGTTCCCTGCAAGGCCGCTCCGATTTCAGAGCGGCCTTGTAGGGAACTTCGATTTCGGAGCGGCCTCGGAGGGAATGGGAGTGTGCGCCGACCCCGGATTTTATAAGATACGCGCGGCTACGCGCGTTTCTTATAAAATCCAGTGTACTATTGTTCGCGCCTGGTGCGCGAACAAAAGTACGCACGCGCGTATGTTTTTTAAATCTACCTCAGCGTGAATTAAAATAAATGTCTTTAGAATTTTTCTGTTTCTCCAAATATTTTATCGGCAGAATCGTTGTTATGCATTGCTCTTAATCTGTTCACTAAGGAGTACATTTTAAGAAACAGCGCGCGCGCGTACTTTTGTTCGCACACCAGGCTCAAACAAAAGTATGCTGGATTTTATAAGATACGTGCGTAGCCGCATGTATCTTATAAAATCTGGGGTCGGCGAGCGCAAGGGGGTGCACATTTGTGCACCTTGCGCGCGCCGAGCCCTGCGCGCGCTGCCTGTTCCCTCTGAGGCCGCTCTAAAATCGAAGTGGCCTCGGAGGGAACTTTCCTTCCACCCACCCGCACCTTCCCCTCCCTTCCCCTACCTAATCCACCCCCCCCCCGGCCCTATGTAACCCCCCACTACCTTTATTCTAAAAGTTACGCCTGCCTCTGGTAAGCGTAACTCGCGTGCGTCAGCGGGCTGCTGGTGCGCCATCTCCCGACCCGGGGGCTGTCCAGAGGCCTCAGCCGCGCCCCTAGAATGCCCACGGGCCGGCACCACGTCCCGCGACATGTCCCCGGGAACGCCCCGATCGTCACGCCAGCCACCCGACATGCCCCAGACACGCCCCCCCTAGCGAAGGCCCGGGACTTACACATGTCCCGGGGCTTGTGCGCGCCACCAAGCCTATGCAAAATAGGCTCGGCGCACGCAGGGGGCTTTTAAAAGGGTTACGATTGTACCTTATGTGCGTAACCCTTTTAAAATCCGGCCCACAGTATTAAGTTATACCAGTTTAGTTTGAAACTTAGACTTAAAATATAACAAATCTCCGACTTATCTTGAATGAGTGTCGTGGTCCACCCGTGGTTATCCACCCATCGCCGCTGTGCTGTCGTCTCCTTTGGATCGTACATGCAGTTCAGACCATTTAAATTTTGGAGATCTTTTCTCATTGGTCAACTGGTATATACCCCCTCCCCCCCCCTCAAAGGGGTCCCCTCCCCTCCATCTAGAGGACAAAAACCAGGCAAGGCATCTGGAACTGGAACAAAGTGCAGGCGCCTCCTGCAGGTCGTAGAAAGAAACATGGAACAACAAGGGAGACCGGACACAGGAACAAGCATGGAACATGGAAACGCATTTAGCGAGCACAATAGCTTTGTCTCTGAGCAAGTAAAAAACGGAGGAAACATTCATGGCTTGAGCAATTTATAAAGATACAAGCATGGTTTAAATGAAAAGTACAGGAGTACGATCCAAAGGAGACGACAGCACAGCGGCGATGGGTGGTTAACCACGGGTGGACCACGACACTTATTCAAGATAAGTCCGAGATTTGTTATATTTTAAGTCTAAGTTTAAAACTAAACTGTAATAACTTAATACTTAGCGAATAGATTAAGAGCAACGCATAACAACGATTGTGCCGATAAAATATTTGGAGAAACAGAAAAGTTCTAAAGACATTTATTTTAATTCACATAGGGGTAGATTTTAAAAGAAGCGCGATCAGCCTACTTTTGCTTGCGCATCAGACTCAAGCAAAAGTACGCTGGATTTTAGTAGATACGCGCGGAGCCGCGCGTATCCACTAAAATCCCTGGATCGGCGCACGCAAGGCTATTGATTTTGTATAGCCGGCGCGCGCCGAGCCGCGCTGCCTAACCCGTTCCCTCCAAGGCCGCTCCGAAATCGGAGCGGCCTCGGAGGGAACTTTCCTTTGCCCTCCCCTCACCTTCCCCTCCCTTCCCCTACCTAACCCACCCGCCCGGCCCTGTCTAAACCCCCCCCTTACCTTTGTCGGGGGATTTACGCCTCCCGGAGGGAGACGTAAATCCCCGCGCGCCAGCGGGCGTGCTGCGCGCCGGGCCGCGACCTGGGGGCGGGTACGGAGGGCGCGGCCACGCCCCCCGGCCGTAGCCACGCCCCCGTACCCGCCCCCAAAACGCTGCCGACACGCCCCCGGAACGCCGCGACGACCGGGCCCGCCCCCCGACACGCCCCCCCTCCGAGAACCCCGGGACTTACGCGAGTCCCGGGGCTCTGCGCGCGCCGGGAGGCCTATGTAAAATAGGCTTCCCGGCGCGCAGGGCCCTGCTCGCGTAAATCCGCCCGGTTTTGGGCGGATTTAGGCGAGCAGGGCTCTGAAAATCCGCCCCATATAGCGCACATTTCATAAAATAAAAAAGAACAAGGATGGAGATGGAGAGTTTATGATTAAACTATACATTACATTACATGGTAGTAATGTTATAAAATGTATGAAACATTCCACCTTCTCCTTTAAAGATATTTGTTTTGAGATATTGAATAGATTGTGACAAAAATAAAGAGATAGCGTCTCAGATTGAGAAAGTATAAGAACATTAATTAAGAATATCCATATGGACAATTTTTATAAAGGAGCAAAGATTCTTTATGATGTTTAAAAAATTATATAATAGATCTCTGTAAATAATCAAAAATTATTGAGGATGTCAAAAGAATTTTGAAAAATGTAAAAAAAGGAACCATTCCAAATCTGAATTGGGGCCTGAAGGAAACATACATTGTAATTTGAATATCCAACGAAGTTCCTGCTGCAAAAGTCTCTTATTCCTGTCACCAACTCTTCTGTTTGTCCTGAGTTTTTCAACAACGATACATTATAACTCATTGAATTTGTGATTCTGTTCGAAACAATGTGACCATGCTGTATATGTCCCGTTGTGCCCCTGTGATCGTGTATATGTTGGCAAAACCACTAGACCATTAAGGGTCCGCCTTGCAGAACATAAAAGTTGTTTAAAGAATGTTAGAACTGAAGCACTTCTAGTGTCGCATTGTATTGAACAGACTATAGTTTCTATGCAGTTCAGACCATTAAAATGTTGGAGATCTTTTCTCATTGGTCAACTGGTATATAAATATAGAGCGCATGCGCTGGCGTTCTTTGCTGTTGAAACTGTAGTAGTGGACCGCCGCTGAAGAAAAAGATGAGGATGTTGCAGCTGATTACTGAGGTAATAAGGAGTTTTTTACGTTACAAACTGTGTAATAAAATATAACTAATCAGTTTGTTTTTTAATATGTAGTTTGAGCCTTGAGACAGCCACATCGGCGAAACGTTAGCTGATGTCGGCTCCTATCTGGAGGAAGTGATTTCCTGGCTCCGACATGTACAAGCTAATTTGAGGCTTTTGATTTGGTTGAAATAACCACCGACAAGAAGAATTGTGAGACACAGATGGCTACATATGTGCATAGTTGGTTACATATATGAGAAAGAGGGTCACAAAATATACCCAGATTCAGATAAGTGATTTTCTTAAAACATCATATTCAGAAGCCATGAAGTTCGAAATTATTCTGGATATAACATGCATAATCTTTTCATTCGTGGTGCTGTGTATCCATTGAAAGTGGTCAATTGACTAAAAGGTTATTTTATAAAAACGCAGAAAAAGGAACAAAAATTTTTTTTGAATAAAAATTGTGTTAGGTGGTTAGTGGTTTCTAAAGACCGATGATTGGAATAACCTCTTAAAATACCATATTGTTCCAGCTAGAACAGGTATTGAGGCTGTGAGGTCTTTTCTACTCCTCATATCAACATCTTTTGTACTTATATCTATAAGATTTGAATAATGAAACACATGTGAAGTCTTGCATGTGTGAATTTTGTTTCTGCTGATGATACCAATATTTGTAACAGGGTAAATAGGCAGGAAGGAATGGAAAACATGTGGCAGGATCTAGCAAAGCTTGAGGAATTGTCTAAGGTCTGGCAGTTAAGATTTATTGTTAAAAAGTATAGAGTAATGCCTTTAGGATGCAAAAACCCAAGGGAAAGATACAGTACTGGAGGTGAAAATCTTCTAAGCATAAACGAAGAGCAGAATCTGGGGGTAATTGTATCTGATGATCTTAAAGTGGCCAAACAAATGGATAAAGTGATGGTAAAAGCCAGAAAGATGCTTGGCTGCATAGGGAGAAAATTGTCAGCAGAAAAAGGGAAGTGATATTGCCCCTGTATGGGTTCCTGGTGAGACATCACTTGGAATACTGTGTACAATTCTGGAGACCACACCTTGAAACGGATATTGGTAGGATGGAGTCGTTCCAAAGGGTGGCTACTAAAATGGTCAGCGGTCTTTATTGTAAAGCATATAAGGATAGACTTAAAGATCTAAACATTGTATACCCTAGAGGAAAGACAAGATAGGAGAGATATGTCAGAAATGTTCAAATATCTCAAAGGTTTCATGCACAGGAGAGGAGCCTTTTGAATGGAAAGGAGGTGCTTGAATGAGGGGTCATGAGATGAGGTTGAAAGGGAGTAGACTCAGGGGTAATCTTAGGAAATATTTCTTTACAGAGAGGGTGGTGGATGTGTGGAAAAGCCTCTGAGTAGAAGTTATGGAGACAAAATCTATATCTGAATTCAAGAAAGCATGGGATAAATATAGGAGATCTCTACGTAAATGATAAGAATTATAATGCTAAATTAATTGCATGGATGAGCAGACTGGATGGGCCCTACAGTCTTTTTCTGCTATCATGTTTTTATGATTCTCTGTTCTATAAGTGATTCCATACCCAGGCTCAGGTCTGTTCATGCACAGCTCTATTTTTATGGAACTCCCTTCCTTTTAAACTCTTATCTTGAAAAACATTTCTGAAGTTTTGTAAAGCTTTGAAGACATTTTTTAATTCAGGCTTTTAGATAATTTTTGTTCTTCCTGTGGTGCCTTGTTTTTCTTGTTTTCTTTTTTAATTTTTTAAGCTGTTTGGTTTTGGTTAGTTATGATTTTTAGTTTTGTCATTTTATGTATTTTTGAGTAATATGTTTTATTTTGTTTGATTATTTTGTATATCACCTACAGTTTGTCATTAGGCGAATCATGAAATGTAAAGAAAGTAAAAATAAAAGCTTCATGTAGAGGACCCATGGGGATTGCCACTAGAATTTTGGTCTAGTATTAAGACTAAGACATGTAAGAAGAATATGCTATCTTGCCAAAGCAACCCCCACTAGAGTTTGCTGCAATGGAAGGTTCCTACCAGCATAGGGGGCAGGCGATTCCAAAAGTCAATGTGGAATTTTTTATTTGGAGTTAGACAAGAAAGATCTGATTTTTCTAGTAGTTCTCCTGTCCTTACATACTATTGGCTACAACTCTGTGCTGAATAGTTAGGAAGTGAGAAAACTACATCTTCTGACCTACACCCATTGGTTAGGAAGTAGGTCTCAGTGTATTGAGTATTTTAGTGTATAATGATTTTATTCAGGAAGATGCTTTCTGCCTACCCTTTCTGCCTGTGAAAGAGGGGAAGTTAAGAAGGACTTTTCTTTTTTTATTTTGCATTCATTTTGGATTCTTCAGTCTGAAGGATCCCAGTGACTAGTAGGGGGAGATTGGAAGTGTGAAAGAATGCCATCTTGAGGAGAGAGGTTAAACAACAAGATGTAGATACAAGTATTTGGAAGAGGAGATGGAGGTCTGTGAAGGATAGGAGAACCCATTCCATTGTACCCAGGGCACACAAGAAGAGAGGGGTCCTCTGAGAAGAGATTAAGGGACCACAGATACATATCAATTTGGATTTTATATATTGAAATTATTATGTATATGACAAGAAGAAAATGCACCTGGAGCTTAATAATTACCCTTGAGCAAGTTGAACAATAAACTTTTTATTTCACAACACTCTAATTGGGTGTCCAGTCTGAATGTTGGCCATCTCCACTCCAGTATTCATGTTAAGAGTGAGCATATATAGAAAAAGACATGTATATGATGGTCGGAGTCCTAGTGGAGATCTGTCTTTCTCCATTCTGTTGCAGTCCCGGTCGCGAGACTCGCAACCGGGTCCTTACCTCCTTCCCCGGACTGCCGGTGACGAGGTCTGCCAGGTGTTGGGCCTACCCGAGCCTTCCCGCGGTGGCATCTCCACGAGGGAGATGCCGCTGAGCTTCGGATCCAGGCTCCACACCTCCTAGATGCCCACGCGCGTGAGGAGGGAGTATTTAAAGGGCTTTTCCCGCCAGATCGCGGCCCGCCTCCAGGAGTGACATCAGACGCCAGTGGGGATTTAAACCCGGTGTCTGACTGACAAGATTGCCTTGCAACGAGGTTCCCTGCTTGGGTAGTTAGTTGCTGTGTTCCTGTTGTTCCTGCCTTCATCTCTGCTTGGATCTTCAGTTTTGTTCCTGTTCCTGCTCCTGCTTCAGTTCCAGCTCTGTACCTTCAATCCCTGCTCTTGCTTCAGTTCCAGCTCCATGCCTTTAGTTCCTGCTCCTGCCTCAGTTCCAACTCCGTACCTTCAGTTCCTGCTTCTGTTTCAGTTCCAGCACCATATCTTCTGTTCCTGTTCCTGCTCCCGCTCCGGTTCCAGTCCCGGATTCTGCGTGGCTCCAGTTTCCGCTTCTGCTCTGGTCCACGGGTCCCGGATCCTGCCCTTCTCTTCCTCAGATCGACTTCTCGGCTTCTGACCTCTGCTCATCTCTCCGTGACCCCTGTTGCTGCCTGTCCAGAACTCGGACTGTCTTGATGCTGTGTTCTTGCTTCCCGCAAGTCTTCTCCTAAGTCCCAGCGGCCTGGGTCCTACAGGCTCCTCCTGGGGGGAACCCGGGCTTCCAGGGTGAAGACCCAGCTTCTTCGTCTCATTCTGTGCCGCCTCCCGGCCTATCCTTTCAACTCCACTAGGCTGGTCCAAGGGTCCACCGCTCCGGTCGTAACAGTTTGCAAGGCCATGGACCCGGCGGACATCTCTGGTCTTCAGGCCATCCCAGGAATGGCTCAGTGCTTGCAGCAGCAGCAACATTGCCTAGATGTGTTGGCTGCCACCGTCGAATGGTTGGAAAACCAACTGGATGCCACGCCTCCAGAACCTCCCCTTGTGCCACCTCCTGCTCCCGTGGTGAGTGTGAACATGCTAACTCAGCTACCTGCTCCTTCTCACTACTCTGGGGAGGCTAAAGGTTGCCGAGGATTCTTGAACCAATGTTATATTAGGTTCTCTCTTCTACCCAACCAGTTTCCTACAGACTCCGTAAAAGTGGCATACATTCTGTCTCTGCTGGATGGGAAGGCGCTGATTTGGGCATCGCCCATGTGAGAACCTAATGACCCCCTACTAAACAATTTGCAACAGTTTGTAATCAGCTTCAAACAAGCCTTCGATGAACCCGCACGCTTGTCCACAGCAATGTCAGAGCTATTACAGTTATGACAGGGATCCCGCTCTTTGGCAGATTATGCAATTGATTTCCGTTCTCTCGCCCTAGAGGTAGGATGGCGAGATGATAGTCTGCGGGGAGTCTTTCTTGAGGGCCTGTCAGCACATATCAAGGACAAGTTGGCAGCTCAGTTCCAATTCCGTACCTTCAGTTCCTGCTTCTGTTTCAGTTCCAGCACCATATATTCTGTTCCTGTTCCTGCTCCCGCTCCGGTTCCAGTCCCAGATTCTCCGTGGCTCCAGTTTCCGCTTCTGCTCTGGTCCATGGGTCCCGGATCCTGCCCTTCTCTTCCTCGGATCAACTTATCGGCTTCTGACCTCTGATCGTGACCCCAGTTGCCGCCTGCACAGTAAGACTGTCTTGACGCTGTGTTCTTGCTTCCCGCAAGTCTTCTCCTAAGTCCCAGCGGCCCGGGTCCTCACAGGCTCCTCCTGGGGGGACCTCGGGCTTCCAGGGTGAAGACCCAGCTTCTTCATCTCGTTCTGTGCCACCTCCCGGCCTATCCTTTCAACTCGACTAGGCCGGTCCAAGGGTCCACTGCTCTGGTCGTAACACATTCAGAAGATTTAGTGAGATCTTGCAATGACTAAGCCCTAGTACTGAATGTGACTTCTTGCCTTTATAGCTAGCACTAGAAGAGGGACTACACTCAGAAGTTACATCTGAATGTCCTTCATTTACAGGTATGTACATACAGAAGCCTATATTTAATGCTATTTAGCCGTATAAATAGGGACTTAGGATAAATGGCAGCTGCTGAATAACCAGCTATGTTCAGCGTCCATCACGTAACTGATTAATTATTTATCCAGCTAAGTAGATAACCAGATATCTTGAGTATGAGCAATGGGCAGATCTAGGTTATCTTAACCAGATAAGTGCCTATATTCAGCCTTTTCCAGTTAAGACCAGACAAGATAGACCTGCTCAATAGCAGGTCTAAAGATATCCAGATATAACTTATCTGGCTAACTAGAACTTATCTGGTTATATTCAGCAGTATAGCTTGCTGCTGAACATTCCTTCTAAGTTATCCGAATAAGTTATATCTGGATAACTTAGATAACCAGATATCTTAGAATATTTGGCCCACAGATTTTAGTGCATATATGTTAAATGTCTTTTCAGACCAGTTTAGCATGCAAACTAAGCTATTACAGGTGAATTTTAAAAGGTCGGCGCATGCCAAAACTGGGAGATACGCGAATATGTTGGGCTGGCGTGCACAGGGCTGATTTTTAAAGCAACCCAGATACGTGCATATCTCCTGCCCCATCCTGCTATGGATGACCTGCAAGTTATAAAATAAAGATAAATAGATCAAAGGGGTTTTTAAGGCTCCGGGCTAACAGGGGAGAAGGGAGGCTATTAAACAAGAGGGCTTTGGGAGTCCTTATCCTTACCTGGTGAACTGGGAATGAACTGGGAAAACTGGTAATGGCATTGGCACACATGTGTTTTAAAATCCCCCCACTTACGCAGTAGAAGTGGCATTTGTGCGTATAGGTTCGCATCCACTTCAATTTGTGTGTATAGGTTCGCATCCACTTCAATCTGTTTTATAACATGCGAGCATATATGATGGTATGTTATGAAATGGCCACCGCCCTGGGCAATGGACGAATAATGCATGCACATGTGCGCCCTCACATCTGTTTAAAAGTTACTGTCTTTGTGCATATGCCCCCATATGTTTAGAATTCACTAGGGATTACTTAATCTCCTGTACACATTCTATTGTCAGTTATATTTAACATGGTCTTGATGAGAGTGCAGCATACAATTCCCAGAGCAGCAAAATTCCTACAATGCTCTGTGCTACCACTTCAGCAGCACTTTTAGGATGAATAATGTACATCCTAGGAGAAACAGTTAAAGTTTTCTTTATGAAAGCAGAAGGCATTTTTTTTTTTTGCTGCAGTGCCATTATTTAATGTCTGCATTTCTGACCAGCTTTTTCCCATCTTACCTAGGTTGATTAGGGTAAGACATTAGGCATGGCTGCCATTTCACAGCACGAATCAGGTGCATTAATCGATTTTGGACCTATTTGCTGAGCTGGTTCTGATCCAGCTCATGTGATGAATTAGATTTCCATTGCCAGCATGGATTCCCTTGGTCGTACATGGCTCATTAAAGGCTGAAGGACGGTCAGGAGGTTGTTACTTGTCAGCTAGGAGAGGGAGAGGTTTAGCAGCCACAAAACAGAGAGATTAATAGTCCAGCCATACAAATAATTAACCAAAAGCTGTGAGCCCTTATTTTTTTCCCCAGGCTGAGAGAATATGAGAAAGTGCTATGTTTCACTGACAGGAGAGCAAGGAACACTGACAGATTTATTGATTAAAAATTTAGCAGGCCGAAGTAGTAACACTAACATTCTAACCTTGATTTTGTCCTTGAATAGTTCAAGCACAGTTGTTGGCATCACCATGATTCTCTGCCCTAGAGTCAAGACTTACATCTTGGGCAATCGAAGTGCATAGAGCCCGCAAATCAGTTTTCTTGCACGATTTTGAAAAAGCACATCTATTGTACAAGGATTTTATTTTCCTACAGCATCTTTAAAAAAAAAAACATAGAATAAAACTATGCAAGCAAAAACTTGTAACATAAGGAAGCACTGTGCAACTTTTGTCCAGTTCTTAAATTTAAGAATACAAAAAAGTGCCACAGCACTTTTTAGGTGATCCTTTTGAAGGAAAACAGGGGAGGTCATGTCCATCTGTAAACTGGTATTAGAGGAGTTCCTGTGAATGGATTTAGATGAGACAAAAAGGAGACTTTTGAATTATGTACATCAAACAAGGCAACCACTTTATATGAAGATTTACTAGGGAAAGTCCTAAATATTAATACTTGTGGCATTGTTGATTATCTACCCAGGATGTAAAAGAGAAGGGGTATAACAGTGAACTGGGTGAAAACATTGGTGGAGAGGGCAGGAGTAGGGGAAAAGAAGAATTGCACTAAGATGAGGAGGGGAGATAGAGAGGACTGGATGGTGAGATGCAATGGGAAGGTGTGCACTGTGGGAGAGGCAGAAGAACATGCTGAGAACAATTATCAGTAGAACTGCATAAGTCTGCACATACACGCATGAGTCGAGGTGTCTAAAGATACAGTAGAATTGTATAAACTGTGTGATGGGAGCCAGTTTATAACATACTGCATATTTCTGTTCCAAAAGTACACACACACATGTTTCAGTAAGCACATATATTTGTAATGCAGGAAAATGCATATAAAAATACATGTGCATATTTTATGTCTATAATAATTTTAACGTGTGCATAATAATCCTAAATTATATATAGTCATGGATTTTATAAAGAATACACCTTCTCCATGTGCTTGCAATCACCAGTACACCCAGACCTCCAGCTTTTCACCCTGACCTCCTACCACTTAACCCAGACTTCCCACCTAGAATCTGCAGGCAAAAGATAAGTGCAAATTCACTTCTGCAAATTAATTACCCAAGTGTAAAAGCATACAGACAAGGTCAGTAGAGAATGTGCGTATATCACCTACAGAATGGTGCGAACTTCCAAACCCCACCCCATAATGGCCCTAAACTGTCCCCTTTTTCAACTTTCATATTTACGTGCAACACTGCTAATTAGGGATGTGCAATCGTTTTTCCCGAATTAGGGAATTTCAACGAAATTGACCAATTTGGAATGGTTCAGGAGAACCAAAAAACAATTAAATTTTTTCCAAAATTTCGGAAAAAAATTCATTTTTGGGTTAGCGCGCATTAACTCTGCCATGTTGGTACGCACTATCAGGAGTTAGTGCGCGCTAACTCCCGTTAGTGCACGCTAAACTGAAAATCGGGGCCCCCTAAAAAAAAAACCCCGAACCATGGGAAAAACGAAATTCCCATGGGGGAACCCCGAAACGAAGCCCAACACAAAATTCTAACCTGAAGCACATCTCTACTGCTAATATACACATACTTCTGACTATTGTAAAATACTACTTATGTACACCCATTCTACTTGTATGCATAACCTGAATTGTTGAATGTTGACTTCTGGAACCTGGAGCTCCTGCTGTTTCTGGATTCCCATAGTTTCCTTTTAGCACTTTTTTACAGTCAAAAACTGAGTCAATGATCCCTTTTAGCTTGAAAGCCCTACTCTGAGCCAGATTGCTTCTGAGCCTTCTTGATAGCTACAGCTCTGCTGCCTAAACCTTAACAACAGGCTAGTACATGCTGTGTTCCATGTGCACTAATTGCTGATAGGCACAGCATAACTTATTCAACATTTCTGTACAAATGTTTCACATTTTATAATTTCTTCATAACCTAACTTTATTTTTTTTAAGTATTATAAATAAAAGCCATTTTTAGAAACTAGAATAAATACTTCACAATAATTTACAATTACCGTTATGATATAAACTAGTGTCTGATCGCAATTAACTTGCAATACCATGATGATGAAGCTGCTTACCTTTTAGACATACAAAAATAATTGTTAAGGATCCCATGTTAGCTTTGGAGATCCTTCTCAGAATCAGGTGGATTCTCAATTTGCTTTATAGCTGCAACTTTCCTTTGTTCCTAATTTCTGCCTTATCCTTATCAAAAGGCAGGAGACATCTAGAAGGCAATTTTGAATAGCCCATATATTGCATGCAAGTTCTTTTAACCCATGTGCATTGCAGATAATTTTCAAAGGGAAACTACCGGCATTGCCTCCTTTTGGAAATTAGGAGCCACAAAGTACAGTACACATGCTAAAGCTGCCTATGCACTTTGCATCTTTTATTTATGTGAGTGGCCGAGCGGGGTCAAAATAGCAAATGGATGTATGTGCACAATTCAATTCTCACAACCCAAACATGTCCATGAGGGCAGTTTTCCGTCAAGACAATTTTATCTGGGTAAATACTAATTTACTCATGCCAATGGCTTAGAAACTTGATTTTCTCATGACTCCTACAGAGCTGAGTTTGTTTTCTGCAAGAGCCTTAACTCCATTTAATAAACCATTAGGAAAATGGAAATAAGAGTTATACTGACAAATATGCAATTGTATCAATCTCTAAAAAAATGCAGCAATTTAACTTTTTTCTACAACTTTTGCACTATGGAAATTGATGAGGATAATAGCAATTCGGTTTTAATTAGCAAGTGCATTATAGCATATTATAATGAAAATAATTTGTAAGACTGCTAGATATACTGATCCATTGATAACTGTTAGACTTTTTCATATACTGAATTAACACATTTTCTTAAAACCCAGTAAATGAATATCATTTCATGTTAACTGGCTATGGTTCTTTTCTACTTATTTCTTACTCTCCTGAATCACAGCCACTAATATAGAGATCTGAATTCTACCAATTTTCTCACATTCTTGGATTCTTCTGGTTGTATTTATCAAACAAAATCAGTCATACTATTTGTTGATAACTACTTGAGTCATCTCTCTACTACCTGCACTTTCATTTCCTGCCCAGTGCATTATGTTTTCTAATCTTAGCCCTTTTATCACTTCAGTTTCCAGTTTTTCCTCTATATTTGTTTCAGTATTCCTAATTTCCATATTTTCTACAAAGCCAAAATCAATAGTAGTTCTTAAATGACTGTACCCAGCTAGCTTGATAACTCCATGTGTTCAGCATCATTCTCCCACCTTTCCCTCAGTAGTGTAGGGAGATATCTCATGTTTAACCACTGAAAGCACCCAATATGAATCATAATAGCCAAGAAGTATACTGACCAGTATACTGACAGGCCAAAACACTGTTATAGCTAAAGAAAAGAAACTGATCAGATGGGAACTTTAAACCAGAACTGAGAGATACTTATCAAGATCTGCCTGTTTGTAAGCTCCTGTGTATATAAAACCAATACAGCAACTTAAGTCCATAAGCAGAAGACAAGGACCAGCCAAGGGAGTTCCAGAGGTCATAGGGACCCCCACCCTTGCATGAAGGGGAAACATTCTGAAAGGGAGAAAATGCTGACACTGGTACATAGCTTGGCATACAGCCTTGGTCCAGACATGGCAGGATGACCCCTATGCACCCCCCCCCCCCTGAAGAAAAGGGGATGGGAGAAAAAGCCTGCAATGCGGCAAAGATTCTCTACCCACTGCATAATTATGCAAAATCGTATGCATATTTATGAGCTGGAAAGTATAAGATGGGGGAAACAAGGAGAAAGGGAGTGGACCCAAAGCAGACCCAGCAACCCCTGCTATTGAGGAGGGAGAAGACTAGGTGTGGCCATGAGACCAGAGAGAGGAAATCCCCTGCCTAGGGTTGGATGGTGGCATGGATTCTGAGGCAATGAGGAGCTGAGAGCAGCCTGGAAGATCTGCCAGTACCAGACCAAGAAGCAAGCCTCCATACAACCCGGCAGCTCTACCAGTTCCATACCCAGAAGCAAGCCTCCTTCTCAGATGGTTCTTCAGACCTCAATGCAGAGCCTGTTTCAGAGGTAAAACAGAGAGAAATCACCTGAAGTTGGGACCAGGGGTAAGTAAATTAACCATAAATATTAATATATTAGGCAGGCTAAGATTTATGGCATATTTGAAATCACAACGAAGTGAGGAATGATGGGAAAAAATACTAATATGAACACAATCCAACAGGTGTGTTGCAAAATCAATTTCAAAGGTCCATGTATAACAAACCAGAAAAAAGAATTTAAACAGGAAAAGCTCAATAATTCCAAAATGTCAATAAAGATTTGGCATTTTGGAATTATTGAACTTTTCCTATTTAAATTGTTTTTCTGGTTTGTTTTATATGGACCTTTGCAATTGATTCTGCAACACATTTGAAACCACCCATGGTACAGAATTTTTTTTAGTGTAAACTGGACTGCTTAGTGGCCATAATGTTAGTGACAGGAATTGTTGTTATCTTCTAAATGCTAAATCCTGCCAAATCTGATAAAGTCTAATTCTGAGGAGAACACATAGTCTTTTCTTGCACTAAGAATTATCAAGTGAAGTGGGAGTGGAACTGGAAGTGTCCTGTAGCAAAAAGATTCCTGCACCCCTAAACTTACAGTGATGTGACTATTAGGGATGTGAATCGTTTTTTGACGATTTAAAATATCGTCCGATATATTTTAAATCGTCAAAAATCGTTAGGGCCACGATACAATACCAATTCCCCCAATTTATTGTCAAAAAATCATAAATCGGGGGAAGGGGGAGGGCAGGAAAACCGGCACACTAAAACACCCTAAAACCCACCCCCGACCCTTTAAATTAAATCCCCCACCCTCCCGAAGCCCCCCCCCCCAATGCCTTAAATTACCTGGGGGTCCAGCGGCACACTAAACCACAGCACACTAAAACGCCCTAAAACCCACCGCGACCCTTTAAATTAAATCCCCCACCCTCCCGAAACCCCCCCCCAAATGCCTTAAATTACCTGGGGGTCCGTAGCGGCGGTCCGTAGCTTAAATTACCTCTGTAGCCTTAAATTACCTCCGTAGCCTTAAATTACCTGGGGGTCCATAGCGGCGGTCTGTAGCTAAATCGGGGGAAGGGGGAGAGCAGGAAAACCGGCACACTAAATCGTGTAGTCTTCAGCCGGCGCCATTTTGCAAAATGGCCGCCGCAAAATGGCGGCGGCCATAGACCAACACAATTCGACGCAGGAGGTAGTTCCGGACCCCCGCTGGACTTTTGGCAAGTCTTGTGGGGGTCATGAGGCCCCCCCAAGCTGCTCTGCAGGAGGCATGAGGGCCATTTGGTACAGTCTATTGCTACCATCACATTAGGCATAACAACAATGCCTTAGAAAACCCATTTCACCAGTTTCCATTTTATTCTCTTCAGAGGGTATGAAATAAACTGAGGGATATTCCTTCTCATTGCCTATAGCATGTGTCTAAAGTGAAATGAGAAGTAGACTGCTCCATATCTCCCATAAGAGCTATGGTATTCTGAAAAGATCCAGAATGAAGTTCACTTATAGGCTGGACAAATACAACATGTCTACAAGCTATCAAAAGATCTATATCAGTTTTGAGAATCTCACAGAGGTCCAGGATCTCCCTTTAGCTCTGTCAATATCCATACACTATGTCTGCTTCTGAGAGACCCAGTAGTTTGGTGCATAGACAGAATATATATACTCTGAGTCCCATCCTAGAAACCCAAACTGGGGGTTGCCTGAGTGTGCTGAATAATCCGCTGTACTGATTTTCTTTCATATTTTGCCTTTATCTCCTGCTGCAAAATCTCCATGAGGAGTATAAAAATAGCAAGATACTCCATTGATGCAACAAATCACAAATGATGAGCAATGTCTTCCACAAAATAGAATGGTCAACAGCAGAGACAATAAACAGCATGCATAGCAGCAATATCTGTGTGTCTCCTGTTAATCAAATACAGCCTTCACTGTGACCCCTGAAGTAAAACTTTAGCACTACTATGAAATAAAAGATATGTTCTAAAACCCTAAAAAGTTTAAGAATATAAAGGCCATACTGGGTCAGAAAAAAAGATCCATAAAGCCCAGTATCCTTTTTCCAACAGTGGCCAATCCAGTTCTCAAGTATGTGGCAGGATCTCAAATAGTAGATAGATTTCATGTTGCCTATTTCTAGGCATTAGCCATTGTATGGATGCTTTGAGAAAGCTTTTCTCTGAATATAGACTAGTTTGGCAGTGAAGAAATAAAGATAATTAAGGCAATAAGAGTGTATTGATCAAGTTTGTAGAAATAGAGATTACACTGATCAAACTTGTAGAAATAGCCAAGGCTGCTGAGACTCTAAAGCATATGTTAAAGGTCAAAAAGTATGTTAAGGGTAGTATTGATTTTCATTTCTGCCTTTTGGACTCAATTTACAAGAAATCATATGACTTACAAGAATCTAATCTAATTGATATATAGGAGATAAAATTAAAATGCCAACCAATTAGAAAAATATTATGAAAACAAACTAACCCATTGGTGTATAAGTTCGGGGGAGAGGACATATTTAACTGACTGGAATGGCTTGGGAACTCTGAGCTGGTATTTACTCTACATTGTTTGGTAAGCACTGCTCCTATTATCAGATATCTTATAATAAAGACTACTGTGTACTGAAGTTAAGGAACAGTGCCAATTTCTGGACATTCAGAGTGTTTCCCAAGCTGGATTAAAGACTCAGGGCAGCTTGAGAAATGAACTGCTGGCTCATGGTTACATGAAAACTAGACCACTGGCACAGAGTGGCTTGAGAACAGGACCATTGGCTCAGGGTGACTGGATAGCTGGATATCTTAAACAGCAGTGAATACCTCTGGTTGTTTGTTTTTCCACAGGATAATTGGATTGGGGTGCCTCAAAGATAATGGTAGAGAGCTGGACAAGGCAGCCTCCCACTGGAACAAGGCTGTGGCTGCAGGTTCTACCTGGAAAGGCTCAGCTGAAATGGAATGCACTTGCTGAGATAGGTCCATTGCACTGGATTGTTCCTCCTGGATTGGATCATTTTTTATTTATTTTATTTATTTAAAAACATTTTTGTACTGTCTTTCGCAAACAGGAGTTGACCAAAATGGTTTACAAATTTCAAAATAACAATAGGAAATAACAGCTACGAATTAAATTAAATAAAATTTCAAATAATATGCAATGTAGAAAATCATAAAAATAAACAGAGAGAGAGAAAAGTTAAGAAACAAAATACAATGTATAATTGTTAAACCCTAATTCTAACTACATCTCCTCAAATTTTTAATTTAACTATGCTGAATTTTATACAAAACAGAGGTATAGTCAGAAATAACTTAGGAATAACGTAGAGACAAGGTTTCCAAAGTTTTTTCATAGAGTTTATGATAGTATAATTAGCAGGGAATCGATAAGTATATGAGATCTATGAGTGTTGTATATTCATTCTTTCTTGTCCTGCAAAAGCTTCTTTAAATAAATGTTTTTTTTTAAATTCTTTGTGACTGGTGATCTGGTGATCTGTCTCAGAGCATTTGGAAGCAAATTCCAGAGTAAGGGACCCACTATAGAAAAAGCTCTTTCTCTGGTTATGTTTAATCTTGCAAGCCTGATTGTGGGAACATCAAGTAGATTCTTACTCACAGATCTGAGGCTTCTGGTTGGTTTATAGAGCCTCAATGTGGTGCATAACTAGGTCGAGTCAGGATCATATATCAGCAAGTGAATTAGTGTTAATACTTTGTACTTGACTCGGAATTTAATTGGGAGCCAATGTAATTTGAATAGAATGGGTGTGATATGTTGTCTCATCTATTTATTTATTTATTATTTTTATATACCGACATTCGATCTCAATTGATTGGAGATCCTGTCAGTAAATGAGCTCTGTAAACGACTCTGTAATGGAGTCCTCCAGAGGCTGAGGCAGAACTATGAATGCTGGATCAAGTTCTTCTTAAAGCAGAGGCTTCAATAGTGTTCTCCCTTCATGTACTGGCTGAAAAGAGGTACTGGAGTTTCCTGGAGCTAGAACAGCAATCTGGCATAGAGTCTGTGAATCAGGATGGGGTTTGGTCTCTTGAATTGGGTTCACACAGAGAGAATACAGAGAAATCAGACTTGGAAAGAATATATCCTATTTTCTTAGGTAACAAAGCTGCCCTCATTAAAGGTAGACTGCCTATAGCTGATGAAAAAGAATTCCCTCAATTGGCTTAATTAATTAAGTCTGAGCAAGGATTTCTGCTAACAGAGAAGAGCAGAAGTAGTCAGTATTATCCTTTGTCCCTGGTCTTCTGGGTTGGATTCAAAAGCAGGTTTTCCTTTTCCAGGTGTTGCGACCGTTGGTCTTTGACAGCTTCACCCCGCCTACCTCTCACTACTTGCGGCTCCTCCTGCTCACCTTGGACTACTATCTGCCGCGGCGTCTGTTTGCCCTCCTCTCCGGCGTCCCCAGTCCTGCTTTTGTGCTGCCTCCCGCCATGCTCCTCTAAGGTACCTTAGGGCACGCACGTGCACGCCGCTCTTATCTTTATTTCCACATTGGCGCAAACCTCAGGGGTATCCCCTGATATGACGTCACACTGCCCGGATATTTAAGCCTACAGTATTTGCTAGCTCATCGAGATAGCAATGGAAACCCTATGGATGGGATTCGCTTTCCGAACCGAAGCTGCTCTGCCACTCCAGTGCTATCTGGAACTCTTTCAACCTTCAGGGTTGCTAATGGGGTACCCGCTCCTCGGGGGCCTCTTCTGCTTCTTTCAGGTGCTATCAGGAAACCGGTACTCGCTCCTTGAGGGCCCATGTTCCCTGAGTCGCTGCTTGCATCTTCAAACCTTTCTACTTGGAGGACTTCACTAACAGTTTCCATCTGTGAGTATAACTACCATCTATTCCACAGTACTGCTTCACTGGAACCAGGTACTCGCTCCTTGAGGGCCTGCCCTCTGTTCTGGTGCCAGACCTCTCGTCTAGTGAAATCTCTGTTACTGCTACGTGAGTACAATACAACTGAGCCTCTCTGCTCTAAGGGATCAGGTACTCACTCCTTGAGGGCCTGCTCTCCCTGTCTCGGAGCTTCTCCTATTCTACCTGGGACTCTGTATGTTTCTCACTGTGCACTCATAACTCTCAGTATCTTTCCACTACAGCACAGCCTAGCATAGGATTCACTGTTCCAGCATTCTGTGGGAGACCTGCCCAGCCAGGCTCAACATCCACTACTCACTACTGCCACCTCTGAGGTTTCCAAAACTGTTTAATAAAAGATTCAAATCTGTGTTTGTGTGTCCAGAGTCTAGCCTGATACTGTGATCCCTCATGGGACTGCCCCCCGTGGATGTGGTCAGCTGCCACAGTGTCCAAGGATCCACCCAAACATCAATAACCATAACACCAGGTAATGAAGTAGACATGACTTAAGAAATTGCTTTTAGCTGTGTAATTAGACTCAATTGGATTACCTGTGATTTTCAGGATATCTGTGGATCCAACACTCCTGTGATGGGTGCTTCTTTAGCAACCATAAAACAGGCAGACTCTATCAACTTCTGTTGTAAAACCTCAGGCTGAGACAATGATTTTAAAGCAAAATTATGTGAAGCATTCTTTAAATCCTGTATGTGTTGTTGCGGTCCCGGTCGCCAGGCTAGCGACCGGGTCCTTACCTGCTCTTTGGGCCCCCCGCTCCTGCCACGACCCACGGTCCGTTGGGCCTACCCGGCCGCATGGCAGCGGCATCTCCCTCGTGGAGACGCCGCCGAGGTCCGAACCAGACTCCTCCCCCTGCCAGGGAACGCGCACGTGCGAGGGAACCCCTCTTGTAGGTCCAGCACCCGGAAGTGCTGAACCGCCCCTCTCCTGATGTCAGACGCCGGCTGGCTATATAAACCGGCGTCTGTCTCTCCTACCTTGCCTTGCAACGAGGTCACTCTCCTGAGTGCTTAGTTGCCGTTCCTGCTTGGTTCCTGCTTGTTCCAGCCGTGCCTTGCTTTCAGCCTTGGTTCCTGCCTGTTCCAGCCGTGCCTTGCTTCCAGCCTTGGCCCCTGCTTGTTCCTGCTGTGCCTTGCTTCCTACCTGTTCCTGCCTTGCCTGACCCTGCCTGTTCCAGCCTCCGCTCCGTGGTTCTGCTCCAGCCTTCCCAGCATCCTACCTTGTCTTCAGCCAGCCTCGACCTTCGGACTTCTTCTCAATTCTCCTTGTCTTCAGCCAGCCTCGACCTTTGGACTTCTTCTCGATTCTCCTTGTCTCCAGCCAGCCACGACCATCGGACTTCCTCTCAACTCTCCTGCTCTTCCGCCTGCCTTAACTACCGGATCTCCTAAGTCCCAGCGACCCGGACCCCTACGGGCTCCTCCTGGGGGGGTCTCGGGTTTCCAGGGCGAAGACTTTGTCACCCACTCCAGCCTTGTTCCGCCTCCCGGCTCCCTTACCATCGACTGGAGTCCGTCTCCAGTCAGCTGGCCCAAGGGTTCACTAACAGACTCTTTTCGCAACATGTGTGGCTGGATCTGGAAGCAATGTTTCCTATGGCAGGTAAGGGTTTAGAACTCCCTTGGGTGCTTGCAGTAACTGGGACCCTAGAATTGCTTGGTAAGGCTGTGATTTTCAGTGCTTCAACTGAAACTAAATTTGCCCTAATAGGAGCAGAATTTAAATTAGTCTGGCAAGCTGGGGTTTTCAGTGCTTTTACTTATCCCTGGTTCTCTGTGCTGAATTCAAAGGGAAATTCTGCTTTATCACATGAGGAATTTAAATTAGTTGAACATACTGCAATTGTATTAGCTGTATGGTTAGAATTAACTTGTCAAATTGTGGCTTTGAAGGAATCAGTGCCATGAAAAAAACTGTGCTAGGAGTTTCTGCAGCAGTCTGCAGTATTTGTGGCTTAAGTAGCACCAAACAATGCTCACAAGAAAAGCATGTCTGAGAAAGATTAGAACTGTACGTTTTGTATTTCTAGCTTTTAGAATTATAACTAGAACACTGAAAGTGCTCAAAGAGCATTAAAGGACCCTAAACTAAGCAAACAAGCTGGAAAAAAACTTTTCTAAGAGGTCCAGTAGTGTTAAAGCAGGAACATAATTATTTTTGGTGATAGAAGAAGAATCAGTTTTGGACTCACCAACTGGGCTGGATGTCCTGTATGTACTCCTGTGGGCAATAGTTGGCCTCTTCATTCTGTCACTGTTATTGAAATTTGGGTAAACCACCCCAGGAGCAGTACAGGACTGCAAGGCAGGACACTGGACTAGATAAGGACCAGTTTTATGCCTAGCAAGTACCCTCCCCCACAGTGTGAGCCCTTGGGTTCTGGGGGCCAGTAGGTCTTTGCAGTGGCAGTACATCATGATGAGTTCAGACAGGCTGAAGCAAGGCTGGACAGGATGGACAAGGCTAGACAGACTGGAAGAAGGCTGGGTAGGCTAGAGCAAGGATGGATAGGCTGGAGCAAGGCTAGACAGACTGGAAGAAGGCTGGGTAGGCTGGAGCAAGGATAGATAGGCTGGAGCAAGGCTAGACAGACTAGAGCAAAGCTGGGAAGGCTGGATCAGCAAGCAAGAACTGGGACAGGATACAGTCACAGACAGAGACAGGGATACTAGGCAAGGGCAGGATACTAATACAGGGCAAGGTAGACAATAGCAAGGCTGGACTGGTCAGGGCATGATAAGACCAAGCAAAAACAGGACAGGACTGGACAAGGACTAAGTAAGGCCACACAGAAAAGAGAATATAAAAGCCTGACGGCAGCAAGGATGGAGGCCAGTAGGCCACTATGTTATAGACTCAAAGGCCTCTAGGTACAGAAAGACCATAAGGCCACAAGGAAGTACAAGAGAGAGCAGGCCCTTGTCTGAAGGCAAGGCAAGGCCTATAGTGGGCTATAAGGCAAGGAGCAAGGAACAAGAAGGCCCAGGGGTGACAAGACAAGGTACAAGACTAAAGCAGGCATGGACGCCACAAAGCTAGGCCTAGGATAGGCCACAGAGCAAGGAAAATAAAAAAGAAGGCTTGAAGGTTACAAGACAAGATGCAAGACAAGAATGGCCAGGTCAGAAAGCCAAGGGTGACTCCATGAACAGGTAAGCTGGTTCTGGCAAGGCAGGGTTACTTAGGGCTGAGACTTGGATTTGGTGAGGCTGGTGGTGAGGCTTGCTGAAGACCTCTGCAGGTGAGCAGGAGTCATGGCAGGCAGAACCATGGAAGGAAGAGGCTGTATATCAGGCAAATCTATGACAGGAATTTATCCAAACCAGCTACATTAACTGCCTTTGCCATATCCTCTGGCAATGAATTCCAGACTTTAATTGTGCGCTGACTGAAAAGGTGTTCCTAGTCTTTTTATTTTTTGAAAGAGTAAACAACTGATTCACATTTACCTGTTTCACTCCAATCATACTGTATACAGCATCTCCCATTTCCCATCTGTCATATGTCCTTTTAGTTGTCTCTTTTCCAAGCTTAAGAGCCTTAAAATTGAATTTTCAAAAGGCTGTGTATAGAAAAATTAGCATATATGTATGTAAATTGTATGGACCTATATATATGTTATTTTATAAAGCTCAAATATACATTTGTAAATAGGATTCATGTGTAAATTCATGCATGTAAAAAGGGGGTCCCATTTCTAGTTTCAGTAAGCTCATGCTAAATTTTCTTAATGCTTGCATCTGTGTACGTCAGTAGGTTATGCATTGTGTTCCACTCATTACATATTATTTATGTCTGAGAGTGTCTTCCTTGGAAGGAAGAGACCTATGCAGGAAGAGGAGATGGACACAGGAAGAAGCTAAGAAGAGTAAAGGGACCACTGCAGGTGCAGCATCATAAAATCTTGGGTAGTATCTCAATACTTCATTGCAGTATTTAGAAAGTGTATGGTGTAAAAATGTTGTTATGATATAGATTAGATTTTAAGAAAACAGCATTTGTGTTGTTACTCTATCATGACCTTATCTTGCTGTCTTTCAGAAGCTTACCTATTGAAGATAATCTGCATTTTTCATTGATTATCATAGTGGTAAACAACTGAAAAATGTTTAAATACTTTTTAAAAAGTGCATGCCCTTCCTCCAGACTGATATCAGAATGTGAGCCTACTCTCTGTGCTTCCTCTGTCACTCTACAAGATGTGTGCATCACCATCTTGGGACCCATATAAAAAAAAGGAATAAAAAAGCTCATCCATTTGAAATTAGTCTGACAGAGTATTATGTGACCCTGTAGAGGGAGACATGCTTAAAACCTTTAAGAGAGTTATGGCTTTTATTAATATAAAATGCTTTCATTTTTATTTGGCTTTTCAACCACATATCTTTTGATTATGAGACATTCTAAGCCCCATATTTGGATGAAATAAACCCAGCTTGCAGAAAACACCTTTGCTATTGATAATTATCTATATCTATCTATATGTAGAGAGAGAGAGGGGGGGGGGGGAGGTTGATATTCAGCGTCAAGTGCTATTGGGTACGGGTCGGATTCAAAAAGCCCCTATTTTTTTAATTCAAAAGAAACAAAAACCTTTGGGATCTTGTAGTATCTGCAGTTTTAACTCCATTTAATCCTACCTTATCTCAGGGCAAACACTCTTCATGTGGCAGTTGCAGCATATGCTCACATTCACAGGTTTATTCAAGGTTTATTCGATTGTAGCATACAAAGCCCCAGAAGTCTTAATAAAGATTTGGAATATATATCTTTATTATAATCTCGTGGCTTTCAAATTCATTAGTTCTGTCTATATAACGTCCTGACTAATATCACGTTCTATAATCTGACATTACTTATCCTTTCATATGCCACCAAAGAATGTTACCATGGTATTTAGAGTGCATGCATGGTGTTCTGGAACTTTGTCATCTTCTGAAGGCTTTGAAACAGCCTTACAGGGTAGTTAAGCTTTGTTTCTTTAAAAGTGATATAAACATTTTATATATATTTCAATCACCCTTCAATGAGTTTACGAGGTAGCATTTTGGGTTATTATTCTAGTGATTTTTTTTATCTAAACTTTATATTAAAAAATATTTTAAACGTTTTTACTTTTCCTTCAAAGGCATTTTATGAAGTGACTGCTTGGTTCAAATTATCTGATTGTATCCAATAGGATCTGACAGTGCCATTTTCAGTCTGATTTCAGCTCTCAATGAAGTGGTTACTATGTAAATTTAAGTAAGTATAAACTGTAGCCTGTCATACACTGCTGCCTCCTAACTTGAACCCACATACAACACTGGAGCCTGTGACATCTGATTTGTCCACATCTTCAAACCTGGAATCTGTCAAAACATGCTACATCCTGACTTCCCCCATCCACAAAACTGTGGCCTGTCACACCCTGCTGCCTCCTAACTTGTCTCTACCCACAAAACTGGGGCCTGTCACACTCTGCTGCCTCCTGACTTGTCCCCAGCCCACCAAACTGGGGCTTTTCACAACATGCTAACTGCTGACCTGTCCCCATCCACAAAACTGGGATCTGATTCAGCTTACTTGCTCCAGACTTGTCCCTACCCAGAAAACTGTGGCCTATCAAAACATGCTACATCCTGTCTAGTCCCCATCTACAGAACTGGACCCTGTCACACCCTGCTGTCTTGTCCACATCCACAAAACTGGGGTCTTTCACAAAATGCTACTTCCTGACTTGTCCCCATCCACAAAACTGGGCCTATCACAACCTTCTATCTCCTGACTTGTCCCCATCTGCAAAACTTGGGTCTGACTCAGCCTACTTATTCATGACTTGTCCCCATCCACAAAACTGGGGTGTGACTCAGCTTGCTTCTTCCTGACTTGACCCCATCCACAAAACTGGGGTGTGACTCAGCTTGCTTCTTCCTGACTTGCCCCCATCCACAAAACTGGGGCTTGTCACAAGTCCTAATTTGTCACCACCCACAAAACCTAGTCCTTTCACAATACGCTACCTCTTGACTTGTCCCCATCCACAAAACTGGGGTGTGACTCAGCTTGCTTCTTCCTGACTTGCCCCCATCCACAAAACTGTGGTGTGACTCAGCTTGCTTCTTCCTGACTTGTCCCCATCCACAAAACTGGGGTGTGACTCAGCTTGCTTCTTCCTGACTTGCCCCCATCCACAAAACTGGGGTGTGACTCAGCTTGCTTCTTCCTGACTTGCCGACATCCACAAAACTGGGGTGGGACTCAGCTTTCTTCTTCCTGACTTGCCCCCATCCACAAAACTGTGGTGTGACTCAGCTTGCTTCTTCTTGACTTGTCCCCATCCACAAAACTGGGGTGTGACTCAGCTTGCTTCTTCCTGACTTGCCCCCATCCACAAAACTGTGGTGTGACTCAGCTTGCTTCTTCCTGACTTGCCGACATCCACAAAACTGGGGTGGGACTCAGCTTGCTTCTTCCTGACTTGCCCCCATCCACAAAACTGTGGTGTGACTCAGCTTGCTTCTTCCTGACTTGACCCCATCCACAAAACTGGGGTGTGACTCAGCTTGCTTCTTCCTGACTTGCCCCCATCCACAAAACTGTGGTGTGACTCAGCTTGCTTCTTCCTGACTTGCCGACATCCACAAAACTGGGGTGGGACTCAGCTTGCTTCTTCCTGACTTGCCCCCATCCACAAAACTGTGGTGTGACTCAGCTTGCTTCTTCCTGACTTGACCCAATCCACAAAACTGTGGTGTGACTCAGCTTGCTTCTTCCTGACTTGCCGACATCCACAAAACTGGGGTGGGACTCAGCTTGCTTCTTCCTGACTTGCCCCCATCCACAAAACTGTGGTGTGACTCAGCTTGCTTCTTCCTGACTTGCCGACATCCACAAAACTGGGGTGGGACTCAGCTTTCTTCTTCCTGACTTGCCCCATCTAGAAACTGGGGATGTCACTCCCTGCTGCCTCCTGACTTGTCCCCACCCACAAAACTTGGGCCTTTCTCACTATGCTCCCTCAAGACTTTCCCATCCACAAAACTGGGGCCTGTTACATCCTGCTGCTGCCTAAGTTTCCCCAGCCACTACAGTTTAACAATAGATTCATGTTACTTCAAAAGAAAACACAGCAATGGAAAAGAAAATCTTTATCACTGAAACCTTTTCACAATCAATGCACTTATGTCATTTGTTGTACAAAAGCCATCAAACTCTTAATCTAAAATACAACATATAAATAAACTACTCACCTTTTTTCAAGCACACTCTTTTATTCAGAGCTTGAATAACTGCTGAGATTTGAGCTGACATTGCAAGCTCCTTTTCTAATATACATTCTAGGATTTTTACCTGGGAAACCACTGGTATGTTAACCACTGGTATGTTAAACTGAAAAGATGAAGGAACTCCAGTACCCATGCTGCTATTTTTGTCTATTTGGTATCTTCAGCACCATGACCTCTGTTTTAGAGAGCTTAAGTGCCAACCCATTATGCCCCAACCATTGTTTCTTAGTGGACAGGCAGATGTTAACTAATCCAAAATAGCAGACCAAGATGTTAAGAAAGGGACAAAAAAAATCCTGAATATTGTCTACATATATATGGTAGCCCTCACAGAGCCCAGCCAACAATCTGCCTTAAGGTTCCATGCAAATGTTAAGCAACTTAGCAGAGATACCAAGCCCTGGGGGACACTGGTTGTTATTGAATGCCAGTCTGAATCCTTGAGGCCTAAAGTGACACAGTGAGATTTCTCAGAAAGACATGACTGAATCCAATTAAGTACGGTGCCAGAAATACCAAATCCTCACAACTTATATAACAAAATCTGATGGTTTACGGTATCAAAGGCTGGAGAAATGTCCAATAAAACTAAAATTTAGCCTTATCCATGTTTGAAGCCTCTCTTAAACACATAACACTGATATTCCTTTATTGTCAAGTGCTAAACAGCCTTGCAAAAGCCAAAGTGAAATTGGTTAAGGATCTGATGTTCCTGCAGAAAATTGTCAAGTTGCTTTAACACAGCTGCTTCAATAATTTTAGAAAGAAAAGATAGCAAAGAAATAGGTTAACAATTTTACAAATCAGAAGCATCCAACGTGAGTCTCTTTAATAATGGTCAACACAACCTTTCTGTAAGGTGTTAGGTAAATCACCTTCTGATTGTAGCCAGCTTTAGCTATTTGACCTAAGTAAAAACTTAGCAGAATCACTTTGCAATCTATAGTAGATTAAATGAGACTTACAGACATCAAGGGTCTCATAAGTTTGAGAACATTGCCAATACCTTTCATGCCTTCTCAATGCCTGATGGGCGAGGCATAATTCTTCTGTAAATCATTTAGCAAACTTGCCTGTATGAACCTAAGTCTTAACCACTGGAGCAATCACATCTAAAGTATTAACAATCACGGATTCCCATTCCTTAACAGCATTGTTCACACACAATGGATTGAATTGCCCCAACACTATAGATAACTTTTCTTTTAACAGATCAAAATCTAAATGTGGTCTTTTAGATATTTTCCTACCATAAGAGTTAGAAATGGGGCATGCCTGCAATGAAAGGAATGCAAAATGTATTAAGTATTGGATAAAAAAAGAGAAGTCAAGAAACCCATAATAACATAGTAAAGAAGGCAGAAAAAGACCAAATGGTACATCCAGTCTGTACAGTAAAGTTTGTTAAGGAAGTAACTGCTGCTCTGTGCACATTACCCCCATGTTTCTGTTAAGGGTAGTAATTGTGTTACCACCAAGCCTTATGTCAAGGGTAGCAATATTAAAAATCAGAACCAAGCACTGTCAAATCCAAAATAACTTGCTGCTAACAACATTTTTTTACAGCGTGAGAAGCCTACATGATAATTCAGACAATGTTGCATAAATGTGCTTTGCTTTTGGACTTGGCCGTAGTAGTCTTCTGCTTTTTTTCCCTAATGTCTGCGTGTCAGAACCCTGGAACATAAAAGTCAGAACGCAATGTCAGCTGTTGTCTGAATCTTATTCCCTTTCTTTCCTCCTGCTCCTATAGCAGAGAGCAATGTTGCAGTTGCATCAAAATCATGAAAGCTATTTAGTTAAGGGTAATAATCCCCATACCTTCTGTTAAGGCAGTGGTTTATAACCCTGTCCTGGGGAATCCCCAGCCAATCAGGTTTGCAGGATATCCACAGTGAATATTCATGTCCATGTAAATTTTTTTCTCATGTGCACTTTGTGGTAATACCACAATTATTACATTTCCTACCTGTAACCACTGTGGGAGAGTGAGAGAGAAAGCACCAATCTATAAGGCCTGGGTAGTAGTTAGCTATTTATATCTCTATAGGAGGCCCACCTAGTAACTCAAGGTGAGGTTTAGGTAGTATTGCAGGGGTTAGGGGCCACTTTGACATGCAGAGTGAGACATACAAACAGAACAGTACACTCTTATGAAGATTTGATGTTCTTCGAAGTGAGGAAACTCACACAATGATGAGATTTGTACAAAGTTCTCTCAACCTAGCTTGATGTTAACTAGCTTGAGAGAATTTTGTACAAATCTCATCAGGGGCTGTATATTATATCATCAACTATCTACAGCCCTTGAGGCAGCCCCAATGTAGGGCCAAAATTCAGCCTGAGTCAGGCTTGTCTAAATGAAATATGTCTCCATAGAATAAAAGTTTCTGATCGGACATTCTTGGCTTCTAATCCACTTTGTTACCCTTACGGCTTTTTTAGACAGCCTTCCTTGTTGCTTTGTTGGTCCTCCTCTTATATATGAACAGTATTTTACAATAGCATTTACGTTTAGAAAGATTTCAGTTCACACTCCTATGATTTTGTGGTAGTTATTGTGTTTAATTGGGAAGAGTCATGCCTATGTTTTTTAGTAATGAATATGCATGATACCTATTTTCATACACTTGGTCTCCAATGTTTGCAAATTTAGCTCATACATATTGGGGCGGATTTTCAGCGCCCTGCTCGCCTAAATCCGCCCAAAACCGGGCGGATTTACGCGAGCAGGGCCCTGCGCGCCGGGAAGCCTATTTTACATAGGCCTACCGGCGCGCGCAGACCCCGGGACTCGCGTACGTCCCGGGGTTTTCGGAGGGGGGCGTTTCGGGGGCGTGTCGGCCGCGTTTTGGGGGTGGGTACGGGGCGTGGCTATGGCCCGGGGCGTGGCCGCGCCCTCCGTACCCGCCCCAGGTCGCGGCCCGGCGCGCAGCAGGCCCGCTGGCGCGCGGGGATTTACGTCTCCCTCCGGGAGGCGTAAATCCCCCGACAACGGTAAGGGGGGGGTGTAGACAGGGCCGGGTGGGTGGGTTAGGTAGGGGAAGGGAGGGTAAGGTGAGGGGAGGGCAAAGGAAAGTTCCCTCCGAGGCCGCTCCGATTTCGGAGCGGCCTTGGAGGGAACGGGGGGAGGCAGCGCGGCTCGGCGCGCGCAGGCTATACAAAATCGATAGCCTTGCGCGCGCCGATCCAGGATTTTAGTGGATACGCGCGGCTCCCGCGCGTATCTACTAAATCCAGCGTACTTTTGCTTGAGTCTGATGCGCAAGCAAAAGTAGGCTGTTCGCGCGCCTCTTAAAATCTACCCCATTAATTGTAGCAATCCTGAAAACCTAACTGGTTAGATGTGCTTCCATTTGAGGGTTGCGAAACACCAACGTGAAAATATTTGCATGAAGATGAATAATTTTAGTCTCATAAAGCAAGGAATTAACCCTTTCACTCTTTAGCCACAATTTTCTTGATTGCTATTCCTGTTACTTCTTAGCTTTAACCTTACCAACTTTTTGGAATTTCAAGAAAACCAACATTTGACCTTTTGGGGGGATCTTCAAATTTGGCTTCTGCATGGGAAGAATGAGAGGTTCCATTTTTTTTTAAATTTTATTTCCTTCATATATTTTTTTAAGTATAATTTTGATGTCTTTCTCTGTTAAAATTTGGATGAAATCACAAATTCTGGCAAAATAAATCATACAACTTCCCTACAAATTTCCTGACACCTTGATGTATGATCAATGAATACTCTATGGATGGAACCACAAAAATAGTGAATTGTAAAACAGTATTTAAGAGATGTGCAGATCTTTTGGGACTGGCTAATACTAGTCATAGAAAGCAATGCAGGTACAAGATAGTATCAGAAATGTATTACAAGATATTAGAAAATTCTACTTGGCTTTCTGTAGTCATGTGCTTTTGTTTGAAATGACATAGATAATGTCATTGCCATGGTCTGTATCATTTCATGTCCTTTTTAAAAAAAACAATAGGAAAAATACCTCAAAATTGCATGTTTTATTTTCTATCATTTTTAGTGCGCATGATTTTCAAAGTGTGCACTATTCCTGCATAGTGCACACTGTTTCTGAATTCAGATCATATGCATGGCACTACATAGCATTTGTCACTAGGGGTATGCACTACCATGCTTAACAGAATGCAAGGGGGTAATTTGCACAGAGTGGCAGTTACTACCCTTAACAATAGGCATGGGGGTAACCTGCATGGAGTGGCAGTTACCATAAAAGCAACTTGCTGGGCAGACTGATGGACATTTTGGTCTTTATCTGTCATCATTTACTGTGTTACCATGTTTTTATTCAGTTCATTTTGTTTCACTGGGAGCATGGTTTTGGATGAATTTTGTTTTGCTGGAATTGGTTTTAAATGTGTTCTAGTTATTATTTGTTTTGAGAAATAGCACACAGTATTTCAAAATAGTGCACGCTATTTCCACTTAGTATGTATTATTTCCAATTAGTGCATACTATTTGGAAAAAGCACACACTATTCAGAAGTAGTGCTCTTTGTTTCCTAAAATGAATAACCCAAACATTTTCAGATTTTTCGTCATCACCAAGGATTTGTTTCATTTAATGGAAACCAAAACGAAAGAGTGTTTTTTTCAGTTAGAATTCCTTATTCATTGTAAAAAGATGTACATCCATACTTATCCCTGAGCTATAAGGATAGCTGCTGATTGTTGTATTTCTTCACAAATTAAAACAACTGACTTTTTTCAACTTGTATATCTCAGAGAAATACATATCTGCTTCTTTGTTCTTTTCCTAAAAAATAATTTAATTTTTCTGCACTGCGAAGCCACACTATTAAACCTCAAGTAAGCCATACACATTTAGCAAACACTTTTTTAAAATGTTTGATTGATTGTAGCTTGGGAACTTGTCTTCCCTTTCAATGGTTAAAGAACTATGTGTATAAATTGTTTTTAAATCACAAGATGCCCTTGCCGCAATTCATGTATTATCCATTTATAAGCTTAATGTTCATTGCTCAGAACAGTTGAGACAAGCAAAATATGGCACTATTTTATCCCTACTAGCAATTGTTGATAGAGAAACTGGGAAAGCAATGAGAACAGAGACCAAACTTTAACTGGAGTGTGTTATAGTTCTGGCAGTGGACCCTTGGTCCGAGGTAGAGTCAGCGCTACCTAGGAGAGTAAACCCTCTTAGGTCCCTACCATCGGAAGGTGAGGCCTGGTGATGTAGACATGGAATGAAGACTTCACCCTGGAAGCTCGCGATTCCCCCAGGAGGAGCCCGTAGGAACCCGGCCGCTGGGACTTAGGAGACTCCCTGGAGACCGAAGAAGATCTGGATGCAGGCGCCTCCTGCAGGTCATGTAATCCAGATAGCTGGCGCCTCCAGCAGATCAAAGTCGATTCAAGTATAGATCTTCAGAGACTGGTCCGAAGTCGGTCCGAGGGACTAAGCCAGAAGAATGGTCGGAAGCCGGTCCAGGGGTCGAAGCCAGAGATTGGTCGGAAGCCGCTCCAGGAGTCGAAGCCAGAGGAAATCCGTCCAATGAGGGGAGAACCAGGAACAAGGATCAAGAAGAACAGGAACCAGACGAGCAGGCTGTGGACCAAGAACTCAAAGCATAAGACCAAGAGCCAAGATACCAAGGCAAGGTCTGAGGAGCAGACCTTGCCTTAAATACAGGGCACCAGGAAGTAGGGATGTGAATCGTTTTAGGACGATTAAAATTATCGTCCGATAATTTTAATATCGTCTTAAACCGTTATGGAACACAATACAATACAGATTCTAATGATTTATCGTTATAAATCGTTAGAATCGTGAGCCGGCACACTAAAACCCCCCTAAAACCCACCCCCGACCCTTTAAATTAAATCCCCCACCCTCCCGAACCCCCCCCCAAATGAGTTAAATAACCTGCGGGTCCAGCGGCGGTCCGGAACGGCAGCGGTCCGGAACGGGCTCCTGCTCCTGAATCTTGTCGTCTTCAGCCGGCGCCATTTTCCAAAATGGCGCCGAAAAATGGCGGCGGCCATAGACGAAAAAGATTGGACGGCAGGAGGTCCTTCCGGACCCCCGCTGGACTTTTGGCAAGTCTCGTGGGGGTCAGGAGGCCCCCCACAAGCTGGCCAAAAGTTCCTGGAGGTCCAGCGGGGGTCAGGGAGCGATTCCCACCGCGAATCGTTTTCGTACGGAAAATGGCGCCGGCAGGAGATCGACTGCAGGAGGTCGTTCAGCGAGGCGCCGGAACCCTCGCTGAACGACCTCCTGCAGTCGATCTCCTGCCGGCGCCATTTTCCGTACGAAAACGATTCGCGGCGGGAAATCGCTCCCTGACCCCCGCTGGACCTCCAGGAACTTTTGGCCAGCTTGTGGGGGGCCTCCTGACCCCCACGAGACTTGCCAAAAGTCCAGCGGGGGTCCGGAAGGACCTCCTGCCGTCCAATCTTTTTCGTCTATGGCCGCCGCCATTTTTCGGCGCCATTTTGGAAAATGGCGCCGGCTGAAGACGACAAGATTGAGGAGCAGGAGCCCGTTCCGGACCGCCGCTGGACCCGCAGGTTATTTAAGTTATTTGGTGGGGGATTTAATTTAAAGGGTCGGGGGTGGGTTTTAGGGGGTTTTAGTGTGCCGGTTTTTCGATTTTTTCGATTTTTCACGATTGTTCCGGCGAGGGATGGGGTTCGGGAGAGTGGGGGATTTAATTTAAAGGGTCGGGGGTGGGTTTTTAGGGGGTTTTAATGTGCCGGTTTTTCGATTTTTCGATTTTTTCGATTTTTTAACGATTTTTAACGATTTTTCACGATATTTTACCCCCCCAAACGGCAACAATACGATTCCCTCCCCCTCCCAGCCGAAATCGATCGTTAAGACGATCGAGGACACGATTCACATCCCTACCAGGAAGAAGTCCCAAAGAGGAGCCATGACCATTTCCTGTCATGGCCCCTTTAAATCATCTCAGCAGCTCTGCGCGTGGCTCTAGGAGGCCCGGCAGGGGCAGAGTCAGCAGAACGGTGGCCATCAAGGAATCGGCACAGCCACGAAGAGAATCTCAGCGGCAGCTGCCGGCTCCTGCGGCCGTCCCAGGAAGGGCCCGACGCCGCGGGTGAGTGGCTGGCCCCGGTTGCGGACCGCTGCGGCCAGCAGCCGTAACAGAGTGTGAAATGTAAATACTTACTAACATATTTTAATGACATACTTAAAAGATCAAGCCTTAGTTAAGTTTGTCACTCTTAACTAAGCCAAAACCAGCAGTCTTTATCCCTTATTTCATGATATTTATCAATAACATAATAAAGTTCTCCTAGTTCCTCTGTTAGAGATTCAGTGCACCTGAGCGTAGATGTTGGGGAGTTCTGGACACAATCACGGCCCAGAACTCCACCTCGGGGATTCATAAAGACAATCGAACTGACCTTATCACCAGTAAGAATATGTTCCTCTCTGGGGCTAATTTTCACTGTATTGATTATATCACCAGTAAACTCACAGGGTTTAACCCCTTGGGCTCCAAGTCTCCTTGTGCAAAGGCTACCCACCCTGTCACAGCAATATAGACATATATAGACAATATAGACAATATAGACAGAATACTGTGACATAGTATAACATTACTGTATGATATGCTGTAATATACCATGACATATGTATTGAACTTGCATCATTGTTCCACATTCATACCTAAAAGTAGATTTATTCAAAGTAATGTGACATAGCACTGTACTTTGTCCATTTTTCTAGTTAATGGGTAGCAACTTATGTGCCCATTAAATCAATATATAGTTGCAAACGATAGTATCCCCTTACAAACATGTAGTATGATGCAATTTGCTGATACACATTTGTCAGAATAAAACCTAAATATTCATGCTAATGCTTATTTTAATTAAGGTTAACCTAAGCTTATAATGATTTGGAGTCTAAAGCAATCTCATGTTATTTAATAGCTTCAACAATTTAATTACAAACAGTTCCCTGCTCATCCTGTGGTTATAATTCAGTCAATTACTACTAGGTGCTTCAGGGCTCAGAAGCCAGGTATGCAAGACAAGACAAGCATGGGAATAAATAGTTGTTTAAATACAGGTAGGAATAAAATACAACATCTAGCGTAACTATCTAAAGGCCTTACACAAAGCAGATGAAAGGTCTGCCATGTTTACTCATTTAGACATTTTCTTTTTCCTCGCTAGTGAGTAATTGTGCAAGCTGGTGTTTCTTCCTTTCCAATCTAATTAGCTTACTGCAAACATCTTCAAGGTCATCGATCAAGGCCAAGGTGATTAAACATAAGCATTAGCTAATGATAAGATGAGACATATGAGAGCATGTGACCTGCCAAATCCAATTGGACCAAGTTTACTAATAAACAGAAGTGAAAAACCTAACATCCTGAGAATTCCTAAGATATTTTCTTTATCACAACATAAATTCAGACACTTTTTTGCTGTTGGAGCTCAGATACATCTTGTAAAGCTCAAAGTGAAAGGTTTGAGTGAGATATTCAAAGCTGTTGCTAATACTCATGGTACATTGAGAGTATCCATTCCTTAAAAGTTGGTGAGCACAGTAAGATTAGGTTAATTTCATGTATAGACTAAACACTAAAAGCAGCAGCAATTTATTGGGACCTAGGGTTAAATATCAATATGAAACAAAAAAATTATTCACAATATTGAGAGGTATCAACTACCTCAGGTGCAATTGCCTCCTCTCTCCTACTTTAATTATCCCTTACCCACATCCTCCTTCAACTCCCCATCCCAATATTCTTATTGCATTTGGTAATAGATAACTCTGCCACACCGTTATTCTCAAACAAGATCTTTTATTGGATGGATTTGGCCGCAGCATAGATTATTTGTACACAGCAATTTAATAACTAATATCACTTACTAAGCATATTTTCAGATCCCCAGGAGGTGACTACGCCCTCTGAAAATCAATTCACAAAAGTGCCATAGTTCTCTTGCTACTGCCATGAATTGTCATTGGGGACACACGGCAGTCAAAGTCTCGCCCCTCTGGTTAGCCTGCAAATCAATCCGTCATTGCTAACTAGTGGTCTGTGGTGCAATGATATCCTGGTCTGTCAAAGATAAGGATTTGCTCATCCATCAATGCCAACACAATTTGGGTGGTAAGCAGCCCAAGCCCCTGGCCTTCAAAGCCAAAAGTGACTGGCAAGTAGTCTAGCTTTCACCCACCAATGCAAGGTAAAAAGAAGAATATAGCACTGCTTGTATTCTCTGCCCAGCCAGCTTTGAACATTGCACTCCCAGGATGTGGTCAACCCCCCCCCCCCCCCCCCCCCCCCCCCCGCGTCATACACACACACACACACACACACACACCCCTCGTTCTGTGACTGTTAGGCAATGCCCCATACCTGCCACACTACATCAAAACTGGGAAACCTGTCCCCAAGAGAGGCAGGCTGGGTGGAACAAACTGCTGAAAGAAGAGGCTGGTGGGTGGGTCGGCCTGCCCTTAAATTGTTCTCAGTGGTTCACCCCCCCCCCCCCCCCCCCCAGCTTCTGCTCCTCCCCTGCTTCAGAAGCATTGCACCTTCATAGTTGTGGCTGCCTCCCTCATGTGGGGAGAGGTTGGATCTTTAACCACCTCAGGTGCAATTGCCTCCTCTCTCCTACTTTAATTACCCTACACCCACCTCCCCTTTGACTCCCCTCCCAATATTCTTATTGCATTTGGTAATAGACAACTCTGCCACACCGTACAGTCTCAATTGTTAGATGTATATGGCCACAGAATAGATTACTTTTACACAGAAATTAAATTACTTATATAACTTACTAAGCATATTCTCAAATCCCCAGGGGGTGACCATGCCTTCTGAAATTCAACTCACAAATGTGTCATAGTTATCATGCTACCGCGATGAATCGGCATTGGGGACAGGACTGTCAAAGCCTCCCCCCTCTAGTTAGCCTGAAAAATGATCTTTCATTGATGACTAATTGTCTGTGGTTCAATGATATCCTGGTCCTTTAAATAGAAGGATTTGCTCAACCAGCAATGCCAGCACAGTTGGGTGGTAAGCAAGCCAGGCCCCCAGCCTTTAAAGGCAAAACCTAGACTGGCAACTCGTCTCACTCTTACTCATCGAAGTGAAGTAAGAACAAGAATATAGTGCTACATATATTCTCTGCCCAGCTAGCTATGAACATTGCACTCACCATGCATTCCAGGAGGTGGTCAACCCCCCGCCATGAGCCCCAGAGTAGCGACTAACTTACCTGCGGCCATATCCCAGAAGAGCCAATGTTACCCTTAAAAAAGGATGGTCGAGCCATAATATTATTATTAAATATTACAAATTGCTGCGGGGGTATCCAAGTCCCCAACCATCACTAGCTCAGCACAATGCCACATGGCACCAGCATACAAGCTTGACCACAGTTTGTAACAGTACCACAAAGGTGTATGCCCTAATGCTGGGTGTCCCAGCCAAACGTCTGTGCCAATACTGGTGTGAGCATCTGCATAGCGCTCTTGTACAGGAAAGCTGTCCAGAGACTAGGTAGTACAGCCCAAAAACCCTTTTAGCACAGGGCTGCACAAGCCACAGAAGATTGCTGTCATGAGAGAAAAAAAATGGATGAATGGGAAGCCTGATATATGACATGGATGCTGTGCCTGTGCTGTATGCATTAAAAACTCTAAGTGGAATAAAGTGATCATTGAATTACTTTCACTGAGCACATTCTTTGAGCACAGAGGAATAGCACTGTGCATGCATGCACAGGTACAAGCAAAGAGCTCCTGTGCAGAAAAGTGATGACTTCTGAGACCCAGTGCTATAGAAAAACCCTTAAGTGTGAGGTTGCAAGAGCCACAAGAGACTGCTGTCTCAACTGACAGAATAAACTGAATGATTAAAAGGCCTGAGATGCGATGACATGTCTGCTATGGTTCTGTGTAGAATTTTATTTTTTTTTTTAATGAGGAATGCTCATCAGTCCCCGGTATCAAACCCATATCACATATTCACTATCTTGGAATTGTTCATATGAATGAGAAGAGGCAAGTGCCATGCTCTCGACTGTAATTCGGCAATATCTAGTCCATAAGCAGGAATGCTAAGACACCTGGGGATGGGCAGATTAGTAGAATGGAGTTCTACAGGGTATGCAACAGAGCTTATCATGATTGCCAATTCCTGTGGGTAAATCTGCCAGGCATCCTGCAGAAACTTTGTCGAAGATGTGCAGGTGTACTGTCTCTTAGATGAACTCCACTCAAATAGGAATAAACATTGAAGAGAAGCCAGAGAGATAGCTCATAGCAAGAAAAATATGTAGAAGTGTAATGCCATATATGCCCAATGCAGGCACCTATCTATGTAGAATTAGCATGCATGGAGATTGTGAGTACAATATACCCAGATGTGAAAGATGGCTATGCCTCTGCAACATCACTGTAAGGCCCTTTGGATCCCACGATGCCTATGATATATGCACTGGCAAGTCACATGCCCTGGCTTTGGGCTGTGAGAAGGAGTATGCACATACATTAATTAATTTTCAGAGAATGAAGGGTTATCTCAGATGCAGACCAATCTATGATATCATAGTTGAGAAAGTAGAACACCCACAGAGGAACCATCCCATCCCGCGGACAATCCGTTGCCCTCAGACCCTGTACCCACCTCACTATTACTACTAGAGTTCATCACAGAATTCACCAATAACAATGTGTTATATACACTGGTCTTGCGCAGGTAGCATGCTATCAGCAAAGCACTCCTGGCAAGTTAGCATTTCAATGTTCTCAACTGTAGGAATACCTGCATAACACAGAGACACAAGAGTACGAAGCAATCGTCTTTAAAGTTAGGCCAGTCAACTCACTCTGGAACTGAGACAGGAATAGTACGGCACCTGAAGACTAAAAGCTCCACAGCACCTGATGACTAAAAAAGTTACATCTACAGTCAATAACTTACAGATAGTAGATTTATACAAATTGCCAATATACAGAGACCTGACCTGTATATGCTGTCTAAAAGGCCAAGTGACATTCGCACTACTGCCAGGTGAGAACGACAGCAGATGATGGGTGCATGGATGACATTTATGACCTGCTAAAGAAGGAGAAAATGATGACACACAGAATGGAGCATGCAAGAGATGGAGGAGCCCCTGGTACTACCTAATCCAGATAGTGATTGTTTAGTATCTGATCAAACCAAGACAATATGCTAAAAATTGTTTAAGGAAATGAAGATGATTAAATCTGAGAAATTTTGTTGTAGCAGAGTGGCATGCCTTAATACTATTTGACTGCCACGTGAAAAGTAAAAACTTAGGATTGATTGACCTCTATTGCAAGAATACATGCCTGCCTGATCAGTCATGCTGGATTATTCCCAATGTAAAGGGATACGAGTATCAATGACATAACTCCACCTATAATACCCAAGTTCACCTACAGGGAAGTGAGCAACTGAAAAGATAAGAAAAGGCCACAGGACCTTAAAAAGATCTTAGAGAAATCCTATCAAGTGCAGAGAAATTGGGGGGTAATATCTAATAGCCTCATATGCATGGAATTTACATGTGATGAGCGATATCAGCTACATGCATTATTGGGTGCATGTTTTGGACACACTAATCTCCTTATTGCATCAGGTGCTAGTCTAGCATATCCAAAACATGTGTACAACCACAGGTAAACCTAGGCTGAGCACACTTTATTGCATCAGCCCCAATGACAGTATGATGGCAGATTGTCATCTGGAGACACGAGGTGTGAAATATAAGACTTGCCCGTCCAACACCCTTAAGCCATAACTATTAACTGTATGCCTACCAGATAATGGCGCTCCAGGATTCATTGATAGAGAATGTGTAAAAGCATCTAGCATAGCTGGATTTAACCAGGAATGGAAGGATCCTGGAGGAAAAGTTCCAAATCATTAAGTAGGTCTATTTGGAGAGAGACACCACTTACCTAGGGTGCTAGCAGCATGGGATCTATCTAAATGAACACATGGATACTTGCAATTTGGCAGTTGTCTGCATATCTGAGTAGCATAGCAATACAAAAGAGTTCTGACCCTGAGTGGTGCAAATGGATCCCTTGCCTCCAGGTTCCACTGGGATGCTGTTCCATGCATCCACTATACAAGCTGAAGTCCCTAACTATATCATGCTTTAGACCACTGACCATTGGGTAGCCACCCTCTGGACTAACTGCAGCTGGTTTACATAGTTGAAAGTGCAGTCTCCAGGGTTGTACCCAATATTAAAAGTGAGGTCTTACCAGGAACTTAATACCTGGGAAATATCATCTCCCCCCACTTTTTTTTTTTTTGCTGATCATTCATCTACCTTTAAAGCCAAGCAACTTTCTGGTTTACGCTGATATTTTATTGGCGGGCAAGCTCTGGACACAACACAGGCCAGGAAAGAGGTGTACCCTTGGATCCTCCGAAGTCGGAACAGGAACAGTCTCTGAATTAAAACATGGAACTTGGAATCTGGAACTCGGGCTTTAAAATCAAGGAACCTCCAGAGGCATGGGTTGCTCAGGACCTGGAACATCAGGACTTGGACATCAGGACCCGGACAACAGGACTCGAACATCATGAGATGATCAGGAATGAAGATGCCAGGCAGGAGCAGGATGCAGAGAAGTCCAAAGAGGAGAAGCTCCCAGGAGGACTAGCTCCTTGCCAAGGCAAGGAGTGAATGAAGTCTGAGCCCTTTTGTAGGGTTCTGCAGGAAACACCTGGGGAGCAGTCCGAGGAGGGCCACACCTACTCTGGCCCTTTAAGTAAGAAAGAGAGGCGTGGCCTCATGCCTTAGGAGGGACAGGAACAGGAAGTAAGACCCTGGACAGTGGCATCCCTGCTGCAACGTGGAGGAGTAGGACCTGGGCCTCTGGGCAGGCCCTGATAACGACAGCGGCATCCAGCCATGGGAAGGCAGCTGGGGGTGGCTCCCTGCCACGGCGAGACCAGGGATGAAGGCCCCTCCGGGCCGTGGAATGGTGATGACATCAGTGGCTCCTGCCACACAGAGGTAAGCGCCTGCTCACGGCTAGGCCCATGAGCATGAGCGCAACAAGTAATGTGACACCAAGTGTGCCGTGAATAGTTGATGGCACCATGAAGTGCTAACAAAATACCAGAAATGGCAGAAAATCCATCAAGGCAGTTATAGAGGATGATAGCAACTGAAAAGTGGCATGAAGATTCCAAAGCATCAAAAGAAGTGCAAAGCAGTCACCCAGAATGTCAAAAATATCCTAAGACTGTAAATGAGGGGCAAATGGAATCAACACAATTGGCAGAAATCCCTAGCCAGAGGAAACCATTGATAGAGGTCATTTTTAATGAAGCTGGCTGTTCAGGCATGGAGTTAGTCTTCACTGGAGAATAAGATGTTACAGACTAGAAGCACCAAATGAGTTTTAGCCACCAGCTGTTAAATGTCCTGTGATTCAGGAAATCCAGGATACAATTCTTCTTCTGAATCAGTATTTGTAAATACTGCATCTATTACCTCAGAAGCAATAATCATGAAAAAACATGGTCTCAGTAGTTCTGGGTACTGTAATTCTACAGTCTTTGCCTTTTACTATGGTATTATCTATCAACGGCTAATTGCCAGATTTGTAACAACAAATTCCAAGACTGTATAAGACACCAAACAAAATGTATAAAAGTCTCGGTAGCAATGTAATGACAAATTAGAATCCAAAGAAATTATTGTATGTGTGTGTAAATATATATGTATGTATGTATATATATATATACATGTTATTCATTTACAAGATAAGTCACTTGTCTATTCAATGGATTCTGCATTGAGTTTTCAGCTCACTTTGTAGATATGACAGCATGGAATTACATCATTGAAGGAGTTAAACTTTTTCTTTTCATTTCATTAAAAACTACAAGAACCATAAAAGTGGACCTACTTCAATTCAACCCATACTTGATATATTAGGTTTATTAAGTGGTGGTCCCACATATATATGCAAGATTTTATTTGGATTCTAATTTGTCATTACATTGCTACCAAGACTTTTGTACATTTTGTTTAATAGAACATGAAACTATTAAAGATAGCTGGTTGGGTAAGCCGTGGGTAAACCTAAAGGATGCCAGGGCAAGATCAAGAGTCAGCAAGTACCATAAGGGAAGATGATTTAGAAGGAATCTTGTAGATAGCTGGAGTAGCAAAGGAAACACCTTAAGTACCAAGATTGACTTGAATCAGTAATGGTATCAGTGGAGCTGGTGATTAAAAATAGAAATGTTAGGAGCAGAGCAATACAGTGAGAAAAGTAGAAGTAAAACTTCTAAGGTGAAATTTGAGGCCTGAGGAAGAGGGGTAACAAAATCGAGAGGAATGATGCAGCAGGGCTGCAAAGCAACAGATGGCAAGAGCAAGAGTCGGCAAGCACCATAGGGGTAGGAGATTTGAACTGAAGCATTGACACTCAGAAAGGAGGATGCCTGTTCCAGTCAAAGATGCAAAGTGTTTGATCCTACAGTAATATATGACTCTGTCAATGATTAAGCCATGCAATTTTTAAGTTCACATGGCTGGTACAGTGAAACTGAGGATGCCTCTTGAAATTGGTTATAGTTCTATCTGTTACTTGTATAACTGTGGTGATTGCAAAGTTGATATATGCTGACAAGTGCAGATACTCAAGACTTAGTGCAAGAAATTACAATAGCATAGAGTCATCAAATACCCCAAGTTGTACCTCAAAGGCTGAGATAGGAGGAAGCATGCAGAACATTGGATTGCCCGGGCAAAAGCAAGAGTCACCATGCATGTAGAAGGGGATTGGGAAGGAACTTTATAGATACCTGGGATTGGGGATGCCTGTCCTAGTCAGAGCTACTGGCTGATCTTCCAGTAGCATATGCTTCTATTAAATATTAAAAGTTGAACAGTATCTGGATTGGCATGAAGAACCCAAGGAGTGATGCAGCAAGCATGCAAAGCAATGGAATGCAAAGGCAAGATCAAGAGTGGCTAGAGTAGTAGAGGAAGCACCCTAAGGTACCAGCTTGGAGCTTTAGTGGCAGCAGTGGCACCAGAGATCATTAAAAACTGAAATGGAGACATAAGATATTCTGCACACCAATCCAGTAAAAAAAACATATTTTTCACAGTACAACTGCTGTATTAATCATTGCTTTATAAGTACCAATAAATGGCGCCAAAGCTGTATAATTGAGTAAGTTTCTTGTAGCATTTGGAAAATATAGTACCATCGCAGGCAGAAAATGTAACATTCTTAGGGACTGCTAAGTTTATTTGAAATTATTTCTGATCCTAAGCCTTTTTCATAATGTTTTGCATGAGCATAATTTGGGATCAAAGTCATATGACTGCATTTAACCTTGAGAGCTGATGTGCATCTCAAACAGACTTTCTAAATACAAGATGAGGAGTGCAGTGAATCACAAACAGCACAAAGGCTTAGACAGGCCTCGACAGCAAGAAACAAAACAAACAAAAAAAAGAGATGGGATGGGAGGAGAAACTTATATTTTTATATTTTGTCTTTTTTTTCACATTATTATCTGGGGATGAAACACTCCAGAATAAATAATCAACCACCAAACAAGCAGGGTGGAAGAACTAAGATAAGATCCAAATAGGAAATAACATAGTGGAACCAAAATTTCCGTGCTACTACTACTACTTAACATTTCTATAGCACTACACGTCATACACAGATCTGTAAAAACATCCAAAAAGACAGTCCCTGCTCAATAGAGCTTACAATCTAATAAATCAAACATACAGGACAAAAGACTTGGGGTATTTCATAAAGCAAGACAATGGTTAAAAAGAGAAGAAAGTCAGTTAACAAAACTAAAAGCAGACAATCAGGCATAAAATTGAAAAGCTGTTTCAAAAAGGCGGGTCTTTAGATGGGATTTAAACATGACAAGAGAGGAAGCATGACGTACCAGTTCAGGAAGACTATTCCAAGCACATGGCACAGCCAATTGTAAAGCATGGAGTCTGGAATTGGCAGTTTAGAAGGGCACAGATAAGAGTGACTTAACCAACAAGTGGAGTACACTAGGAGGGATATAGAGAGAGATAAGAGAGGAGAGGTAGTGAGGTGCTACAGAGTGAAGGCATTTGTAGGTGAGAAAGAGGAGCTTGAACTGTATTTGGGAGCAGATAGGGAGCCAATGCAGTGACTTCAGAAAAGGGATTACGTAAGCATAGTGACTTTAGTGAAGGATAAGTCATGCAGCTGAATTTAGAACAGATTGCAGTAGAGAGAGATGGCTTGCCGAGAGACCTGTGAGGAGCAGGTTGCAATAATCTAAGCGGGAGGAGATGAGAAAATGGATAAGGGTTCTTGTATTGTGTTCATAATAGACATGACAGGTAGGCATAATAATAGCATGAAACCCAAGATCAGGATCTGTCAGATAGGCAGAGTGGTAGCAGTAAGTGAAGCTGAGAGAAAGAAAGACTCCTAAGGTGAAGAATAAGGAGTATATAACAAAAGCAGAATGACATTAGAGGTGTTTGTCTTCTTGTGGAGGCACTTGCGATTTGTCAGATTTTGTATAAGAGAATGATCTCTCATCGTTATCTTTTTTGTGACATTAGTTTTAATTTCATTCCTTACTTTAATTTGATCTTGCTTCTGGGTGGCACTTTAGGTTTCATGTGAAATTGTTTTCTGATTGAAACTTGGTCATAATCAGAACATGAAATGGTCTCTCCTCAGTTTGACTTTTCTGGTAACTTGTGAGGATTGCTTTATTTAAAAAAAAAAACTTTTCCCATATTCTGTAGGTGAACACAGGCTCTTCTATTTCTTGATATTCTGGTTTTGCATGAATTATCCCTTCCTTCTGAAACATGTACCACATTCAGAACATGTAGGTAGTCTCTGCTCTACATATTTTCTGTTCTGTATGTATTTCTTCCTTCTGACTGAGGGGTCTAACCATCAGAGAAAAGGGATGAGAAAACCAGGATGAGACTATAATTGGGTAGAATAAACTGAAGACCCATAAAACAGGTTAAGGGGAGGATAAACGTATTTTTTTTTCTTTTTTCACATTTTTGTCTGAAGACAAACACCTCAGTATAGCCCAAAGCCAGTGGATACTTGAACAATCCTGAATGGGGGCCCAATTAAGGAAGAAAAAAATGGCTCACATTGTCGAGTCTTGGTACTGCAAAGGTACTGCAAGCTCAGTAGGTAGGGAGCTGCCAGAATCTACTGACATCACTGTGAACATACATTGGCTTAGCTATGAATCTCTTTCAGTGGACCAGCGAAAGGATCTGCTTTTGCTGCGCTGGACCCAGGGGAGAGCTGATTACTTTGTAGCCAAACTGCACATGGGATGAGCCACTACTGTGTTACATAACCCTGGAAGGCCTGCCACCCTCATGGTTTAGCCTGGGAGAATTTTGTGCTGCTGCCGCCAGGTCCATACCCAGGAAGAGAGATCATAGCTGTTGCCCACCCGGGGAAAAAGAAATAATGAGTAGGAGAATGGCAAACAGGCCAGAGAAAGGGAAGGGAGTTTAAAGGAAAAACATTTACAAACGATAAATTAGCAAATCCAAATATGAAAAAATAAAAGATGAACAAACTATGAAAAATACAAATATAGAGAGAAAAATAGGAAAACAATAAAAAAGCAAAAAAATAATTTGGGCAGGATGGGATGGAGCTTTATTTAGCTCCTAAAAAAATGTTGGTTACACCTAAGTGTTTTTTTCAAACTTTTTCTAGTCCTTACCATTGTGTCTCTGGGATATTTTGTCTGTGTGTGTGATCTATGTCTCTGTGCGTGATGTGGTCTTTCTGCCTGTTTCTCTCTCTCTCTTTGTGTCTGTCTGTGTATGTCTATCTTCTTTCTGGGGGTGATGTGGTTTTTCTGTCTAGGTGTGGTATGTCTGTATCTCTGTGCCTGTCTCACAGAGACACAGACATACCACACCTAGACAGGTATCTTTGTCTCTCTGTGTCTATCTGAGTATGGGGTAACTATGTCTGTCTGTGCAAGCTGTTACTATGTGTGTCTGGGTGTCTTTCTCTGTGTGGGGTTTTTGCCTCTGTGCCCATGCATGTGTTTATGATTGAACTTACTCCTTTCAGCAACTTGATAATGTAGAGAGAAACAAAATGACGGCTTTGAGCCACTGGTTGGCATTTGGCAGTGTGACCACTTAGTGAACTCTCCTCATGTACTTTATATACTTTATGTAAAAGTGTGTATAATGTATGCATGTGTGTGTGTATACACAGATAAACATACATAATAACTAGGGACCTTTGTTTTATTTTCCTTGGCAATTACAATGTTACAACAAAAAATCAGTGGAAAAAAATGACTTTGTTATAACAGGAGAAAAATCAATGGAAATGTATTTTTTCCACTGATATTTTTGTTATAGCATTGAAATTCCAATGAAAAATAAAATTGTATTTATTTATTTGATTTATATTCTGCTTTTCAGCATTTCAAATCAGACCACATAACCCCCATACTTAAAGACCTACACTGGCTCCCCATCTCTTTCCGCATCCTGTTAAAACCCTAACTATTATACACAAAGCCATCCACCAACATAACTCCTCATGGCTCAGTGAACCTCTACAAATCACAAAATCCTCCCGCTCCACCAGAACGAACCACAATTGTACCCTCCAAGTCCCCTCACTCAAGAAAGCCCGACTCACAGCCACAAGGGATCGTGCTTTCTCAATTGCCGGCCCCACGCAATGGAATACTTTACCTCTCGATATCCGCCTGGAGCCTTGCTCTCGTAAATTCAGAAGAATGCTAAAAACATGGCTCTTTCACCAGGCTTTCCCGGATTAATCTCGACGACCAACCCTGACCTTCATGAATCATGAATCATGTAATTCTGTAAGTACTGTAAATATTGTACACCTGAAAAGTTAGCTCCGTTATCGCTATCCTTCTCGCCTTTAGTTGCAGTTTTGTGCGAAGCTTACTGTTTCAGAGTCTCCTTCATCTTATCTGCCAGTTGTCTGCCTCCCCCCTCCCTGTTCATTGTACTTTCCACCTTTCTAGTTGAAATGTAAACCAATATGATGTGTATTTTAATGTCGGTATAGAAAAGCTGTTAAATAAATAAATAAATAAATAAATAAATTATGTTCAGATACTGTAGGTATTTCCCTATCCCCAGATAAAAACTGAAAACAAAGGACCCTAATAATTAGGGGTGAAAGTTTTTTGCAATGAAGTAGGAAATACAGATAATATTTCCTATTTCATTGCCTTTCGGGGAAAACAAAAAACAATAGTAAAAATTACTAAATTTCATGTTTTTTCCTATTGCTTTTTGGGGTGGGGGAACTAAAAAAGCACGTAAAAGAAACAAAAAACTAATAAATCCAATACCTACTCCAAACCTTCCTATTTATTTAAATATAAAGCTCCCCAGCAGAGCCACCCACCCATCCTCCTGATGACCCTAGGGCTCACCTAATATCAATGATGGTCTAGTGGGGGATCCAGGAGTGACCTCCTGCTCCTGGGTAGGCAGCTGCCATTAATCAAAATGGTGCCGGTTGCTCTTACTATTGGTAGGGGCAATGGATGGCCAACACTATTTTTCACCGCAACATTGGTCTAGGTCCTACGCAAGGCCCAGGCTTGGAGGCCTGGACCTGATGGCTGGGCCTCAGCCTAGGCTGGGGCCCAGGTCTAGGCCTGATGCCATGGCTCAACCTAGAGGTGGGTCCCGATGCCAGGTTCCTTGGCCTAGGCCAGAGGCTAAGTCCCAATGCTGGGGCCTCACCCAGGACCCAGGCTCGATACCAGGGCTCAGCCTAGAGGTCAGGTCCCTATGCCTGGGCCTTGGTCCAGGGTCAGACCCAGACCCAGGCCCAGAGCCCAGACCTCAGAGCTCCTCTAAAGTGTCTTCTTTGTTCATGTCTTCTTCACAAACTGATGCCATAAACTGCTTTCTAAGCTGCCTTTAAACTGGGTATCTTTCTGGGGAGAGGAAAGGGAAAAAAATAAAACAAAGAAATACCTACTGGCCTGTTCAGCCCTGACTCACTGCTTAAACCCTGATAGCACAAGCGGGCTACTCCCTTAGCCTGTTACAGCTTCAGCTAGGTGAGTGGAACTGGCAGGCCACAGGAAAAAGAAAAAAAAAACTCTGCAGGGGTTTTTTTTTCTCTTCTGCTGCTACAGGTATGGGCTCCTGCCTATGCATCCCACTTAGGCAGTAGATCCCAGTGCTGCCATCATATGAGGAAACTTGAGTGATAGTGGTTTGGAAATAGCCACAAGGATTAAGGAGGCAGACTGGCTGTTTCCTTTTGTGAAATTTATTTACAGTGAACAAACTAAGGGGCGGATTTTAAAAGGGTTACGCGCACGCCGCACCTATTTTGCATAGGCCCGGCGACGTGTGCAAGCCCGGGGACATGTGTATGTCCCGGGGCTTTTTGAAAGGGGCGGGGGCAAGACCGAGGCCTCTGGCACAGCGGCCGTGCCGCGGGATTGCTTGCCGGCAACCGGCCCGCATGCGCAAGTTAAATAACAAAATAAAGGTAGGGGGGGATTTAGGTAGGGCTGGGGGGTGGGTTAGATAGAGGAAGGGAGGGGAAGGTGGGGAGGCGGAGGGAACAGGGAAAGCCATCGGGGCTCCCTTAGGGCTCAGCGCATGCAAGGTGCACTAATGTGCACCCCCTTGCACGTGCCGACCCCGGATTTTCATTGGAAGGGGGTGTAATAATAAAATTATTTAAAAAAAAAATTTAAAGTGGCTTACAGATATAAAAAATGTTAAATAAGTGTTAAACCCCGTGATTAAATTTGCCGAGCAGACACATTGTTACACTTTGCAATTAAAATTTGCATTACCATAAGTGAACAAGTTACAAAACGTTTTTCAATGCTTATGTCTTCTGCTCATTTATGAGGTTTACCACTTAAATTAGAAGCAGTGGCATTCATACATGTGGTTTGTTTAATTCCTATAATTCATACACTGAAGTTCAGCACACATTAATCTTTACTCATGCACTAAAAAAAGGAGTTAACTCCTATTGCAGTAAACTAGTGGTATGCTAATATATCAGAACTTAAAAAATGAATGTTAACATACAGAAGTATGCCTAAAAATGTGCTTAACATGCACAAAACATGGTCGATATGCATCGTTGTTCAAGAACACATTTGTGCAAATGATAGTTGTCCTCTGCACATAAAACATGAGTAAGGAACGTAAGATTTGCTCTTCAGAGTTGTGCATACATTTTGGGGTAGATTTTGAAAAACTGCACCGAGCCGCGCAGCCTGCCTCCATTCCCTCCGAGGCCGCTTCGAAATCGGAGCGGCCTCGGAGGGAACTCTCTTTCGCCCTCCCCTCACCTTCCCCTCCCTTCCTCTACCTAACCCCCCCCCCGGCCCTATCTAAACCCCCCCCCTACCTTTATCCATTGATTTATGCCTCCCGGAGGGAGACGTAAATCCACGTGCGCCAGCGGGCTGCTGGCACGCCGAGACCGGACCTGTGGGCAGTTCCGGAGGGCGCGGCCACGCCCCTGGAATGCCCAGGCCCGGAACCACGCCCCCGGGCCCGCCCCCGAAACGCCGCGCCCCACCCCCAAAATGCTGCGTCATTCGGCCCCGCCCCGACACGCCCCCGGCACGCCCCCAGCACACCCCCTTCCGAAAACCCCGGGACCTACGCGCGTCCCGGGGTTCTGCGCGCACCGGCGGCCTATGGAAAATAGGCGCGCCGGCGCGCAAGGCCCTGCTCGCGTAAATCCGGGCGGATTTACGTGAGCAGGGCTTTGAAAATCCGCCCGAATGAGTTAGGAGCATAAGTTGGATCATAAAGGTTTTGTGCAGTGCACAAAACACATATTGTGTTTTTATGCATTTAAATGTTAAGTACAGGACCCCAACCTCACCAGGTTTAGTCCCATAGACTAACAGTAGCCCCACAATCTTTACTCCATCTCTCAACAGGATTTAAATTTCCAGCATTAAGAAAACATTAATAAAGCCTACACACCTCTCTGCATTGGAGAGCAATAACCAACCAATGCTTTGATTAATAAGGGACTTGCATGAAGAAGTGCTAATCTATGCTCACATTTTTAGATGGGGTTGTGCATGCATTTTTTTTGTACACCAAATCCCTTACCACATCAGGAGTACAGTTCCATGCACTACAATGTGTGCAGGACATCATGCTGACTGTTTCATGCACCTTATTACATTTGGGTCCTAATAAGATATTATGATAATCAGTGTCAAATCCCACAGATAAATTCAGAAATAAGTTTTGACAAATAAAGTAAAAATGCATACACAGTAAATTCTAGAAAAAAAAAGAAGAAGTCAGGAAAGCTTGATAATTATACTGATTTCAGGATGCTGCTGCTGCTGCTGCAGGTAGTACAGCAGGAAACAGCAGGGCTATGTAACCCTTTGAAAAGTCATTTCCCATTAATGGCACAAAAACAAATAAAAATTTGTGTTTTGTTTGTCATTTTACATGTAGTATTTGCAACTAGCACACACTTAAAGCATTTACACTGCATTATATGGGATGAATTTTAAAAGCCTGGTTCATGCCAAAACCGGGAGATACACGAGTATATCTGACTGGCACACACCGAGAAGATTTTAAAATTCACCTGTGTACACGCATATCTCCCGGTACAAGCACAGGTTAGAGAGCCTAAAAAAGGGGTGGGGGTAGGCATGGTCTGGGCAGGGCAAGGGCGGGATATGGGCGCTCCGGGGCTTTAACATAGACTGTGTCCCTATGTATTTATGCGCACAAGCTTGAGATGGGGTCCCCTGCAGCGTAACTTTAATACTTTTATGGATGGCGTGTAAGTAATAAAATAAAAATGTCTAGGCTAGTCAGGGTTTTAAGGGTTGGGTCTAACAGAAGGAAAGGGAGGCTATTAAACAAGGAGGGTTAAGAAGTCCTGTCCCTTAACTGGGCAAACTGAGACTGAACTGGGAAAACTCCCTATGGCAGCGCATGCCCTTATAAAATCCCCCCACTTACACAGTAAAGGAGGCAGTAGAATGCACATGTGCACGTCCATATAAAATTGCACGTGCATGTACATGCGTACAGCCTATTTTATACCATGCGCACATAGACGCGCATATTCTATAAAGTGGCTGCGTCCGCACGGCTGTTTCAAAGTTACCGTCTTTGTGAATAGCTGCACTTAATCCATTTCTCTCCACTGACTAGCTAAATTTATCTCCTAAGTTCACTTGGAAGGAAAATTTAATCAGTCAAAAAAGGGACGATTTCAGATTCCCAGGGTGGTCTTCAGACATAACTGGGTAGTATTGATTTTCAGCACTAACTAGCTAAGTTTAGTTACCCTAATCAGACATTTAGCTGTCCTAAATTTAGCCAGGAAAACATTGGCCTTTCTAGATGTACACATATCTTAAGATGAAAATCCAAGGGGCTGATGCAATACTGTGAGCTCAGCCGAGCGCACTGTTTAATCTGCAATTGGACGTGGGTTGTATAGGCACAACCAAATCCCCTTATGCAATAAGGGGATTAGCGCCTCCAGAACACGCGTCCAACGTGGAGTGAAACTAATAGCACTCATCACATGCAAATGCATGTCAATGAGTCTGTTAGCTATTCACTCTGAATACAAAAAAAATAATGTGCATCTAAGACACACATTTTTGTGCTTAGAAATTATCGCTTGCCTAGAGCAGGTGTTAATTGTTGAGCGATCCTAAAAGTAGTACAGAAAAGCAGAAAAACTGTACATCCTCCTACTTAATATTGTTGCGATAATAAGTAGGAGGAACAAATCTTTAAAAAAAGTTTTTAAAAAAAAGCGCCTGCGGTCGGGTGCAGGAAACGGAAGCTCGGTTGACAAGCGTCTGTTTCTTGAACCCCTTGACTGTGCGCCGTTTAGGAAATGGACACCGATAAATTTGGCGTCTGTTTTCCTAACTGGCGGACGGCCGATGCTCGCAGGCTCCCATTCTCAAAGAGGCGCTAGGGACACGCAAGAGCCCCTAGCGCCTCCTTGATAACATAACCCCTAATTTAAATATTGCTTGGCGCCCCCAGGAGAGGTGCCTGGGGAACAGTAGGAAAGCGGGCACTGAGTGTTCAGCACCCACTATCAGTGAATATTTATTGCATCGGTCCCCAAAACAGTTAGGTTCAGCCAAAAATTTGGTTAACAGTAATTGGTTAAAATTATCTGGTTATCTTTGCTACTCAGTGGCTTAGTAAAAATTGACCCCCATAGAATTAACACATTGTTTGGATCAATCCAAAATCAGCAGAACTTGTCAGACAAAATGTAAGTCTTGTACAGATGCTAACTCTAACATATGTATTTCCTGATACCTTTACTTTTTATGTTTGCCACAGGTTTGCAACATTCATTGAACTATAATGACAATTAAGAAAACAATCCAAATTCTGAATAATAGGCCATCAAAATGAGCTCCTGTTTTGGCGTCTGTATTGAGCTTTGACTTTGGGAGTTATTAATATATGCTTCTTGAATTTTATTAAAATATAGGATTTGCATTTAGATTGCTCTCTAACTGTAGCAAGAATATGTTAGGAATCATATGATTTCTTTTAACCTTGATGCAGCCACAATCACTGTGATTGCCTGTGGCAGAAAATGATTTAGCATATCAAGCAGCTTTTCTGTTTTCCTCCTTCAGCCAATACACACCCTTTTCAAACAGCTAACAGGAGGATAGGATCCAGGGTCAAGTTTTGCATTTGAAAATTAAGTCCTCCACTGTTTACTTTAAGAAAAGGGTAGTAAATCAGATGCAACACATATCTTGAAATCGCACCATTTCATATGCACAGGTCAGGCTCTCTTGTTTTTTCCCCTTGTCTTTTCTCTTTAGGGCTTTCTTGAATTAATCTTAAAATAAAAACAGTTAACTTTTTCTTCTTTAATCAAATATAATTTCCCTGTACAAGCACTTATTTTTTTTTTTTGCTTCTATTTTTGAATACATGCAGGCCTTAAACACACCAATAGTGCTATTCATACATCCTTTAGTTCTCAATTGACATAAATGTGTTTTGACTGCCGAGGGAAGGAGAGTGGAACATATTTGGGTTCCACTGTCATTTCAAAAACCTGTTCAGCAGGGTCTTGAAAAAAATGTTTGCGCTGTATAGGAGAAGGAGCCACCAACAAAAGCACTAGCATCCCCAACTCTATGCATTTGTTTCTGAGGACTGATTCAGTAAAATGTTACATACACACTATTTCCAATGTTCTCAATGCCATCCAGCTTGAATAGGCAGAAGGCACGAAGAGCCCTGGATCACTAAAATGTGATTTCTGTGGACTTTTTAAACACTTATAAGAATTCAGATTCTTCGTAAAATGCTTCAATTTGTCTTTAGTTTTATATTATACTCAAAAATGTGTTCCTTCAATTTTTTTGTATCAAGATTCTCGATTTAAAAAAATTGTGTCCTAATATTATGCCTGTGAAAGTATTATCTTTTGCATTCTGCTGCTTTGCATGTCACAAGTCTTTCATTTCTTCAGATTAGCCTTCCTTCCATGAACACAGGGTGACTGGCGATGCACCAGTACATTTGTTCCTGCCATGTGCTCCAAAATATATTTGGTGAAAGTTAACACTTTAAATGAGGGATCTAATAAGATTCAAAGCTCATGTTCTCCTATGCATGAAAGCATGTTTCTTTTTTACAGCTTTGTAGCTCTGAAAAGTTAAAGGCCCCAGAGGAGGGTAAAAAGTCTACTGTACTGCCTCTTTGGTAACCCCTCTCTTGCCTCCTGTTTCAGACAAGATCACTCAGGACTCAATCTGCCCCCTGCCCTCATGGCAATTACAAGCCTGATTGCTCCCCAATCCCCAGCTCTCTCCCCCAACACAGCAAGGCTTCCCGGAATACCCAGATGCCCATCCAAATCCACCTCGCCCAAGATTTCCTGCCCCTAGACCCCTCCACAGGCAGAAGAAGAAGTGCTTACCTCCTGCTGTCAAAGTGACACTGGTTCAGTAGCACCTAACATTTTGACTACATGCACTTCAGAGCATGACTTGGTGCTAAGCAGTTTCTATTCTAACAGTAATGGGAAAAGCCAGTAGGAGAAAAATAATATTTCTCCTGCCAAGGGAAGGGAAATAGCAGTTTGGAGAGACCTGGGCCCTTGTGAGGTTTGGGGTAAGAGGGGGCATATGTTGGGTTCTGGCAGCCTCAGCACAAATTTGGATTTTGAACTCCAGGGAAATGAGTGGCCCTCTGCAAAGATGAATAGGGCAGGACTGGGGGAAGAAAAACAAAAGTTGCAAAGCACATAACATCCTCCTCCAAGTGAAACATGACAAAAATAAAAACACATCTCTTAGATACTTCAGGATATAGGGCAAACAAAAGTAAAACATTGCTACTCCTCTAGTGTCACTTATTGTACCTAATCCTCACGTTACCAAGGTTTCTCACTCAGTCTGGTATTATCAAACAATGAATATTAAAAATTGATTTAAGAGAAGAGATGAAAAAGACTTCAGACTGCTCAAATGGAAAGTGCCCATCCATAACATCTTCCTACAGTCATTAGTCAATAAACCTTTGCTTCCTTATTTATTTTTAAGTGATGCTTATGTGTTCAAAGTGTTATAAAAAAAATCAAAATTTCTCTTCAACTTCCTTATGTTCTCATTGTTCTTTCCACATACAGTTCAATATATCTTTCTCTATGACTCTGCTGTTATGTGATTATTTCGAAATATTGTCAAAATGAATGAAATTATCTTAAAAAGCCATATGTTATTTCAGTTCTTTCCACAGGCAGCATGAAATAAATCTTCCACTATAATATTATGGATGATCAGTTATAAAGATTCTGCTGTTGTTAAACTGTTCCAAGGGGCCCACGTTTCACTCTACTGGCTGCATCAGGGAATAAAACTGAAAGAAAAAATATCAATATTAACATGCTACTAAAAAACAATATCTCTTTTGTTTTTACCACTCTTCATGAACATTACCAGACTCTTTGCTTCAACATAAGAATGTAAGATATGCCATACTGGGTCAGACCAAGGGTCCATGAATCCCAGTATCCTGTTTCTAACAGTTGCTAATCCAGGCTACAAGTACCTGGCAAGTACTAGGGATGTGCAGAGGGACGACATACGTTGCATTAGGGATTCGTATTCGTTGGGGGGCAGATACATTGCATTCAGCAAGGGGGGCCCCTGATACATTTATATATTAATTCTTATTTGTCCCGGCTAAAATTAAATTAATTACAACCCCCTCCACCATCCTAAAACCACCCCCCCCCCAAGACTTACCAAAACTCCCTGGTGGTCTCCTGAACTCACACCCTTGGCTGCCGGTATTCAAAATGGCACTGATAGTGTCACGGTCGGCCTCAAAGGCCTTGCGTACTGTCATGGTCGACCTCAAGGCCTTGTGTTGTTTAGTGTACCCTTGGGCCTCAGCCCGACCCCAGGAGAACCCAGGACCGACCCGAGGGGTGACTGTGTGGCTGGCGGCTGACCCTCTGCCAGGCCTGCAAGCTCCCAAGGCCAACATCCGAGGATGTTGGAAGTTGAATGGTCCTCCAACCATTCCGAACCCTTTCGGACCTGCTGCGAACAGCATGGAGCAGCAGGCCTGGCCTGAGGTAGAGGGCAATTGAGGACCTTGACACGAAGACAGGACAATGATAGATCAGTGCTGTAACAGGATACAGGTTCTGGAACCAGGCAGGAACTGTAGCAAGACTCGAGTACTGGAACCAGGCAGGAACTGTAGCAAGAGTTGAGTACTGGAACCAGGCAAGAACTGTAGCAAGACTCGGGATACGAAGACATCATAGAAGACACTTGGGCAGAAGGACAGTTGCACAGTCTCTCAGGGCGCCCTACTCAGCCCACCGGTGGGACTGAGTCGCAGACCACCCTGTCCCACTGCGTGCCCTACGAAGCCCGAAGGCTGGTCATGGACCACGAGGAGAGCGGGACATGCGCAGGGAAGATCCAGGAGAGGAGGAACTCTGATGTCGGGACCAATGGCATCCGAAGCTCCGACGGCTGGCAGGAACGGAAGCTCCAAGGTGCAGGGACAGATCCCACCTATTGGCCACTCCTAGGCCCAACAGGTCAAAAGGCCAGGAGCATATACGAAGAGACAGGGAAGAACATCCGGGAAGGCAGGAACATCTGGACGAAGATCAGGACAGGAACATCAGGACACCTGGACAGGACATCTGGACTGGACATCTGGACGGAACATCTAGACAGGAACCTCAGGCATGAAGACAAGACGAAAGAACAGGAACTCCATGGAGAAGACAAGAAGGCCTGATGGAGCTCTGACTGGCAGGAGCCTCCAGAAGGATGACACTCCGATGCAAGGCCAAGACAGACTGACGGAGCAGCCCTCTTATAGGGCTGAAGCAGAAAGTCCACTCCCTAGGCAGAGCCAGCACACTTCCTGTGCCTGGCCCCTTAAATCAGGCAGAGATGCGCACGCCGGCGCCTAAGAAGCAAGCAAGAGCTTGCAGGACCGCAGACAGCAGCCTGCACCGGTGTAGCCCAGAGAGAAGCAGGAAACAGGCAGGCAGGCTTCGGGGCAGCCTCCAGGCTGTCCCACGAGGACCCCCTGATGGCGTCGCGGCTCCCTGCTGCAAGGCTGGCCCAGGGCGGCTCCTTGCCGCGAAGAGGAGCAGGAGAAAGTCCGCGGCTCCTGCTGCAGCAGGCAAGGACATCCGGGGCGGCCTCCAGGCCGCATGGGTGAACACAGTCCGCGGCTCCGGCTGCATAGACAGGCCGACAGCGGTGTCCTGCCGTGTCAGCTGAAGAAAGGCAGCAACATGGGGTGAGTACCTGCTCGCGGGGGGCCCGTGGCAGCGGGTCACAACAGATAGCCTTTGACCAACTATGTTACAGGGGCTACTGGTGCCATTGGTCAGCCCCTGTCACATGTAACAATTCATTCTTTTAGTTGAATTCATCTTTCTCAATTGAGTATCAGTTTTTGAGATCTTAGACATGGGGTAGATTTTCAAAGGGTTATGTGCATAAGAGATGTAAGTAACCCCCGAAAACCTACCCCTGCGCATGCCGAGCCTATTTTGCATAGGCTCGGCGGCATGCACAAGCCCCGGGATGCGCGTATGTCCCAGGGTTTTCCAAAATGAGCGGTCTGGGGGCGGGGCTGGGAGCGTGATGGCAGTCCAGGGGCAGAGCCGGAGGTGTGGCGGTGGTCCGGGGGTGGTCCCAAGTGCTACAGCACAGCTGCCTGTGCCAGGCATGGCGCGCCGGCACCCTGCTGGTGCGGGCAAGTTATTTCCTGCCTCGGGCAGGTGTAACTCCTGAAAAAAAGGTAAGGGGGGATTTAGTTAGGGCTGGGGGTGGGTTAGATGGGGAAGGGAGGGAAAGGTGGGAAAGGTGGGAAAGGTGGGGGGATCAAAAAAAAAGTTCCCTCCAAGGCTGCTCCAATTTCAGAGCGGCCTTGGATGGAACGGGGAAAGCCATCGAGGCTCCCCTTGGGCTCAGCGCACACAAGGTGCACAAGTGTGCACCCCCTTGTGCGCGCCAACCCCGGATTTTATAACATGCGTGCGGCAGTGTGTGCATATTATAAAATCGGGTGTACATTTGTGCGTGCCGGGTAGCACGCACAAATGTACCCCGCGCGTGTAACATTTAAAATCTGCCCCAATATTCCTCTTCCATCGATATTATTCATCCACTGTCATATAATACTTCAATGGATACTTTGAATTTTTAATATATATTTTATTTCTAACATTAATATTTCAAAAAAATATGAAAAAGGTTTATAAAGTCTTATATCTGATATTCCTCTTCATTCTGATTTAAATGTTCCGTTGTTTCCAAATATTAGCCAAGTCCTTTCCTGTTTAGCTTCCAGACTCACACACACTATATAAAACCAGCTGTGTAGCAGTGCTTACCTGCATGCTAGATTACATAAAGACAGTCACTGGCTCACCTATATAATATGTTGACATTAACTCTGCAATGCCAAAATAGGGTGATTGTGAACATACTGGGTAATCAATTTCAGTAAAAAGAGTTGTATAACCAATTAATTATGTCCAGAGAGTAATTTGGCATGAATCATATAAAAGATTTTAATGTTGAAAAACATGATGCTAATCACAGAATGAAATAAACTCTCAGTCCAGAGATACGAAAACTATGTTTCACAACTATTGTGTCAGGGAAGACTGCATCTACAAACCATATACAAAGCAAACATTATAACTGAAAGTGTTCATAGCTAAGATAGGATATAGTTCAATACCAGCAAAAAGTAGCTTACCCAAAATCATCCAGAAAGCATTTTACAATGTTAAATTGAAGGTTCAAAATGACCTTAAAAGAAACAGAACTGAATGTATACAATAACTACCTTTGAAGCTTGATGCCAAAAGTAAGTCAGGTGATTAGAAGAAATCAATTGGAGAAAAATGGAACATACACTAAAATATAATTAAGGTAGGTACAGTAGCATACATTAAAAGCAACAACCAATCAGAAAAAGAGTCACATAGTTGTCAAGATATTTAAAGAAAGACAACCAATTTAATCTCTTGGTTTAAACCAGCTTGATAAAGAGATTAATGATTATAAATCTATTGCTATTCACGTTGCAGGAGGAAATGTGAAAAGTCTCTGCCACAGGCAAATGTTGAACATAGTTCAATACTAAAGCAGTGAAGGTCTTGAATAGAATGAGGGACTGATACCCCAATGTTCCACTAAAGGAGATTCAGGACAATTGTAGCAATTGTGGCAAGTCTTGTGGGGTCAGGAGGCCCCCCCAAGCTGGCCAAAAGTCCCTGAGGTCCAGCGGGGGTCCGGGGGCGATCTCCTGCACGCGTGACGTCGGAAGCCAGGAACCAAAATGGCGCCGGTGCTACCTTTCCCCTGTCACATGATAAGGGCAAAGGGCCACTGGCGCCATTTCTCAACGCAGCCGTGGCCAGAGAGAGAGGGAGATCATGACGGGACCCCCCCCCCCCCACTGGACCCCAGGTAATTTAAAACATTTTGGGGGGGTTCGGGAGGGTGGGGGATTTGTTTTAAAGGTTTGGGGTGGGTTTTAGGGTTTTTTTGGTGTGCCGGTTTTCTCGCGCCCTATTTAACGATACAATACAAATGCCCCTGACGATAAATCGGGGGCATTTGTATTGTATCGTGCACTCTAATGATTTCGGACGATTTTAAAATTATCTGACAATAATTGTAATCGTTCAAAAACGCTTCACATCCCTAGTGCCGATAGCCTTTGACCTTACTATGTCACAGGGGCTACCGGTGCCATTGGTCGGCCCCTGTCACATGGTAGGAGCAATGGATGGCTGGCGCCATCTTGTGATCCTAACATGTGACCACAAGACTTTCCAAAAGTCCCTGGTGGTCCAGCGGGGTCCAGGAGGCACTTCCTGCACTCAGGCCGTCGGCTGCCAGTATTCAAAATGGCACCGATAGCCTTTGCTCTTACTTTGTCACAGGGGCCGACCAATGGCACTGGTAGCCCCTGTGACATAGTAAGGTCAAAGGCTATCGGCGCCATTTTGAATACCGGCAGCCAACGGCGTGAGTGCAGGAGATGGCTCCCGGATCCCCCTCTGGACCACCAGGGAGTTTTGGTAAGTCTTGGGGGGGGGGGGTCAGGAGGGTGGGGGGTTGTGGTTAATTCAATTTTAGCCGGGAAACGAATAAGAATGAACGCATGAACGTATCGGGGGCCCCCCCTTGTTGAATGCAACGTATCTGCCCCCGATGTATACGAATACCAAATGCAACTTATGCCGTCCCTCTGCACATCCCTATGCCCTGATGCAAAACAGGGGTTAGTGCATCCAAAGTGCATCCAGTCGAATGCATAGGTTAAAGCGCTCATCTCATGTAAATTCATGTTGATGAAGCTATTACCTATTTTCCCCCAATACAAAAACACATATGCTCCCGATGCACACATTTTAACCCACAAAAAAATAACACTTGCCCGGAGCAGGCGTTAATTCTTTAGGAGCCTAAAAAAATTACAGAAAAGCAGAAAATACTGCTTTTCTGTTCCTTTTTTTCAGTTCCTCTGACTTAATATTGTTGTGATATTAATTTGGAGGAACCAAAATAGGTGAACTAAAAAAAATAAAAGTGTGCCTGCGGTCAGGTTAAGAAAAGGGACACTCAATTAATGAGCATCCATTTTCCTAACTAGCTGACAGCCACCCCTTCTGGGCGACCGCTGCTAAGGATGCACTAGGGGCACACAATTTGTCCTATTGCCTCCTTTTTACCACAGCACCTGATTTAAATATTAAATCAGGCACTCAGAAGAGATGACTCACCGTGTGTTAAGGGAGCGGGCGCTCAATCATGAGCTGTTATGGAGTCTCAGTTTAGTGGACCCTTGGGCCGACCTGCAGGAGACTGGGAAAGATGGTCAATGTCTCTAATATGTTGCAGGCCGGGAGGCAGATGTTCAGGCAGGACGTAGAGATGCTCTTCACCCTGGAAGCTGGCACTCCCCCGGGAAGAGCCCGTAGGAGCCCAACCGCTGGGACTTAGGTGGCTTCACCCTTGGAAGCTGAAGCCCCCCCCCCCCCCCCCCCCGGGAGGAGCCCATAGGGGCCCGGCCGCTGGGACTTAGGCAGGTTGTTGATCAGGACTGGGAACTGGAACCAGACTAGGACAGTAGATCAGTACTGTAACAGGACTCGGGTACTGGAACCAGGCAGGAACTGTAGCAGGACTCGGGTACTGGAATCAGGCAGGCAGGAACCAAGCAGGCACTGTAGCAGGCAAGCAGGAACCAAGCAGGTACTGCAGCAAGCAGGCAGGATCGGAGCGAATAGCAAGGCAGATCACTCCGGGGCACAACGCAACAGGGAACCGGGAGGTAAACCCGTTGCAAGGCAAAGACTGAATGTCCGCGGCCAGCTTATTAATGGAAATTATAATTTCCATTGATAAGCCGGCTTATAATGGAAATCGACGACCAAATTAGAAATCGGACTATTCAAATCCTCCCAGCTTCAAGTCTGCCTTATTTACGCCCCCCCGGGGCTCCTAGAATCCGACCCTTCTCCACTCATCGAAACCATAGCCAAACACATCAACACTAACTCACCGGCTATTATTTTAGGAGATTTCAACATCCATGTTGACTCCCCTACCCTATCATCTAATTGCGAAGCCCTTCTCTCTTCTCTCCAGGCTATGGGATTCAAACAAATTATAAACAATCCCACACACAAGGCAGGCCACACGCTTGACCTAATATTCACTAACGAAACCATCTCGCCCATCACCCCTCCTTCCTGCACCCCCATCCCCTGGTCAGATCACTCGATGATAACTACAAAATTATCTATAAAACAAAAATTGACCCCTATTGTTACTAAATCCTCGATCCAGTTCAGGAAACCCTGTCCCATGGACACTCTCAACAACAGCCTGGCCGAAGAACTAATTAAACTGGACTTCTCAGATGCAGATACCGCTATGAACTCCTGGCAAACTATTACACACTCAGTAGCTAACAGAATTTGCCCTGTAACAACAAAAGTTATCAACCCAGCCCGCACGAACAAGAAACCCTGGTTCTCAACCGAACTAAGGAAACTCAAACAGGATCTACAACACAAAGAACAACGCTGGCGGAAAGATTCCTCCCCTTCCTCACTTGCTTCGTACAAAACTGCAATGAGCTACTATAGGACATCCATTACCCGCACCAAACGAGATTTCTACGCCAAAAAAATACACGGCTTCTTATATGACCCAAAAACTCTGTTCTCATATGTAGCTGCCCTTACCACACCTATGCCCCTCACCATCCCAGAAGAAGAAGCCCAGAACAAATCCACAGAGTTGGCTATCTTTTTTGATAACAAAATCAAAAACCTACTTGCCCCCCTGGCATCAACTAACACTTCCCCAAACCCTTCGCAACCATTAAGCCTCGCAACCAATAACCCTCCACCAACTATCTACAGACCGTCACTAGAAATTCTTGAACAGACATCCTCCCTGGAAATTGAATCAATAATCAAGAAAATGAAACCTTCCACTCATCCATTGGACCAAATACCAACCAAACTACTTCTCACCATCCCTAACACCATTGCTAAACCGCTGGCAGACATCATAAATTGCTCCCTCAATCAAGGATCGGTCCCGGACTCCTTAAAAATTGCTTCACTTAAACCCTTACTTAAAAAACCCAACCTGGACCCAGCCAACCCTGCAAACTTCCGCCCCATTGCAAACCTACCTTTTATAGCCAAGCTAATGGAAAAGCTTGTCAACATCCGACTCACAGACTACCTTGACTCCCACAATATTCTCTACCCCTCTCAATTCGGATTCAGGAAACGCCTAAACACAGAATCCCTCCTTCTTTCTCTAACGGACAACATCCTGATGGGCCTTGACAAGGGACAATCTTACCTGCTAGCCCTTCTCGACATCTCTGCCGCGTTCGACACGGTAAACCACACTATCCTCTTAAACCGTTTAATGGAAATAGGCATATCCGGCTCTGCACTGCTCTGGTTCACATCCTTTCTGAACAACAGACACTACAAAGTCAAAATAAATGACAAAGAATCTCACTCCATTCCATCAAACCAAGGTGTACCTCAGGGTTCGTCACTTTCCCCTACCCTGTTCAATATATAGCTACTCCCTTTATGCCAGCTACTCAATAGTCTCAATCTCACCCACTTTATATACGCGGACGATGTACAAATCATAATCCCCATCTCGGACCCCATCTCTACTCTAAATTTCTGGAACAACTGCTTACACGCCATCAACCTTCTGCTCTCTAGTCTCAACCTGGTCCTAAATACTTCCAAAACGGAACTACTGGTTATCTCCCCTAGTGACAACAACCCCCTCGCAAATAATGCTAGCATCCCATTAGCAAACCAGGTCAGAGATCTTGGGGCCACCCTTGACTCTAGAATGAATTTCAAAAAATTCATTAACGCCACAACCAAAGAATGCTTCTTCAAGCTACAGGTCCTGAAGCAACTTAGACCGCTCTTACACTTCAAGGATTTCCGTTCGGTGCTTCAAGCCATACTGTTTTCAAAGATCGACTATTGTAACGCTCTATTACTTGGTCTCCCCGCTTCGTCCACCAAACCTCTTCAGATGCTGCAAAACGCAGCGGCTAGGATCCTTACAAACACTCGTCGCAAGGACCATATCACACCAATCCTAAAAATCCTACACTGGCTGCCCATCCAATATAGTATACTTTTCAAGGCTCTCACCATCATCCACAAATCCGTCTACCAGCAATCCACTCTCCAACTCACCTTCCCACTCGAATTACATACTTCCGCAAGACCGATCAGAACTGCCTACAAAGGTTCGCTCAAGGCCCCCCCCCAACAAATCATCGGTCCACAACTCTATTCACAAGCGAGCTCTTTCAACAGCAGGTCCACTACATTGGAATTCACTTCCCCAAGACTTACGCCAAGAACAATGCCATTCAACATTCAGAAAGAAATTGAAAACCTGGCTGTTCGCAGAAGCCTACCACTGAAGGATCTCCTCAACCATCACTGACTCTCATTCTCCCACCCCTCCCTAATCCCTACCCCTCCCCCTCTTTTCCCTCTCCCCTTCCCCCCCACCCAACCTCACCCTTTCCTTCTCCCACTGGACATACCATGCTAATAACTGCCTAGGATAAATCTATGTTTACGTATCTTATAGTTTTTGTTGATTATATATTTATCTCTCTCTAATTGTTTCTTAGTTTAAATTCTGTACTGTCTTCCATTGCCCAGGTTTTACGCTCCCTGTTTAATGTAACTTTACTTTCTACCTTGATGTTAATTGGTTTCCCCTCAGTTACGTTGTAAACCGGTACGATAAGACCTAGTCTTGAGCATCGGTATAGTAAAAGAAATTAAATAAATAAATAAATAAAATCAAGGCCGTGGCATCTGACGTCAGGAACTGGGCGGAGTCACCGCTGGCGGGAAATGGCCTAGAAAAGCATCCAAGTGGCGCGCGCACGCGCCTAGAAGCAGGGCATCCATGGGAGAAGCGTGAGTAGGTCCAGGAGCACGGAGGTAAGGGTCTGGTCGCGGCGCTCGCGGCCAGAACTGCAACATGAGCGCCCATTTAACGTGCGCCAATATTGCATCGGCCTGCCAGTGTCAGGGTACTTTTTCATAAAGGCCTGAGCAGAGCCCTCGCCACTGTCCACATTCCCAGTGTTTTTATCGTATATATTTTATTTATTTTAATTAATTTTATATTCTGTCACTCCATACAAATATGCTCAAGGTAGATGAGAAAATTTAGCAAAATATATACATCAAATTACCTGATACCCAATGAAATTTAACCTGAGAATGCTGTATGTATTAAAATAATTAGTGCATGCTTAGTGAATGATCATTTGAAGAACCCATTCATCATCATGCTAGGCACTAGTGTTCATTCTTCTCCATGTCTGCAATTCTGAGTGATGTGTGTGGATGCCATGAGTTGGGGAATGAGTGCAGTATGAGGGCTGACAATGTATGTATAGCTACTGAAGGTGGGATAGAGAGATAATGGTGTCTGTGTGTGCACAGATGTTCATGGGGATAGCCAGATGTATGTGTGTATATGCCTGTTGGGTGGGGAGGGAGAACTGTATGTGTCTGGGTGTGCATGGTTATTGTGGGGCCAGGTATGAGTGTGAGTATGCATGACTGTTGGGAGGAAGCAAGAGTGTGTGTGTGTGTGTGTGTGTATGTGTGTGTTTGTGTGTTTGTATGCATGGCTGTTGAGAGGAGGAGGAGGGGGAGAAGACAGGGTATGTGTGTGTGTCATGTAACTTGTAATTTTCCTTTACTCTTATTTTGTAATACTGTTTTTCATTTCTTTTGTTCCCCTTTGATTTGAATCATTATTATTATAATAGCAATCATCATTCTGTGAATACTTTGGCAACGCATATATTAAATTGTCATGGCAATAATACCACTAATAAAGATAAGTCAGAATCTGAATCGGTGTGTGAGCATCTCTGTAGAGAGAGATAGGGTGAGGGAGGGGAGAAGGTAGCAATGCATGTGTGGGTGTATGGCTGTTGGGAAAAGGGAAATCTGGGGTATATGTCTGGGGTGTGTGTCTGTGTCCCTATAGCTGAGATGGGTGTGTTTTTTTTTTATGGTATATGTTTGAACTTAAGAGTGTGTGGCAGGGGTGGGATTGACATAATGGGGTGCCTGGGCCTCAGTGGATATAGGATCCTGGGTTTATAAAGCTGGGAATAATGGAAGATGATTGTGAAGGACTGGGCGTTCTGAGTTGGTGTGAGGGGAGACAATATGGATGTTGTGTGAGTGACCAGGGAGTTTGTGGTGTGTGTGGGTAGAAAGCTGGGGTGGTGGTATGTCAGGTGTATGCGTGCATGAGTGGCTGGGGATATGTAAGTGGGTGTGTGGAGGAGCAGAGGAGGTGGGATATGTAGTGTGGGAGTTTGTGTATATGAATGTCCAGGGCTATGAAAGTGGATATGGATGGATAGGTGAGGTGAGGTGGATTTTCATGGCTGAGGGGCCTATGGAGGATGTGTTTGTGTTTGGGGGGGGGGAAGGAATACACTGTGAACTCATAGTCTACAACACCCACCCGATATTTGGGTTAGTCTCCTCCAATGCCGCCACTCTTTCCCCTTGCTGCTTCCTCACCTCTGTCAGTGGTACGAGTGTGATTTACTAGGTGTGCCCACTTGTGGTGTGTGCAGGTGCACACCACCAACTGTACAAGTGGTTGACAGATTACCACCCACGCCATTGCTGTGCATTGCAATAGCTGGCTCTGTTGGGGACTGGTATACTGTGCATGCATACTGGTATGCACAAGTTCACCTCACTAATCACTCAATCCACTGCTATATGCCTGCACCGTAGTCAGATCTGTCTAGGAATGATGGAGTACATATGTGCTGGTGAATGCATGTGCATCCCACCACCACTGACTGACAGACATACACACACAACACCCAATGTCCAAGGCTTTACATATTATATATAGATAACAAATACAAACACAGTTAAACTAGCACATGCATAAATAAATACATTAAAAATACACACAAGACCAAATCAAGCACACAATTTCAAATAATAACACATAATACAAGTGTAAATATAATAGAATGAAATCACTGCATATAAGTACAATGCATTAATGCAATAGTCTAGCAATCAAATAAATCCTAATACTCAGAGTATTAGGAGTGCCATCTTAAAGACACAAGATTTTACCATCTCTAAAGATTAAGTGGTTGCCTAAGACATGAAAACTTCCAAACATATGGCCCTGCATAAGAAAAAGCCTTCTTCCTAGTAGATTCCAAGTGAATATTATTAAAAGAGGGTAACTCAAGAAGACCTACTTAAGAGGATCTTACACGACTCTTATGAATATAAGAGTCCACTCCATTGCTGTGCATCGCAATCTTTCAAAGGAGAGGGTACCACATTATGAATGGGTCTATAACCCAGAGTTAGAGCTTTGAACAATATGTGATATGATTCAAGCCCAGTTAGAAGAGGTCACTAAATAATTGATGTTAACAGAGCCTCCACAGTTACATATGGCTGCAGGCTTTGAAAACCCAGATCTAAAATAGTGAGCATTTGGTTGTTTGTGGGCTCCTGGCATTCACAACAGGCTCATATCCTTTCCAGGTTTTCAGCCACCAACATTGAGTACTGCAGGCGTGCCCTTCTTCCTTGCCTCAATATCTTCTGTGTGTGAGTCACATCAGAGCTGGGGGTCAGATCAGAGTTGGACGTGACAACACCAGATACTGGTCCCAGACTAGTACTGGACTGAAAACAGTCAAGGGCAAGAAGTTAAACAAGGCTGCCTTATTCATGGCCATCTTGAATCCCCTATTGTACAGTTTTAATGGTCTTACTCCAAACTATAATATAGTTTACTTTTTTTGATAGCTTACTTTTCTGTATAATTATATATTATTCTTAAGATACTAGTGATATTGATATTAAAACCATCCTCAGAGGACACCTTTGATTTTATTTTAAAGAATTCATAGTGATGGGTATTTTTTTCCCATGGTATAGGGTCTGTCATAGAAAGAAATTGTTGTCAAATCAGCTCAGGCCTTTGAAAGCACATAATTTGGCAGCAATTTTATGAAAATATATGACAGAAGAGCATAATTTAAAATGTTGGTGTAGTAAATAAAATCTGTCACTTTTCTAATAAAATGGAATTATATTTTAATGATTGTTCAATGCAAGAAGAGAAACAGGTTTTTACATTATCTATAACTAAGTGAGCTTTTATTGCTTAATGGTAACTTTTTTTTTGCTATTATTACAAGGGCAATATTCAAAAGATTTTACATGGGTAAATGCTAGCTTACCCACCTACAATTTGCAATCTGGAAAATGCCTCTCCTCCTATTTGATTCACAGCATGTGTTTATTTTTTTATTTATTTATTTTACATTCTTTTAAGATACCGAAGCTCAAGACAAGTCTTATCGTACCGGTTTACAGCAGAACCAGGGGAAACCATTTAACTCACTGAAAAGAAAGTTACAATGAACAGGGAGTACATGTGTACTTTCACCAGCATAGAAAAGTGGGTAGGGTTAGTCTGGGAGGCGGAAAATATGTCTGGTGATTCAAGGCAGGTGCAGTACCCGCAGAGTATATGCCACCCGTATCTTGAAAAGAAGAAGTCCAAGAGGAGGTTCCCCTGTGAAAATAAGCTTACAGGCCCATGGGTTTGCAGTCATCACAGGCAGTAGCAAACCTGGTCATAGGGGTAATAATCAAACTGCCATCATTGCTGCAAACTTTGTGTGAATTGATTCTCCAAAAAAAAAAAAAAAAAGTCTTCCTACCCTCCTGAGCATAGTCAATCTACCAGGACTATGAACTGGGACAGGAAACCAAACTGGAGTTTTGTTTCTCCCTCTTCAGTGATGTTTCAGACTTTCTTAATGGAGCCTGGGATTGCTCATCCTGTAAATTGCCATTGGCATTAAAGCAAAGAAGAATTAAGGAATTGTAGTATGCTAAAACTGCTTGTTTTCACAGCTTTGAATGCCCCCCTGAAGAAAACACCACTAAAGTGTTAAGCAGCAGAGATTGAGCTGTAACTTGAGCAAAGTAGACAGCGAGAGCTGAGGAGCCTGTTGCACCAACCAGGAACAAAGAAAACCAGATTTTGGTCTTCAAATTTCCCTGGTAGCAGAGAGAGAGAGAGAGAGAGAGGACAAGTCCAGCTCTGAGGGACCAGGATAGCTTTTCCCTGCCATGTGGAAGTTGAAGTAGCTGTTCACCAGCTGTTCCAGAAATCCAAAAACTGGAAGGAAGGGTCAGCACATACCCACACCTTGGACTGAAAGGGAAGCTACCTTCTGCACCCCGCCAAGGGGAGAAGCACAACAGCTAAGTAAACAGTTTCCTGCAAAGAAGGACACATTACAGGGTAATTATGTCCCTTCCCTCTCTGGCAGGCCGATACAATAAGGACGTATAAGAACGAGTGCGGGAGTGCCGGGCGCACTCTCATTTGCCGCGCGCACAATTTGGTTTACATACCGCCCGATACAGTATTAAACTGAGACGCAAATACAAGCGGCGTCCAAAGCGCGTCCATGAAGCGGTAGGCGTGCATAATCCATTTTACTGTATAAAGCGGTATGCAGCGCCTATACAGTATCCTGGGTGCGCTGGTCCCTGTCATTTCAAATGTCATTCCACCAGGAAAGTGGATGGTTCTCCTACAGACCCCGCTGCCTTGAGCGCCCGGCTGGACGTCCAAGCCAGAAGTCCGAGGTCGCAGCTTGGATGTCCAGCCTGGGCGTTCAATGCAGGGGAAGGCCCATGAACGTCTGTCCGCATTGAAGCAAGTTGGACACTCAAGACAGCGGGAAGGTGCATGAACGCACGCCGTGACCTCGGACGTCCAGCCGGGCACTCAGGTTGCGGCGTCCGAGGTCACGGCGTAGGGTGTGTAGGGATAGGGCCTGATACAGGAGCTCGTGCTCACTGCAAGTCAGCGGCGACAAGGAGCCCAGACCCACGAGAAGGCCAGAGGAGCCCCCGGAAACGGTGTCTGTTCTTCCCTACGGAACCGAAGTACTCTGAGTTTAAGCGCGGTGGTGCCAGGTTGGGTTACTTTTTTCCCCTTGTGCGAGAAACATTTTTTTCTGTGGATTGGGTTGGTTTGGGACTGGGCGGCTAAGTTTACCACACTAACGCCACACTAACGCCAGGGTCATGGTAGGTGGTAAATTTGCAGGTTAAAGACGCAGCAAAATAGCTGGTTAAAAAGGCGATAATCTGGGCGCACGTTACTGTATCGGAGGGAATAGCTAATCCGATCATTAACATATCATATACATGCGGCGGGCAGAAAGGGATACGCTTCCAAAATGTGCGTACAAAGCGGGTTAAAAACAGGGTAACCGCGGCCGCGCTTTACTGTATCGGCCTGTGAGTGAGTAGATAGTTTTTGAAGGAAGGATAATTAATCCCACCACGCTGTCTGCTTTCCCAGAAATTCTGATCCTGCTGTAGTGCTAAGGTAGGTTTGTGTGGTCCAAGTAACTGCAATGAGGATCTGTGAGTAAATAGAGAATATAACCTATGGGGATTCAAAGCCAAAGACTATTGACCTGGATGAGGAATGTGTATCAAAAACAAGAAAAATAAAACCCCATCTGCTAATCGAGCATCAGGCCCCAACTGTGTGTTTTGTTTTTTTTAAGCACACAAATATAGTGGTATCATACAGTTCTTATTTTATTCTCCTTTTAGGTACCCAGCATTACCTTGTTTATGCATATGGCTACTGTTATAAATGCTCAATTGGGTACATATTTAGTGCCTACAAGTGAAATCAACTCTTGCCTTGCTAACTGTTTGGCAGATTGTGATTCAATGAGTTTCTGTCTTGCTTCCTATCTCATTTTCTGCTTTATATTGTTTCACTACAAGTATTGTTTTCTCCCAGTTGTACTATTTGAAGGTGTTCTAGTAAACTTTTGCAACCTTTTTTTCCTGGGTGTCTCTGTACTTAAATATGAGGAATGGGAGGGAATGTATTATACACAGAAGTTTGGAACACTGTCTAACCCCCCTAAGGGAAGCAAACCTGCAGTTATATATATAGGATTGTTTCTTCTTGATAATTGCCCTTTCTTTGGCAACAGGTGAACTAAATCGCCTTATGGATGTTACATTCGCAGGAGTGTTTTACCCATGAGGTTTGCACCGATAATCAAAGCAAAACTTTAAGGATAGGATGAAAGGCAGAAGGAGAGGAGAGGCAAGAGGAGGGGAGGAGGAGGGAGGAGGAGGACAGGAGTGCTAGGACAAGGAAGAGGAGTAGGAGTAGGGACAGGGAAAGGAGTAGAGATAGGGAAAGGGGAAGGATAGGAGGAGGCAGGAGAGGGAAAGGGTTAGGTAGGTGAGTCCAGTGGGAGGAAGATGACGGGCAAGGGATAGAGAGAGCGGGGGAGGGGGGAGGGGAGTAGGTAAGTCAGGTGCAGAAGGCAGGGAGGAAGGGAGGGGAGAGGGGAGAGGGGAGTGGGGAGTGGAAGGGAGAATGAGGAAAGGGAGAACACTTTTCTGAAAGCAGAAGTGGTACCCCCGTCAGGCAACCAGGCAGCAGGACATGTTCACCTGAGTGCATTGAAGTTCAGCCCAGAGGACAATGAAATGATCATTGCTGGGGTCCTGGAACATTATGCCATGCTCTTCGGCAACCATGTGACCAAGACCTCAAGGGCATCCACGAGCCAAATCTGGCACACCGTCGCCCAGGCTATCTCTAGGCAAAGCGGCGTGAAATGCAGTGGGGAGCAGGTGACCCACATGTATGGGACATACAGGTCCAGTTGAAGACAAAGGTGGCGAACAACAACAAATACATATGGCAGACCATCAGAGGTGTCCCTTGTCTGATTGTGCTCACGCTCAAGGAGAAGTGCCTTGTCCAACTGCTGAGACTGGATGTGTTTGAGGGCATGGATGAGTGGCTAGACACCACACAAGCCAGAGCTTGTAAGTTCACCTCACCTGTAAATGGCAAGACTGCTACAGTTCTGCATATCATTTGGCATAAAATGCTCACATTGATTGACATGCAAAGTACGCATCTCATGCCAAATGGTGCATGTGGGTACTTCTTGGCTTTGTTACTTATGTCTTCTTCTTTATTTTCACAGCTCTCACCCAGGACTCTGCCAGCTCCAGCCGTCAAGCCCCAGGGACAGCGAGAAGACTCGGGGACAAGCAGCGCAGCAGCCCTTTTCCATGCCCCCTTTTCCTATTGATGAATAGACACAGTTCAGCGAGGAGGGGGAGCAACAGCAGCCAGCAGGCTCCTCAGCACAGCCAGATCCTGGAAGTCTTTGGCTTATCAAGCCCAGTGAATGTGAGCTTAAACATTTCTGCATTCATGAAGGAACCCATCCTGCACTGGAACACAGTTGAGTCAGCACAACCTCACTCCGGCACACCATAAGGCCAGCCCAGCACAGCAGGAACTGAGCTGGAGCAGCCCACCAGTCCCCTCATGCCACTTATGGAGGCCAAAACCTCAGCTCCAGCCATGATGAGCACAGTACCAGCACCAATTCCAGCACCGGCACAGACAGATCCCTCAACGCACAAGCAGCTAAACCAGCGTGAAAAGAGCCATGGAGTCCGCCTCCACCACATATGGGAAGAGCTAGTGCATCTGAGAAGGGCTGTAAATGGGGAGACCCAGACCCTGAATGACCAGATGGCAGCCCACATACAAACTCTCACCACAGTGGCTATCTTGATCAAAAACCATGGCAAAGGGCCAAGAAGGATCCGAACTACTGCCCTGTAATGTCTAAGAACAAGCCTGGTTGAACAAGCCTGGCTAGGCCTCTGATTAGAGTTTCTGTGCCAGCTAGATGGAAGAAGCCTGCTGAACCCATCCTGACTACAGAGTTCCTTTGGCAGCTTGATAATGCCAGTGTTGTCATGTTGACTATTTCTAGTGCCCTCCTCAATGATCTGCCCATATTCCATCCTCCTTGATGTCATCTCCAGTCATGGTCCAGCTGCTATCTCTTCTCAACACGTCTCATCTTCTGCTTCTAATCCTGGTGTCTCATCCCATCTCATCCTGTTGTGGCCTCCATGCTTCTGTGTCTTCTCCTGGCACTCCTGCCTCCATGCTGTGTTCTCCAGTCTTGATACTCATCCTCCATGCTGTGCTCTCCAATACTAGTCCTTCTGCCTGCTACTTAACCGTTGCTGCCTTGGCCCTTAGTCTGTCCCCTTGAGGGCACTCTTTCAACATGGACTATCTGGGTCCTTCACTTGAACTCTGCTGCTTTGACCTTTAGTCTGTCCCCTTGAGTGCATTCTTTCAACATGAACTGTCTCAGGCCTTTTGGTTAACATCACATAGTTGTGGTGCTATGAGCTCTAACATTTGAGCTGTACTGTAGTTATTGGGGTGCCACTTCCACTTTCTATTTTCTTTGCTGTACTCATGATTGTGCAAAAGGATAAGATGCTCAAAATGTATATGTAATGATGCCATTCATAACAATCAGGCCGATACAGTGCAGTGCGCTCCGATGGAGCGCACTGTTAACCCGCGTTTGGACGCACGTTTTCAACGTGCTAGCTTTACCCCTTATTCAGTGAGGAGTAATAGCGCGTCGAAAACGTGCGTCCAACCCCCCAAAACTAATAACGCCCGCAACATGCAAATGCATGTTGATGGCCCTATTAGTCATTCCCGCGCAATACAGAAAGCAAAATGTGCAGGAGGTGGAGGTGAGAGGAAGCACCTCCCTCTGAGTGTGGGAGGTGCTGATTAGCAGCACTGCCAGAGGATTTCATTACCTGATATCTCATTTCTTCAGGCTTATCGAGCCTTTTACTGCTTTGTGGAGAATTGTTGCCGAGGACTTCTGCGTTATTGACGTCACTGAGGCGGGGCTTCCGAGAAGCACAAGACCCGACGCCCTGCGGGACGTCGACGTCGCTGGTGCGTCGCCCGGCAGGACGTCGACGTCGCGGGTGCGGCTTAGTCTCAATGGAACACCCCAGGGCCGAAACCACACCCGCGTTGCCGCCCCCAAAACGCCGCGTCGCTCCGGGCACGCCCCCCCGACATGCCCCAACACGCCCCTTTTACAAAGCCCCGGGACTTAGGCGCATCCCGGGGCTCTGCGCTTGCCGGCGGCCTATGCAAAATAGGCGCGCCGGCTCGCGAGGGCCCTACGCGCGTAAATCTGGCCAGATTTACGCGCGCAGGGCATTTAAAATCTGCCCCAAAGGGTTTAAGCCTTCTAGCCCCGGCAATTTATGCAACTTTAGCTCTTTTATAACCACTGAGAATTACTGCATAGTAATTGGTTTATTCAGGTTGGTTACCTGTTCAGGCGATAAATGAGGGAACTGTAACTGAGCAAAAAATTAATTTGGTACATCTCTGCCATACAAAGCTTAGTAAAATTCCTTGAACACATCCCCTATATCAGAGGTGGAAGTGGCAAAGGAACCATTTGGCTTTTTGATATTACTGATAAACTTGGATTGAGAATAAGATTTTGTCAAATTTGCTATTGGCAGCCCAGAAAAGGCATAACTTAAAAGTCAAGGAAAATTGCATGGTTTAGCAGACATGCCGCTAATAACACATCCTATGCAGACCAAAATCTTCACAATCAGGGCCCATCAGATTTCATCACTGTATACCATCTACAAAGTGCTGGGTATCCAGCAATGAGTCAAAAACATTGTCAGACACGTTCACTCCACACCTTCAACTTGGCTGTAAACTGCAATGTGAATATTATTTGTTTGACCACCAGATGAGCACATATAGGCCCAAATTCCTTCTGATTTGTGGCCACCTTGAATGAAAAATCCTGAAAGATCTTAATAGCACCATTTTGAAATTGCAGGCCCAACATCTTTTGATAGGCTTGCCAAATCATCTGCTTCTGCTTGAAGTTGAGGAATCAAGCGATCACAATTTGGGGTCGCTGTTTGCCATCTTTCTGAGGGCCTAGCCTGTGCACCCGCTTGATAACCAATGGCACCATCTGATCAGCTAAACCCAGCGCCATTGGAAGCCAATCAGTAAGCATCTTAGCTAAGTCATGCTCCTCAAGAGAATCCGCAAAGTCCACGAATCTTAGATTGTTCCGCCAAGAGTGGCTCTCTAATTCATCAATTTTTTCCTCGTGGGCCTAAACCAGCTGTTTCAGGGACTGCACTTTCCTTGCTGCAGCCAAGGTATCATCTTTGACTATAGTCACACAGCCTTCTAGGGCTTCTACCCTCAGGCTAAACTCCATTAACATAAACTTAATATCAGCAATTTGTTTGGCAATTGAAGTATGGTATCTTGCGACTACCGCCTTAACTGCTTCAGTAATTGATTGCATAGCCATTTCATTAATAGCGCATTAAACCAGGTTTTCAATCATGGTAGCCATTTTTTCTGCACTCATCGTCAGCTTTTCTCTCTCTCTTCTTACAGGCTTGGCAGGCATTCCTGGAGGAGTTTTCTGCATATAACGATCGATGTTCATAAGTACTCAGAGAATCAGTGTGTATGGTCCAAAACTTTGTGGTACTGCTTTCAAAATTAGCAAATATCAGGGGATCCAGCAGCAATACGACTACTCTGAATCAACGCATCACGTGACTCCCCTGTGCTCTTCATTTTAGTTATAATGTCATGTGCAATTATATATCTTGTCCTTGCAGAATGTGATTACCAAAGATGTTGACTTGTTTTCAATCTATTGTCATTTGCTGTGTAATACAGTAGTCACAGGTTTGAAAGAACACTTTCTGCTTGTCTGTTTTTATTGTATGCTTTTTCTCTTAAGGGTTGACTAGTTCAAAGGTTTGGGATCTCTCACTCCCCACCCCTCCCCAATCCTACCCCCCCTCTTTTCCCTCCCCCGTTTCCCCCCCCCCCCCCCCCCCCCCCACCCAACCTCACCCTTTCCTTCTCCCTCTGGACATACCATGCTAATAACTGCCTAGGATAAACCTATGTTTATGTATCTTACAGTTTTTTGTTGATTTATATATTTATCTCTCTCTAATTGTTTCTTAGTTTAAACTCTGTACTGTCTTCCATTGCCCAGGTTTTACGCTCCCTGTTTAATGTAACTTTACTTTCTACCTTGATGTTAATTGGTTTCCCCTCAGTTACATTGTAAACCGGTACGATAAGACCTAGTCTTGAGCATCGGTATAGTAAAAGAAATTAAATAAAATAAATAAATAAATCCACATGACCTTGCATGCTAGAGTGCCATTGGCCATTCCAAGTAGGCACTTTTCTGGCAGGCAAGACCATATGACCTACGGCATACAAGCAGATTCTGATTGTTTGCTCCCAAGGAAGACAGCAAGAGCTAAACGGGAAACTCCTTACTGTGGAGCTTCAGTATTGGCTCAAGTTGCCTTCCTCAGAGAGCAGATTCTTAGCTAACTGTTGAGTATATGAGCATGTATTTGAAGTGGGCAATAGCTAGCTAGTGTTTACCTCCATATACAGTCCAGTGGAAAAGGGGTATAAATGTTTGGCTAGATGTGCAGTAGCTATGTCTTTTTTCTGTTGGAGACCAATCAGTTGTCTTGTTATGTAAAGGTCATAGTGTACCTGTTATAAACTATTAGCCTCTAACATTGTGAAGATATATCACCTCTGTCCAAACAATAGCCCTTCTCTCTGGCTCTGGTACCGAATGCTCTCATGACATAAGTCTTCAGTCAGAGAGCTACTTGAAAATGACATAAAGCCCTAGGTGTGTTTTATCTCTAGGGTGCAGGGTCCCAGGCCAGAGAGTACATAGTATACATGTAAAGCTTCTATGGTATTAAGGGCAAGTTACACTAATTACCCCACAAAACTTAACATTGGGCCTCTTACTTGGGTCCTCACTCCACCTAAAAGGCAATCTAAACAAAAGCCTTTTTAGGTTCCACACTAAACAAAATGTCTTCTACTTGCAGGCTACTCTAACAGCTGTGTGACAACTGAGGAGGTGTGAGGGAGTTGTGTACGTTAGAGAAATCTGATAGTCCAAAAGCAGTCAGCTAGGAGGCCTGCTGTTGCTTGGGACCAGGCAGACCTCCACAGACTGGATGCTCCCCCTCTCCCCCCCCCGTACTGGCCTGGCATGTAAATCTGTACAATAACTCTTCTCTAAGGCTGATAGTTAGCCTAGAGAGCAGCCCAACAAGTAGGCAGAGGGGCATAAGGCAAAGGTTGTGCAGTGGAGAAGTGATGAGGGGAAAACTGGCTGCTAAACCTGTCCCCTAGAATCAACTACAGAAATGTGCCACTACTTCTATGTATACACACAAATCATATAGAGTTTCATATGGCAGCATCTTTCTAGGTGTAACCTGCCAGCATATACATCTGGCAGAGTAAGTCTCAACAGATGTGGCCTGGTGTGGCAGCCTCTATGTGGAGTGTCCAGGATCTGTTCTATAGAAAGGAGGGCAAGTAGGCCATGGTTTCAAAAAAAGGAACCTCTAATAGGCGTACTGGCAGGACACAAGCACCCCCTCCCAGAACAGCAACCCCTTCCTGGCATCTGAAGCTCTTGGAACCATGCAGACCCCCAAATAACAAGACAATTAGGCCCACTACTAGAACAAGGCAGAAGAGCATCTGGGTTCAGGGGTTGGAAGGTGTACACCACAGGCAGTCTACTCATCCAGAAATGTGACACACCATATCTGAAGTCTGACACTGTCAAGTTTCATATCTCCCCCTTTCAACACAAGGAATAAAGTGTGAGCTATAGGTGGAATCTTCTTTGAATAAGCATGAAACCATTTTCTCCCCAAAAGCAAGACTGATGCCTTGGAAAGTAAATTTATTAATTACAGTAATGCCCGACCCTGGCCAAGTTTTGCCCTTTCGGCTGCATCAGGGGCTGTAAAAAGTAGCAATCAAATATTTATATTAAATATATTTAAAAAATAAAATAAATAAATAAAATAATAAATAAATAAATCAACCCAATGTATAAATTCGAACTTACATTGAGATCAAACCAATTGTATAAAATCCATTCAGTCAGACAGGATATTATAAAGATAAAATCAATAAATAGATCAACCCATTGTAAAAATTCAAACTTACATTAAGAACAAACTAGGTATATAAAATTCATTCAGTCAGACAAGATATTATATGCATAAAATAACACAATATAAGGGAAGCAACAAATCACGTCTACTTGATAAGAACAGAGAAAACCATACAACACTTATATTTTGAAAAACCAAGGTGAGAAAATGACAGTCAATCTAAAGTAATCAGAATTTAAGAGTATTAGGACAACAGTTACCTTATGATCACATGCTCAACAAATGTGTTCACCAGAACACTTGGATAATGGTGTAACTCTCAGGTAAAAAATGAATGAAATAAATCTTAAATAATTAAATTATTCGCTCAAAATTAATTGTTACTAAATAATGCAATAAATCAGACTCACTAGGATCACCATTGTCACACAATAATCAAAAATTACTAATATTCAGATGGCTTTAATGTTATTTTAAAATTATAATGAATATGTCTCTCCAATCAAAATTTATGGAGAGGAGATGAAATGGAATTGAAAAATGTCTTTAATTGAATAAATAGATTAGACAATAATTTGAAATTTAGCATGTCATTCTCAAGTAAAGAAGTTCCTTTCCTAGATATCTTAATAAAATTAAGAGATAATAAGTTCAACATGGACATCTATAGGAAGCCTATTGACACTAACACATTTTTAGAATACTCTAGTTGCCACAATAGGACTATGATGAATAAATTACCGTACTCACAATTTCTAAGACTACAGTGTCTGTGCACCAAAGATGAAGTATACAAAGAAAGAGCATTAGAAATGAAAGAAAGGTTCAAACAAAAGAACTATCCAGTAAATTACATTAATGAAGGGTTAGGGTATGTACGTGCTTTGAGAAGAAATAGGGAAGAATTATTGCAAACAAAAAAGAAGGAACAACTGGATACCATTGTCTGTCCTTTAAATTACAATCATATATCATACAAAATCACTAAGGCTCTGAGGAAACATTGGAGTATTCTTAAAAACTTGAAATGTTTCAAAAACAGTAGGCTCATTATTGCCAACAAATGCAAACGGAATTTAAAAAGATTTTTTTGGTACCCTTCAGCCCTTCCACAACAACCTGTTAAAGATATAAGACCACCAGGGCATCACCTGTGTGGGTCCTGCTCGGTATGTTGTGTAAATATGAAGACAGATATTGTCCTGATTAATGGTAATCACAGTCCTTTCAAACTAAGAAGTTTTACGAATTGTTAAATTGAAAGCATAGCTTATGCGACCAAATGTCCCTGTCATAAATGGTACATTGGAAAGACCATATGTCTATTACATAAGAGATTAATAGAACATAGAAGTGCAATCAATAGAAGAATAGAGGGTAAAACAATGATAGAACATTCTCTATTTGCTAATCATAAGTTTGAGAACTACAGATTTTGTGTACTTTGTAAACCTAAATTGTCATGGAGAGGAGGCAACTTAGATAACGTGCTATAAAGAACAGAACAAAGATTAATTTTCAAATTTAATATGTCTCCAACAGATTTAAATCAGGATATTGATTTTACAGTATCTTTATCATTTTTAATGTCAATACATTTTTTAACATGACAAGATGAATATATTTCTCCATCATTATTGTTTAAGGTACAATTTTGGGGTCCAAACATTCTCCCACCATTAAGAAATACTTGATATTAAATTTTTAATCCTTAAAAATTAGAATTTATTTAGTATTTTTTTTATAGGAAACATTTAAATATTTTGTATATCATAATTTTTATTGTATATTAGAGGATTTTGTATGTATTTTTCATTTTTTAATTGACTCTGGGAGCCGTGACGCCTCTCTGGCTCCCTTCGGCATCCTGCCCCCTTCCCATCCCGGAAATAATTGCACGTTTCACATTAAGGGGCAGATTTTACAATCTACATGTGGGCGTAGATTTGTTTGCATAACCCGGCTCGAAAAAATCTACGCCCGATTTTATAACATGTGTGCGCTGCCACGCGCATGTTACAAAATCCAGGGTCGGCACGCACAAGGCTGTGCACAATTGTGCAACTTGCACGCGCCGAGCCGCGCAGCCTGCCTCCATTCCCTCCGAGGCCACTTCTATCCTACTGCCTCCCCCACCTTCCCCTCCCTTCCCCTATCTAACCCACCCCCCAGCCCTACCTAAATTCCCCCCCTACCTTTATTTGAGAATAACTTGCGCACGCTGGCCAGCTATGGTGTGCAGCCCCTCGGCACGGTGGCTGTTCCGGAGGACTCGTCCCCACCCCGGAACACTCCCGGGCCAGCGCCCCGCCCCCGGCCCCGCTCCCGGAACGCCCCTTTTTCGGAGCCCCAGGACATACTCGCATCCTGGGGCTTGCACGCGCCACCGAGCCTATGCAAGATAGGCTCAGCACATGCAGGAGTAGGTTGGGGCAGCTTTTTGGGGGTTACGCACGTATCTTATGCATGTAACCCTTTGAAAATAAGGACCCAAAAAGCACAAAGGAAGGCGATCTATAACAGCCGTCAGGATGAAAAGAAAAGAATAGATGCCTGCAGTCTGAAATTAATCCTTTATTGAAGTGGAGACACAAGGGTAGCCCGACTCTGGCCGAGTTTCGCCGTCCACAAAACGGCTGCCTCAGGGGCTTAAAATCAATCTTCTTGAGTTCATCAATCATAATAATGAAAGATGATCGTCATGTTTGACTTCACAGTGGAGATCGATGTTTGTGAATGTTGCAAGACGGAGCAGTATAAGAGATCACATTGGTGATCTATACGATCATCGGCCAGAGTCGGGCTACCCTTGTGTCTCCACTTCAATAAAGGATTAATTTCAGACTGCAGGCATCTATTCTTTTCTTTTCACCCTTTGAAAATATACCCCTAATCTTGGTATGAATTGGCCGCAGCTTTTATTAACATAACAGTTAATATGAACTCAACATTATAATGCTTCACCACCCGGGCCAATCCTTCGGTCCCACCACTACTGGGACCACGCCCCTTTTTGCCACAGGCCGTGATTCTAGCAAGGTGACATCACCTTCCGACCCCCTGCCAAGTTACAAGCAAGGGGGACCCTGCCTCCTGGCAGGCTCCCCACCCCTTTGAAAACCTGCCTTTGTCAGCCTCGGCAGCTGATCTATTGTCTAATAATTGCTCTATTGGCCCAGGTAACCCCGAGTCCCCTAACCTGCGACATTACCTATGAGCACATTAGGCAACCCTTGTCCCCACAATGATCCTCGACACCTTAATCCTGCCCTGGGGTGGCTGGGTAGGAAGTTGGTCCCCGGAAAGAGGCCATTTGTAGCATGGCTCGCGTCTTAAGTACTTGGGCCGATGTCATCAGGGCCAGCCGCGGGAACGCCCCCTCCAGTGCATGGTGACGCCGCTGACGTCATCGGGACGAGCCGGAGTGCCGGCATGCCCCGATGACGCTGGCCCGAGGCCATTAGCTGGTGCCGCTTCCGATGGCGAATCCTCTGCCCGTCTTCGGCCCATGGCCCCAGGTAAGCGTGGGCCCTTGCATGCGCCACGAGCCCACCCATTGACTCTGGGAGCCGTGACACCACTCTGGCTCCCTTCGGCATCCTGCCCCCTTCCCATCCCAGAAATAATTGCAACGTGACGGTACACAGTAAGCTTGGTATGAATCAGCTGCAGCTTTTATTAACATAACAGTTAATATGAAATCAAACATTATAAAGCTTCACTCACCCAGGCCAATCCTTCAGTCCCACCGCTGCTGGGACCATGCCCCTTTTTGCCGCCCTTGTGATTCTAGCAAGGTGACATCACTTTTGACTCCCCGCTGTGTTATAAGCAAAGGGGCCCTGCCTCCGGCGTGGTCCCCACCCCTTTGACAACCTGCCTTTTGTCAGCCCGTGGCTGACCTCTGTCTAATAATTCTCTATTGGCCCGGGTAGCCCGTCCACTAGCACCAGTAGTGGTTTACACTTGCTTGGTGCCCCCCAAACCAAAACCCTAGTCTGCGGTCCTTTTACACCAATGTGTAGTTCCTTTCGATTGCCTCCTGTATTTCGTTATTGAAGAAAGGTAGTACCCTGTCCTGCCAGTAAAAACCCTCACACTGTTCATCAGCCCATGCGTGCCACATCTGACAGCCCCCGATGCGCACCAGCCATCCTCCGACCTGTCTAACTTCTTCCCCATAACTTTTGTTTTGCAAATTTAATGCGTGATATTATGTCGGACCAGCAAAATGAGTGCTCCCGGGAACCCTGATTGTATTTCCCGTATGTCCCTCTGTATCTACTGTAACAGCTGTCTGCATGACATTGCCCCTAAATTGTTCACACCCAGTGTATTATTATGATGTCCGGTCTGGCCAAAGAATCCCTCTTGACCTGTAGTGTGGGCAAGTAACTCCCAGCACATTCCCACGCTTCCCCATCCAAGTGATGTGCACCCCCCGATGTGCCAGACCCAGAATGCGGGCCATATCTGCGCTGTCCGTGCCTCTGTTCCACCCAAATGCAAGAATGAGTGCCCCACGATCCACACTTGTACTGACCTAGGACACGATTCTGCAATTAAAATTAAGCAAATTAATCGACATTTGTAATGCGCTGCGCTCGATCCAGGCCTGACATAGGAATTTACCGCAGCGGAACACCATCTCCCTATCTGCTATATAGCCTCCGTTTGTCAACCCTGCCTGTGCCGCGCTAGTGGCCGCTCCTATTCTGAAAGAGTGTGTCCCAAAGTTATCTTCATTCTCTCCCACCTCATTTAAGGCTCACTTGAGTATCGCTGAAAACTGGTATCACATTAAGGGAGCCCCGTCCGCATATATAAGTAAATGCTCCCCCTTCATTGGTCGCATGACTTAATAGTTCTCCAAGTTAGCCACCGGGCAAATGACTTGATTATGCAATTGTCTTAATGTCACGGTAGCTCCCCACCCCAATTGATCTGTTTTGGACCTTGGTATAAACATCCTCAGCATGTTCCCCTGCTTTGTGACATTCCACCTCAATATTCCCGTGTGACCAACATCCTTCTTAGATGTTGTCACCAGCTTGCCAATGCGTAGCATGCCGACGAAGGCTAGGGTAAAAGCTAATCTAAATAACTGTGTCTCGAATGTCGAATCGCATATGTCGCCCATCCTATGCCATATTAATATTAACAAATCATGCATTATGGGATGCCGCCCGTCCCTCTGGGCCCCTAACCTCCTTCCCCAACCCTTCAACATTTTTTGAGTCAGAAATACTTTGGTAGGGTCCCCCCAACCTTGGGCTCCTATGAAAAATGCCAGCCCAGCTAGCTGCTTCACCACCATGCCCCTGGACAGTCCCGCATCCTTGGCCCACGATATGTATGCCACAATCTGTTCCTCTGCCACCGGTCCTTCTTCCAACATGTTTGTCTCAGGAATGAGTGCACTCTCCCGAATCCTCTTGCAATAAGCATCCCACGTGGTGGGAGCCACAGATCGCCACAACAGATCTAATGTGGTTGGCGACCAATTGCCCATACATGCTCCGGTATTGGAGTTGCCAGCTCGTCGGCGTTGGGTACCTGTTTGCGGAACAAGATCTTTTTAGCAAGAGATAGCAAATTTGCCACACCATTACAAGCCCCTGGAACATGACTTACCTTTCCATGGTATTAATGTGCAAACTACTTAGAACTACCTGCCAAAACAGGTCCGCCACCCGTGGACATTTGGCTGACTGTCTGTTGATGACTGAAACCATGGCTTGGTTGTCCACACAGAAGATGATATGTTTGTTCTGCAAGCGCTCCCCCCCCAGATTATCAACGCCACCCATATGGGGAAAAAACTCCAGGAATGTTATATTTGCTGTTATTCCTTCATTCACCCATGCAGACGGCCATTGCCGCGGTGGCCCATGCACCTTGACAGTACATGCCAAATCCCCATCCACCAGAAGCATCTGAATGAATATCCAAGTCACGGCTTGGAGACCGGGTGCTCCTGCCAGATTGATATGCCATTGTAAACTGCTCAGGAATAGGCCCATATCACCAGGTCCTCACATATAGGCTGTGATATCCTTGATGAAATGGTGCAGATGTTGCACCCCTGTCATTGCCCGCGGCTAGTCTGCGCAGGAAGGCTCTACCCATTGGGATTACTTGGCAGGCAAAGTTAAATGCTCCCAACATTGCCTGCACCTCCCAGAGTGTCATCTTCTTCACCTTGGATGCCTTATCCAGTAGGTCACACAATTTTTGGAGTTTGTCCATTTGGCAGTCTGGATATCATCCTCTTAGGATCCAACTCAATGCCGAGGAAGCACATGGTGGTAGTTGGCCCCTCTATCTTCCTTTGTGCCAGCAGAACTCCAAAGTCCTCCGCTACCTCCTACGTAACAGGCGAGCCACCGTCTTTGTTCTTGCCGGACCAACGAACAGGAAGTCATCTAAGTAGTGGATTATATTGTCTGACTGGGCCCTTTTTGCCATCACCCAGTGCAAAAATGAACTGAACGCCTCGAAATAGGCGCAGGACACAGAGCAACCCATGGGCATGCACTTGTCAAAGTAAAACATCCCACGGAACTTGAAGCCCAGCAATGGAAAGCTAGATGGGTGGACTGGCAGCAGCCGAAATGCCGATTTGATGTCTGTTTTTGCCATGACTGAAGACTCCCTGCACCTCCAAAGAAGAATGATTGCACTGTCAAATGAGGCATATTGTACGGAGCATTCTTCTGGTGGCACGTGGTCATTAACCAAGAGCCCCAGTGGGAGCGATAGGTTTTGGATTAGTCTGTATTTGCCTGGCTCCTTCTTTGTGCGTTGAGTGAAAAAGAACTTTCTCCAATTAGTTTTAAATGTGCCACATGCTAACTTCATGGAGTGCCCCCTAGTCCTTCTATTATCCGAAAAAGTAAATAACCGATTCACAGCTACCCGTTCTAGACCTCTCATGATTGTAAACACCTATATCATATCCCCCCTCAGCCGTCTCTTGTCCAAGCTGAACAGGCCTAACCTCTTTCGTCTTCCTCATAGGGGAGCTATACCATCCACTTTATCATTTGGTCGCCCTTCTCTGTACCTTCTCCATCACAACTATATCTTTTTTGAGATGTGACGATCAGAATTGTACACAGTATTCAAAGTGTGGTCTAACCATGGAGTGATAAAGAGGCATTATGACTAGAGATGAGCTGCGTTTTTCTGGCTCGGGTCAGGTATCAGTTCTGGCGCTTCGTGGGAAAACTCATTTTCCCACAGATTGTTTTTCGGCAAAAACGAAGCTGGAACCCGAACCCAAAACCGGAAAAACGAATAGAAAAAATCCAAACCAGAAAAAAACACCCCAACCCTTCACATTTACTGCATTACAACCTCCTCACCATCCCGATCCCTCCCCAAGACTTACTAAAAGCCCTGGTGATCCAGCAGGGCCCAGCGAGCAATCTCTTCCTCTGGGCCGTCGGGCTGTCAGGCCTGCTACGAATCAAAATGGCGCTGATGGCCCTTTGCCCTTATGATGTCACAGGGGCTACTGGTGACATTGGTTGGCCCCTGTCACATGGTAGGAGCAATGGACGGCTGGCTTCCAGTTCCTCCATGCTGATTTTGTACATCATGAGATCAGCATAGAGAAAGTGCTACTCTTGCCATTCCCAAAGATAACATATGCCAATCACTAAAAACTAAAATAATTGTTTTAACTTGCTGTCTGATTTTAGTTTTCTAATCAGTTGGTTACAGGCTTTTTTTTTTTCCATGTTCCCTTTCTTGGTCTTTTGTCATTCTTTTACAGGGTCCTCTTTTTTCTGTTTCTTCTTTTCTTTCTTCACCTATCTTAGGGTGTTATTTTCCAACTTGTTTTATGGCCTTTTTGCATACGAAAAAGCACCATTGGGTTTTTAACACCAGAAATGGACTACAAACAACAACCTTTTCTCTGACCTTAAACTGTGCAATATGCCCATAACACACTTTGCAAATAGCTTTTTAAGCTGTGAGAGAGAGAGGGAGAAAGAAAGAGAGAGAGAGAGAGAGAGAGAGAGAGAAGCGAGAGAGAGAGAGAGAGAGAGAGAGAGAGAGAGAGAGAGAGACTATCTACAAGGCAGTTGTAGTAGTTAGCTATTTATGCTACTATAGCAGGCCCATCTGGTAACTCGAGGTGGGCCTTATAGTTAGTCTCTCTCTCCTCCGCCCCCCCCCCCCCCCACACACACACACACTGTAATATCTATGCGAAGCGCTAAGATAGCACACATTGCGATAAATAGGCTATTACCGTAAAACACACCTCTCTTCCTATTGCATGCAATAGTTTGATGAATCTAGACCTTCCTTCCTCAAACACACACTCAAACTTTCATTCTTGCATGCTGTCTCTCTCTCTCTTTCTCACATACTGGCTCTGTCTCTCACACACACTGCTCTCAGTCTCACATGCTGACTCTTTCATACATACACACTGGCTCTCTCTTTCACATGCTGTCTATTCATTCAAACACACAGAGTCTCTCTCACTCTCACATGCTATCTCACACAAACACATAGACACTACTATCACATGCTGTCTCTCCGAACATACAGGCTGTCACTCTCACACACAGTCTCTCTCTCTCACATACTCTCATACACACATATACTGTATACGACCTCAGCCTCCCTCTTGCTTCTGAGCCTCCTCTTCGAGAGTTTCCACAGGATGGACTCTGCTGTGGCCCTGATCTTCTTGGGCCGCCACAAGATAGGATCTGCAGTGGCCCTGCCACAAATGCTGTTCCTCTTCTGCATGTGGGCCAATGCTCCTCCTCCTTCCTGCCCGTGCAGCTCCAACATTTTTCTTCTGAGACCATGCAGGCAGGAAGGAGATGGAGCACCTAAAGGTTTGGAGGTGTCTTGTTTTGTTCAGGCCGTGGTGGGTTGAACTCCACCACAGCCCTAATGATCTTCCTGCTGTGTGCAGCTGCGAAAAAAGTTGTGCTTAGAAACAACAGTGGCTAGCACACAACATAGGAACAGCAGGCTTCAGCTCAACCGCCGGTGGGATACGGTCCATCAGTGGCTGCATGGACCTCCCTATATCGGCCATCAGTGAATCCCTATGGCCCTGTGACTGGGGGCATTGGACCTCCCTGCCCCCCCCCCCCCTAAGTACACCAATGGTGAGAGAGCTAGCCTGTGAGTGTATCCAGCCCTAAGAGACAAAAACTCTTTTATGGCCTCATCGGAGTGTAGTTAGCATCCCAGGAGGGATTACACATGGATTTGAGAATGCTTTCAAACATGTTTTTTAGGAAGGGGGTTATGTATAGGTGTTGGATGGTTTGTGGTGTTGGTGGTGTGTTTGGGAGAAATGGAGGGTGTGACTGCATGAGGGAATATAGATGGGCTGTGTGTGTGGTTGTGTGTGCTTAGATGGGTGGGTATTGGTAGTGGTGGTGTGTGTTTGGGGATGTGTGATTTGTATATGGGGGTATAGAGCTGTGTATTGTTTGGGCCTGTTGGGGGTCTGAAGGGGATGGATTTGTGGGCTATTTGTGTGTTTTGGATGGGTAGGGGGTTATGTGGGTGGGAGGAGTTTGTGGTGGGATTTTGTGTGTATTGAGACTGTGGGGAGTGCTTTCTTGGAAGAATGGCTTTGTGTTTGTAGGTAACAGGTGTGGTTGTATGTGTATGGTTTGTGCATAGAGATGTCTATGAGGCATAAATGGATTTATGTAGGTGCCTGGATGTGTGTTGGGGTTGTATGCATGTGCTTTGGTAGGTTTGTGTGAATGGGAGTTCTGTGGGAGGGCAGTATGTGGCAGGGTTTGTCAGGTGTGGGTTTTTTGGGAAGTATGATTTTTGTGTATGCATGCAAGTGGTAGTGTGATGTGTATATGGTGTGTGTGTGTGTCTGTGTTCGGAGGGAGATGAATTGAAAAACTGTCATTTATTTTCCCTGTCTATGTTGGAAGTAAGTGTGGCTTGTTGTGAATGTGCTGGAAGCAGGTGTGCAGGAGGAGGGGAGGATGCATGTGTGGGTATAATAACGTATATGTGTATGTGTGGGGGGGAGGGGGTATTGTGGATGTGTGAGAGAGGTGAATGTGAGGGTAGTTGTGGTGGGGTGGACTGGAGGTGAGGGTGAGCATACAGTATGTGGGAAGAGGTATGAGTGCATGGGAAAGGTGAGTGAGTGTGCCTAGGGACAGTGTGGGGGATGGTATGTATGCATGTACTTGGAAGTACCTTTTTCTGACATCCTTTGCCTGTTGCTTCACTTATTTTCCCTGCCTCCATTTCCCTCTGCCTGTATTGCTTACTGGAAAAGTGGTGTGTGTGTGTGTGTCTTTGGAATGGAGTTGATGTTCAGTATTCTAACAATTCAAACAGCTTCTAAAAGTTTCTGAAACAAAACAAAGGGGATTTTTTTTGAAAGCTCAGTTCTCTGAAAATACTGACCTGATGTTTCTGGTTTTCAGCTCATCTGAAATATTTACATTTTCTTTCTGCATGCCAAATCTGATGAATTTCCATCCCTTTTTGGGGGAGAATTATTGTGCTTACAGACAGATGAACATTGATCCCTTCTACATAATTCTCTCCAACATTCCATATGTTGCAAAGCATAAAAAAATTAGACTTGAAACTCAGTCTCTTGGAAATTTTCTCTAGAGGATAGTAAAGCTTTTATATGGTTTAGCAGGGCAGCGTTCAGTCTGTAATGCAACAAGGTGAATGTAAAATAAGATGAATGTATATCAGGTGCCTGAAAATTCATTTGCTGATGTTGTAATCAAATAAGCTGCTGAACTCCTACCATCTGCTGCCTAGCTACATTTGAGCTGGACATAATATTTGTCATTTTCTTGTGTAGAATCTACTGCATGTTTTGCTATCCTATGGGAGAATGGGTCTTCTACCACAACAATATAATGCACCTCATCTGGCTACCCCTCTGAGCAAATTTAGAAGGATTACAGACAGCATATTTAATAAGGGGAGATAAAATATACTAGTATGAACAAACCAAGCTTTATTGAACTCTGAGACAGAAATTAAGTTGAAGCAGATTGGCAGATAAAAATAATAGCTATTGAAAGTTTGCTGTGCGAGAGGTTAAATAGGGTGAAAATGGGCATGTAAAGAAATAGTTGGGACTTGTTCAGCTTTCAGGCATGCAGTGCATTAGCTGCCAAATTTCTCTCTGCAGAAGCCTCATTATCCTTCTCAGAGATGTGAAATTGTTCTGGAGTTGGCAGCTCCCTATAAGAGAAGATGGGGAAATTGCTCTGAGTATGGTTGTGACATAATACCAGCATAATCTAAGGGCAAGAAGCCACAAACACCTGCCCATATTTCTATCCTTACAACACATTATTTACATACTATATTCGGAAACACTTATTTGACTCTGTTCCATAGGAATCAATGGCAAAAACCATGGTGTTTTAGAAACATGTTTGTAAACTACACATGTATATTTAATTTTTTAAAAAGCATGTTATGTTGTAGGTATAATGTAGTATAACATATGCCATTATTTTTAAACACATAAGGATATACACATTTTTAGCTGCATAACAATCTAATATTCAAACACAATATAAATTGATACATTTTGTTTGAAAATCGGCTTCTTTTATGTGGGCTTAAAAGTATGCACACATTTTTGCAGAAAAGCATCCTAATTACCCATTGGTGTCCTGGGTATTATTTTTCCCAGAAATATTAATGGGTATGTATGTATGATAAGACTCAGTGGAAGAGAGTAAGTACGTGTGTACAAAGCAGGTGCAGATAATATCATAGAATCATAGAATAAGATGGCATATAAGGCTATAAAAGCCCATATAGTCTGCCAAACCTTCTTCCCATTGAAATACAAAGGTCCGTGGCTTCCCTCAATCTTCCTATAACTAAAGAACTTTTGTGCTTATCCCATTTGTTCCTGAATTCTGCCACTATTGTTGCCTCTACCAGTAGGCTACATCATGCATCCACCACCTCATCAGTGAAGAAATGCCTTTCAATCTTAATCTAGAATCTACCACCTTGTGCCTCATATCATAGTTTCTTCCTTTAGAACTTCTTTTCCACTGAACAATGTTTGCTTTTTTTTTAAATATTATTTATGCTCTTAATGTATCTGAATGTTTCTATCACTTCCACCCCTCTCTCCTCTCCTCTAGGATATATAGTCCATATCTAGGTCCCCAAGTTACATGTCATAGGGCAGAAAAATAACTTAAATACATTAGCAAGAGATAGTTTTTCTGGGATAATTTTCACAGAAATCTTCCCAGAAATTTGAACCAGTGCTGGCTAGGCAAATCTATTTGTTTACAATAAATGGGTAAAACACGAATAATGAGTCCAACTTTGGTTTGTTTCATTTCAACTGAAATGAATGGCAAGGCCCTCTGAAAATAAAAAGATTTCTTTTGCAGATACATTAAAGTAAATGGGGGCCATTAAAACTGATTTTTTTTTCTTGAAGCTGGACAGAGTGGAGTCAGAAGGGAAGGGACAAGGAAGTGACATGACTAACTAATCAAGGTGAAACGCTTTTAAACCAGCCTATCCCAATGTGGCTTTCTTTTTTTTTTTTTTTTAAACATGAAACAGAAAGGAAAGTTGAACTTAAGAAAAAGACACCATTTTCAAAAGTCATTTCTCTTTTCGATTTAAGATAGAGAGGAGAGACCTGTTCTTAATGAGAGTGAAAAAAAAAAAGTTTACAGAAAAATGTAGATAGGAGGAAAAAGGTAAGCTGACTGCTGCCTCTTCTCACTGTGTCACAGGGTTTCAGTAACAGGAATAAGAGTGCAGCAGATTGCAACACAGTAGGTGAGATTCAGTGTTTAATTGTGACTCAGTCCTTGATAAGAAGTGGAACACAGCAGCAACCATTTATCTCTCAGCCTCTTTCTACTATGTGTCACTTAGTGAAGAGGCTTACAGCACTGCATGTGTTGTTATAAAGTGACTGTGTCTGCAGTATCATCTGTAGGAGTCCATACTACTGGGTGACTGAATGACTGACTGTTTTGTAGCACTAACTGTCTCAGCATCTGAGTATTGTGTGACTGTGTCACTTAATCATGAAGCACATAGCACAGTGAGTGTGCTTTCTTCTAAAGTGACTGTGTCTGTACTATCATCTTTGTATGAGGTTTATTATAACCTTAAAAAAAAAACCCTAGCCCTAGCCAGTGCCACTAGTGATTCTGTCATGACACTGACATCAAAGGGAAGCTAGGGCAAAAATCTGTGAGGAAGAGGGAAAGCCTGTTCCTTTACAGGTACCTGAGCAGCACTGAAGTGATGTTGCTAGGCCTCCTATACCCAAGATAAAAAGATACTTTTTTTAGAAGGGAAAAACCAGATACAGAGGGAGGCTGTATTAAACAGCTGGAATTGCAGCTGCCAGGGCCTTCTCCCATTTGCAACGTTCCTATGGTGCAGAAGCAGAAGAAGATATCACTGGAGGGTAACATTGGGAGTGGGGGCTAAGGCCACTAGTGGACCATCAAACACTAGTACAGCTCTCTCTTCTGCTTGAGAAGAGCAGTATCTGCAGGATATCATTAGTATAGAAACTACTGATTCAGATGTCTCATGTCATAGAGTTTTAGTATCACAGGATGTTCAACAGTTTGTAAATAATGAGGGCTTGGCAAGTCTAGTTACTAGTGTGCTATAAAGTAAATAGCTACAGGAGGCAGTTGTTGATACTGCCAGAACAAAGAGCACCCCTCAGGAAGTGCAGGTGGTGGAGAGCAAGTAGATGCCACTGGCCTTGTCGCTCCTGGTCTGGCTTCAACCCCACACCCCAGCATGCAAGAATCCAAAGAGGATGAGGGATCCTAAAAGACATCAGAGGTGGGGAGGCATTTTATAATTCTTGAGTACCAGTGTTTTGCAGAATGCATTCACTGTCTAAAGGCCTTCAGTAGAGGAAAGGTAGTGTTATGTAGCATCATTAGCAAAAACAACACCCATTAGCACTGGTTTCAGGGGAAACTGTCAATGCTAGTCTGAGAATCGTATCTTCTACTTCAAACAGCTGCAGAAGCAGAAAAGCTAAGAAAAAGGGGACATCCATCACCCGACTTGACATTCTGGCCCTTTCCATCAGCGAGATGGCAGCTCCTATACCCACATCTGCATCATGCCCCAGTGGAACAGATGGGGTGCTTTTACCACCCCACTCTCCCAGGTTACATGGCAAACAGCATAAAAGGTGGGGTAACATTGGGAAAATGATTATCCTGGATAACCAACCCTTGCAGTTCATGGAGAACGAGAACATAAGAACATAAGAAATTGCCATGCTGGGTCACATCAAGGATCCATCAAGCCCAGCATCCTGTTTCCAACAGAGGCCAAACCAGGCCACAAGAACCCGGAAAATACCCAAACATTAAGAAGATCCCATGTTACTGATGCCAGTAATAGCAGAGGCTATTCCCTAAGTCATCTTGATTAATAGCAGTTAATGGACTTCTCCAAGAACTTCTCCAAACCTTTTCTAAACCCAGCTATACTAACTGCACTAACCACATCCTCTGGCAATAAATTCTAGAGCTTAATTGTGAGTTGAGTTAAAAATAATTTTCTCCAATTAGTCTTAAATGTGCTACCTGTTAACTTCATGGAATGACCCCTGATCATTCTATTATCCAAAAGTGTAAATAACCAATTGACATCTACTCATTCAATCCTCTCATGATTTTAAAGACCTCTATCATATCCCCTCTCAGCCATTTCTTCTCCAAGCTGAAAAGCCCTAACCTCTTCAGCCTTGTCTCATAGGGGAGCTGTTCCATCCCCTTTATCATTTTGGTCACACTTCTCTGTACCTTCTCCATCGCAACTATATCTTTTTTGAGATGTGACGACCAGAATTGTACACAGTATTCAAGGTGTGGTATCACCATGGAGCGATACAGAGCATTATGACATTTTCCATTTTGTTAACCATTCCCTTCCTAATAATTCCTAACATTCTGTTTGCTTTTTTGACTGCTGCAGCACACTGAGCCAACGATTTCAAAGTATTATCCACTATGATGCCTAGATCTTTTTCCTGGGTGGTAGCTCCTATTATGGAACCTAACATTGTGTAACTACAGCAAGGGTTATTTTTCCCTATATGCAACACCTTGCACTTGTCCACATTAAATTTCATCTGACATTTGGATGACCAATCTTACAGTCTCGCAAGGTCCTCCTGCAATGTATCACAATCTGCTTGTGATTTAACATTTAATTTTGTATCATTTACAAATTTGATAACCTCAATTGTTGTATTCATTTCCAGATCATTTATAAATATATTGAAAAGCACTGGTCCAAGTACAGATCCCTGAGGCATTCCACTGTTTACCCTTTTCCACTGAGAAAATTGGCTATTTAATCCTACTCTTTGTTTCCTGTTTTTTAACCAGTTTGTAATCCACGAAAGGTCATCGCCTCCTATCCCATGACTTTTTAGTTTTCTTAGAAGCCACTCAGGGACTTTGTCAAACACCTTCTGAAAATCCAAACCACTAGAACATTTATTTATTTATGATAAATCACTTATAACCAGCAGGTCCAAATTTCTTGTTCTCTACAGTCCGTATGTCAACATCCATAAATAAATTGACAAACAGTCCTACACATTCATCACCATATTAAAAATTACACATCTCATAAAACAAGAAATAATATCAGTAAAATAAAATCCTGACTATCACTAAACCACTAAAAGCAGAGTCAAAGATCTCCTATTCTATAGGTACCAATACCATTAAAAGCTTTTAATTTCTTCTTAGATAGTTAATCATCTTTCTCTAAATTCAGTTCTGGATGCATATTCCAGAGAGTAGGGCCTGCAATTGAAATGGCACAAAATCTTGTGATGCTCAATTGAACATGACTTACAGGTGGAACATACAGCTTCATTAAAATCTCTGATCAAAGGCTTCTAGCAGGAACATAGACCTAAATTAAATCTATCAAGATTAAAGGGCCTTGGCTATGAACTGCTTGGAATACCAACATAACCAATTTAAATTTCATTTACCAGGCATTTGGTACCTGTGAAGGACATTAAGAATGAGATTAATGTGTGCCACAAAAAGGATTTGTGAAATTAACCTGGCTATTGCATTTTGGATGATTTGCAGTACCTATGGGTACCACAATAAATAGTAATCTAGACCAGGCTTAACTTTGGTTTGGACCACTATTGAGAAATCTTGAGTAGATAATATTGGCCTCAGTTTTGCCATGGTCTTCATTTTAAAGAAGGCCATATGAGTAATTACTCAGGCTTGTAGTTTCATTGTGAAATTTTGAACAAGCAATACACCAAGGCTGCGGACCTCATTTTGTAGGAGAAGAACAATATCACTGATTTGACCTAGTTACTCAGTAAACCCTTTGTAGCTTGATTTATAACCACTACTTCAGTCTTAGTGAAATGAAATTTTAGTGAGTGGTCTCTAAACCAGTCTTGATGTCTACTTAGATAAAGAACTGCTTTTGAGGGAACTATAGCTTCAGATGTACTGAATGGAAATAATAACAACTGTATGTTGTCAGTGTAAATTTGGAACCCAACTTCTAGAGATGATAACTAGTGACAAACTGGGAGTAGAAAGATATTGAACAGCAGCACTAAACGTTAAGTAATTCCAGAACAGTGTGCTTTAGAAGTAGACAACTGTATGTGGCCAGATAAAAATTATCTAAATTGCTGAAATACCTGGGGACCAATTCCTATCCCATGTAAACCTCTGGAGCAGTTGGTGTGGTTAACAATAATGAATCTTTAAGAAACATCAAGGAAGATTGCTAATACAACACTTCGGTGAACTTAATGCATCATCCAAGAATCAAGTAATGAGGTCAACAAAGTACTATGGCTTTTTCTAAAGCTAAATTGACATTGGTGTAAGCCATCATTATCTTCAAGATAATTCTGGAGCTGTTGAAATACAATGCATTCAATCAGTTTCCCTAGGAAAAAGATTTTTGAAGTGGGATGATAATTGTTTGGGTCATTATCATCAATGTTATAACTCCTAGCCGTGGCCATCTGCAGCTGGCCCCTCCTCCCTCCACGGAGTCGGGACCGCCGCTGGCACCTCAGCGACGGTGGGGAGGCATTCCCGTTGCAGGCTCCTGTTCTCCTCGTTCGGGGCAGTCCCTCCTGCCGAGTCTCTGCTGTGTTCCACGATGGAGGGAGTGTCCCTCGACCTCCTCTTCATGGCGTCGGGCCACATTGTAGCACTTCCTGGTTCGTCTTTGGCCTGTCCTCCTCTTAGGCGCGTGGCCGTGCCCCAAGCATACATTTAAAGGGCCCTCATCACCTAATTGGCTTCAGCTGCACCAGATGATGTCAGGCCCCAAGGCATACCGCGGGAGATGAGAGCATGCAAGCACAGGTGGGGCAGGAACAAACAGGACTGTAACTAAGGCAAGGAACTTCAGAGCAGGAACAAGGCAGGGTCAGCCCTCCACTAGATCTATACGCCCAGTGTGACCCAGCAAAGCAATGCTGGTCACAAGACTAGCCCTCTGGCCACTCGGGCAGCAGCCCTTCCGGACCTGCCGCTTGGTAACGACGAGTGCATGAGGCCACATGGAGGCTGAGGGCAGGAACAAGACAATAGAGATGTGAATCGTGTCCTCGATCGTCTTAACGATCGATTTCGGCTGGGAGGGGGAGGGAATCGTATTGTTGCCGTTTGGGGGGGGTAAAATATCGTGATATATCGTTAAAAATCGTTAAAAACCCGCTAAAACCCACCCCCGACCCTTTAAATTAAATCCCCCACCCTCCCGAACCCCCCCAAATGACTTAAATTACCTGGTGGTCCAGCGGCGGTCCGGAACGGCAGCGGTCCGGAACGGGCTCCTGCTACTGAATCTTGTTGTCTTCGGCCGGCGCCATTTCCAAAATGGCGCCGAAAAATGGCGGCGGCCATAGACCAACAGGATTCGACGGCAGGAGGTCCTTCCGGACCCCCGTTGGACTTTTGGCAAGTCTTGTGGGGGTCAGGAGGCCCCCCCCAAGCTGGCCAAAAGTTCCTGGAGGTCCAGCGGGGGTCAGGGAGCGATTTCCCGCCGCGAATCGCTTTCCGTACGGAAAATGGCGCCGGCAGGAGATCGACTGCAGGAGGTCGTTCAGCGAGGGTTCCGGTGCCTCGCTGAACGACCTCCTGCAGTCGATCTCCTGCCGGCGCCATTTTCCGTACGGAAAACGATTTGCGGCGGGAAATCGCTCCCTGACCCCCGCTGGACCTCCAGGAACTTTGGCCAGCTTGGGGGGGGCCTCCTGACCCCCACAAGACTTGCCAAAAGTCCAGCGGGGGTCCGGAAGGACCTCCTGCCGTCGAATCCTGTTGGTCTATGGCCGCCGCCATTTTCCGGCGCCATTTTGGAAAATGGCGCCGGCCGAAGACAACAAGATTCAGTAGCAGGAGCCCGTTCCGGACCGCTGCCGTTCCGGACCCCCAGGTAATTTAAGTCATTTGGGGGGGGGGTTCGGGAGGGTGGGGGATTGAAGGAGGTAGGATTTGGCAAGGAAATGTTTAAGTTATTTGGGGGGGGGTTCGGGAGGGTGGGGGATTTAATTTAAAGGGTCGGGGATGGGTTTTAGCAGGTTTTAGTGTGCTGGCTCACGATTCTAACGATTTATAACGATAAATCATTAGAATCTCTATTGTATTGTGTTCCATAACGGTTTAAGACGATATTAAAATTATCGGACGATAATTTTAATCGTCCTAAAACGATTCACATCCCTACAAGACAAGACAGGAACTCAGGAACTTGGAAGACTCGGACGAAGACTCAGGATACTCAGAGGATTCTGATGTAGACTTGGATACTCAGAAGTCTCGGACAAGGATTCAGGTTACTCTGAGGTTTCAGGCAAGGATTCAGGAATCAGGTGAAAGTACCAGGTGAGAACTGCATCACAGCACACCCTACACAGCCGCCCATGGCTGGTCGCAGACCACACTGAGCGTAAAGCAGACTCCAGGCAAAGTAGTGGAACTCGAGACTGGAACATGTCAAAGATTCAGTAGAGGCCTGCACTGGGGCATACCCTAGACAGTCGCCTGTGGCTAGTCACGGACCAAACTGGAGCGGAGCAGGTTCTGGCAAAGTCTTGAGCGTGGACGGAAGCAGACACAAGGGACTCCGAAGACTGGGACAGGATTCAAGACTCAGGATTCAAGACTCAGGATTCTCAGAAGCAAGACATTTAAAACAGGAGTCTTCTGGAGGCTTGTGCTGCAGACAAGAAGGAGGCATTATGGCCCCATGTGCCCCCCCATGTGCCCCCCAATGTGCCCCCTATGGGCTGGTCACGGACCATGACAGTGGAACGCCAGGAAAGGTAGACATAAGGAATCTGGGAACTGGTTGCAGAGGTGAAGACGAAGACATCAGGACCAGGACATCAGGAACAAGGAATATCTGGACATCTGGAACATCAGGACTCTCAGGAACAGAACCATGGTACATCAGGACTTCTAGACATCAGGACCAAGGAATATCTGGAACATCAGGACATGAAACAGGCGAAGAAGAAGCTCCGATGAAGGACAAGACCAGGAACATCAGGATGAGGAGATCAGGAACACGGAACGAAGAGCCATCTTGGACAAATGAAGACAATGGAGGACCTTGATCCAGCGAAGAGGAGCACAGACAACTGTGTGATCCAGGATCAAAGGCCCTGAGGAACTGGAACTGAGCCCTTTTATAGCGCTGCACTGGGGCGAAGACTGATGACTTCAATGTTGGGGCCATGGGCTTTTCCCACTGTGGCCCTTTAAATTAACAGAAGAGGCATGTGCCAGCACCTAGGGGAAGTCCAGGAGAGCAGAGGCTTGTAGCAGTGTCCAGTCGTGATGAAAAGTAGGACAAAAGATGAAGAGGTCCTGGCGATGGCTCAGGGCTACAATGAAGGAGGCAGTGCCGGCAGCATTTTCCGGCCACTTAGGGAATCCCAGCGGGGAATTCCCCACTGCAGAGGTGGAGTTCTGGTGGTGGCACAAGACCATGAAAAGGAAAGTTGGCGTCGGCTCCTTGCCGCAAAGGAGCAGTGACTCGGTGGTGGCGGCACTAGGCCGCGAAGATAGACAGCAGCGGCGGCTTGGGGTAAGTGAAGAGGCCTGCTCATGGGATGAGCTCCACGAGCAGGATCATAACACAAAGTCAATAGCAAATCTAGTAATCCTTTTTGCAAGATTGATAAATCACACTGAAAAACCAGCAGAATATCCAATTTCACTAATAGGAAGGAAATGTGACAAACTATCCTAGAACACATGAAATCATTTCCCACACCACATTCTAATACCATTTACAGGACTATAATATGACATATATGATAGGATCTCCTACTAAGGGTGTGCATTCGTTTGCAACGTATTGGCAATCCGCAATGTATATGCCATATTTGTTGTATTCGTGGGGGTCACGAAACGTATGGCGAACCCCCACGAATACAACATATCACTAATGAATAAAGACCCAACCACCCTGTCCACCCCCCCAAGACTTGCCAAAAGTCCCTGGTGGTCCAGCGGGGGTCCTGGAGTGATCTCCTGTACTTGGGCTGTCGGCTGCCGGTATTCAAAATGGCGCCGATAGCCTTTGCCCTTACTATGTCACAGGGGGCATTGGCGGGACGGCGATTTTGAGTCTCAAAATGGCGCCGATCGCCTTTGCCCTCACTATGACGGCGATCGGCGCCATTTTGAGACTCAAAATCGCCGTCCTGCCAATACTCAAAATGGCGCCGATCGCCGTCATAGTGAGGGCAAAGGCGATCGGCGCCATTTTGAGTATTGGGATCGGATGGCCAGCGTGCAAGGAGGTCGCTCCCGGACCCCCGCTGGACTTTTGGCAAGTCTTGTGGGGGTCAGGAGGCCCCCCCAAGTTGGCCAAAAGTCCCTGTGGGTCCAACGGGGGTCCCGGAGCAACCTGCCGTCCGACGCCAGGACTCAAAATGGCACCCAAAAGTCTTTGCCCATACTATGTCACAGGGGCTACCGGTGCCATTGGTCAGCCCCTGTCACATGGTAGGAGCACAAGATGGCGCCGATGGCCATGTGACAGGGGCTGACCAATGGCACCGGGTAGCCCCTGTGACAAAGGCTATCGGCGCCGTGATGAAACTAGCACCGAGGGTGTGAGTGAGTTCCCGGACCCCACCGCTGGACCACCAGGGAGTTTTGGTAAGTCTTGGGGGGGTCAGGAGGGTGGGGGGTTGTAGTTAATTTAGTAGTAACGTATTTACAGATCGACAACTTATTGAATTCTCCATACTTCCACATGAAACGGAATTGACCCCCCACGAATACCTATCGCGTACACAACGAAAACTTTTTGCCTGCACATCCCTAGCTCCTACCTTGTGACATAGTAGGGGCAAAGGCTATCGGTGTCATTTTGAATACCGGCAGCTGACGGCCCGAATGCAGGAGATCATTCCAGGACCCCCGCTGTACCACTAGGGACTTTTGGCAAGTCTTGGGGGGGTCAGAAGGGTGGGGGGTTACAGTTAATTAAATTTAAAGGGTTGGGATGGGTTTTTTTGGAGGGAAACTAATGCATATGTAAATAATGAACGGATTGGGGTCCCCCAAGAACGGATGCAACAGATTTGGGTCCCTACGAGTATGAATACCGAATGGGATGAATCCGTCCCTGCTGCAGATCCCTTTCTCCTACCACAGCTCTTTTAAAAGGGGAAGGAAAATATCACTTCTTGGAGAGATTTATTTAGCAGTTTGTTATATAATTTAACCAATAGTGTTTTAACCACTTAAACATTGCTCAAGCAGAGAAGTCCAATGAACAACAAGCATTTTTCATATTGGAAAGATATTAATCAATCTGAGATGATGTAACAGTAATGAAAGGATCTCAGTTAAGGGATCTGGCTCCCATTCTTCCATGCACCTTGGATGAAGGACTGTTATTGTTGGTGGAAAATTAGGGACGGTAACTTTCATATCTGCGCGCAGGTGCACGTGTGCACGCATTCGTCGGTCTGTGCCCAGGAATCCGGCCATTTTATAACAAACGCATGTATATGAACGCGTGTTATGAAATAATCTTGCCTCGGTACGTGCACCAAATTTTAAGTGGGCAGGCACATGATTGTGCAAATCCCGCTTCTGCGGGATTTTAAAAGGGACATGTGCAAACTCCATTGCCAGTCAAACCAGTTCAGCGACATTTCACCCAGTTATCAGCTTGATTCACCTAACCCCCTTAGTTTAAATACCTTTTCTCCCCCCCCCCCCCCAGTAAGCCTCAATCCTTCAAACCTCACAGATTTGTCCAGTTTTTTTACATTTTTTTAGGTTTACACATCATCCATAGCAGAAGTAAAGTTACGTGGCAGGGGGCCTAGGCCCATGCCCGATTGCATATGTATTTATGCACACAACTCAGCTTCACGCCTCGAACTCCCATGCCCCCTCCAGACCACACTCACACTCTGCACCTTTTTGAAAACTTCCAAGCTGTGTGTGCTGCGGCATTTACGTGGGTATCTGACAGTTTTTAAAACCCACTCTGCTGCATGCGAGCCTGACGTATTCACACATCCCCTAATTAATGCATGTGTCAGGCTTTTGATATTTACCTCATAGAGTTTGGAATCCCACAACCTAGTTACCTGCCTTTTATTTGCATTAATTTAAGCATCGTATTCTACATTGCTGTGTGATTCTTGTGTTAAAGAATGCATTAGAATATATACAAAAATATTGGGGTAACATTTCCCCCAGCAGCATGAAGTGTAAATGGGTGATAAAAATCAACTTACCAGTGTCTGTTGAGACTAGGGGCGGGACTCGTCATTCTTCGCAGAATGATGAGTCCTGCGGAAATGGGGGGTGAAGGGGGGGCGGGCATGCGAAAGCCCACTGCCTTCGCACCACGGTGATGTGATTTCGGCAGCCGCAGTGCGACGTCTGCCAGCTTTTGCACCGAATAGCGCCACTGTGAAAGGTGGCGCTATTCGGCACACTACTGCCGACGATAATGTTAGTAACATTACCCCCGGCGGCAAAGACACCGACAACTCCGCCCCTCCCCGCCCCGACTCCTCCCCTCCCTGCCCCGACACCTCCCCTCCCCCTAATTTGCATTATATCGGATGCGAAAAGGCACTTTTTGCATGCGATATGGCCTTATCGTGTATGTTATTGCCCTAACACACACACGATAAAGCTTTAGAAAATAACCCCCTAGGATAGAAATCAGGAAGACAAAAGCACAAGTGGAAGAAAGAATTGGCAAAGTGGTGAAGTGAGGTGACAAATCCTTTTTCAGATATGTCAGAAACAGGAGGAAGGCCAGAGGTGGAATTGTAAGACTGAGAGAGAGATGAGAAAAAAAACAAACCAGAAATGCTAAACAAATACTTCTGTTCACAGCCATAGAAACACAGAAATACGACAGGATAAAAAGACCATATCACTTAAGTATCTAGTCTGCCCATCCACACCAATTCAGCTTTAAAATCCCGTTCACTCCCTCAGAGATGCTCCGTGTTTAACCCTTGCGTTTTTTAAATTCAGATATTGTCCTTGTCTTCCCTGCCTCCATGAAGTGGCTATTTCATGCATCTACTACCCTAGAGCTTCCTTTCCTTTGATAAAGGTCTGTCTCTTGTGCATGGAAATCTTGGAAGTATTTAAATATTTCTATCATCTCTCCCCTATCCTGACTTTCCTCAAGCATATACGTTTTTAGTTAAGACTGTCCCCATATGCCTTACAGTGAAGGCTACTGACCATTTTCATAGCCAACTTCTGGAGTTACTCTATCCCTTTTATATCTTTTTGAAGATGTGATCTGCAGAAGAGTACACAGTATTCCAAATGAGATGTCACTAGGGGCTTATATAGGGGCAATATCACCTTTTCTTTTACTGCAGATCATACCTCTCTCTGTGCAGCAAGCATTTTCTTATCTACCTGTTTGGCCTCCTTAAGAGCATATCATATGAGCATTCCAGATCCAACCCTACTTTTATGCTTAGAATGTCATCACTTATATATCCCCTTCATCAGGGAATGTAATGTTATATCCTGGTCGTTAATGTTGTCCGGCATTTTACTAAACTGGCCGTTTTACTAAATATAGCATTAGTAGGCGTTTTACTAAACTGGCCGTTTAGTAAAACGCCGGATGACATTAACGACTAGGATATAACATTACATCCCCTGATGAAGGATCTTTGTTTCGAAACAAGGCCTGGTTGGGACATGGATATGGGACATGGACATATAAGAAGATAAGTTTTGGGAATTCAATTCGTGTTTTCAGCCTTCGGCTAACATTTAAAAAGTGTCGGCGTTTTTGGGAGAGGTTCGGTGTTTTGAAAGAAATTTGAGCTACAGTCAAAAGCAGTTAGTGGCTCACACCACAATTTACAAGATAGCTCTGATTCAACAAATTGTTTTAAAATTCTAACACCGTAAACACATATTAAAATGTAGCATACTAATTTCACACGCTAAGCATAAATACAAAATAATTACAGATGGGAGGAGGTTGGTTAATGATTAAAATTATAAACACTTCTGGATGCGGTAATATATGAAATTATATGAAATCTTCCTCTTCTCTCCTCAAAAATTGTTTGTTTCCTTACCTTAAATAACTTCACTATGTTTAACTTAGATAAAGACACATAAAATTTGAGTAGACACGCTTGTCACATGAGACTATTTAGATGTAATAGATCAGTTGAGATTTAATATACGAGGTGATATCATGTATGAGTGATATCAATATTATATCCCTCAGAGAACATAGACATTGCATCGTTACTTGGTATACAACTGTATATTTTAGCATTAACAAAGTGTTTAGGTTTTACTAATCACTTGAAAACATGTTTTGATAACTCCATAGCTAGTTCAATGGTGTATGGATTAGAAGTGGTGAACTATTATACCCTTTGGGGCAGATTTTCAGAGCCCTGCTCGCGTAAATCCGCCCAAAACCGGGCGGATTTACGCGAGCAGGGCCCTGCGCGCCGGTGAGCCTATTTTACATAGGCTCACCGGCGCGCGCAGAACCCCGGGACTCGCGTAAGTCCCGGGGTTTTCGGAGTGGGCGTGTCGGGAGGCGTGTCGGAGGGCGGGGCCGGAGCGCGCGGCGTTGCGGGGGCGTGTCGGCAGCGTTTTGGGGGCGGGTACGGGGGCGTGGCTATGGCCCGGGGGCGTGGCCGCGCCCTCCGTACCCACCCCCAGGTCGCGGCCCGGCGCGCAGGAGGCCCGCTGGCGCGCGGGGATTTACGCCTCCCTCTGGGAGGCGTAAATCCCCCGACAAAGGTAGGATGGGGGTTTTAGACAGGGCCGGGCGGGTGGGTTAGGTAGGGGGAAGGGAGGGGAAGGTGAGGGGAGGGCAAAGGAAAGTTCCCTTCTAGGCCGCTCCGATTTCGGAGCGGCCTAGGAGGGAACGGGGGGTAGGCTGCGCGGCTCGGCGCGCGCAGGCTATACGAAATCGATAGCCTTGCGCGCGCCGATCCAGGATTTTAGCCGATACGCGCGACTACGCGCATATCTACTAAAATCCAGCGTACTTTTGTTTGCGCCTGGAGCGCAAACAAAAGTAGGCTGTTCGCGCTCGTCTGAAAATCTACCCCTTTGTGTCAACAAGCAATCTCTGAGAGACCTGTTCCTGTTTTGTTGCATAGTAACTTGTAGTGCTCTCCATAAGATCTTATTATTTGCTATTCTGAATAAAAAGGCTTTTTTATTTATTTATTTTATTTGTTATTTTTATTATACCGAGTTTCATGATAGGAATCACATCAACCCGGTTTACAATTAACAATGTGAGTAAAGGCAGAGAGTAACAAAGTAAAGAACATTTCCCAATACAAGAACAAATATAGTATGAAACTTAACAAATATTATAACAATATTTTGGATGTGAGAAAGTTACAAAAAACATGGAAAAATAACTTGGATATGAAAGGGGAAGAATTGTAGAACGACTATAAGCATTTTAACCAGCTGTATCAATTAATAAATATGTATAATATTATAAAATATAAATGTAAGCTACAAATGTTAAAGCACTTATTTGTAGCTCACAACATTTTGGCATCCTGGATGAGACATGATGAGGGAAAAGGGGAGTTGCCAGTGTGGCATCCCTATTTACAGGCCGATACAGTAAAGTGTGGCCGCGGTTCCCCTGCTTCTAACCCGCTTTCTACTCACAATTTGGCCGCGTTAGTCTAACCCGCGATTCACTATCCCTTTTAACCCATCCTTACTGCTTCTTTAAATCAACGGGAAACCCTTTCCGCCCGCGGCATGTATATGAGATGTAAACGATCGGATTAGCTATTCCTTCCCATACAGTAACGTGCGCCCCGATTATCGCTTTTTTAACCTGCAGTTTTGCCGCGTGTTTAACCTGCTAACTTACCGCCTACCCTTACCCCTGCGTTAGTGTGGAGTGTCAGGTCATAGAGACGAAATTTCATGGGCAAACGACCCCCTCACCCCCTGGGACAAAAGCCAGGATCGGGCAAACTTTCCCCCAGCCCCCGCTCACCTGCCCTGGTCGCATCCATGGTGCCGGTCTCCCATGCGGGCGCGCTGACAGCTCCGGAGCAGGAAGGAAGGACCTGTTGTTTCCAAGCACCCGGCCGGACGTCGGCGTGTGCCCATTCACCATCGGCGACGATGGCTGCTGGAAGCCGCCTCGCGATCCGCCCTGGACTACTCTCACTCTCGCCGCCGGCTGCCCCCGGGAGGATGGGAGAGAGGACTGGGGCTGCCCCGGAGACCGGCACCCATGGACGCGGCCAGGGCAGGTGAGCGGGGGCTGGGGGATGGGATTAGTCGCGATCTGAAGAGTGGCTTTCCCGGTGTGTTGGATTTTAGGTTTTTAGGTTTTCTTTTGCTTAAAGTTGGGATCCACTTCCTGGTACCTGTCATTTGAAATGACATTTGAAATAACAGGTACCAGCGCACCCAGGATACTGTATAGGCGCTGTATAGCACCTGTACAGTAAAATGGACTGCGCTTCATGGATGCGCGTTGGACGCGGCTTGCATTTGCATGCCATTTAAATACAGTATCGAGCGGTATGTGATCCAGACTGTGCGTGCGGCAAACGCGGGTGCGCCCGGCACTAACGCACCTCTTTCTACCGCACCTTACTGTATCGGCCTGTTAGTAAGTAGAGAAGAGAGTCATTTCTCCTTGACCTCTCTCTGGAGGCCAGCTGTGTCTCTCCTATCCCCCCATTTAAAGGAAACATATCTGATTTGAGCATTTGTCTGCAGACTGGCAGGTGAGCGACAACTCTGATGTGCTAAATCTTTTCTTTGTGCAAGATTATGTAAGTTTCCTTGGTATTTGGTGTGTGCCATCTTATTTAGTAATAAGGCACAAGGGAGTGGAGGTTTCATTGTGCTATGCAGCTAGGACAAATGTTAAGATTTCCCCTGGTAGTTGAAGAGGACAAGCAGTTAATTGGTTAATTGTGAGAGAACCTTGGCACATTGTGTCATTACTTGGGAGGTATAAAATATCTTTTTAGTGTTAGTTGGAGGACATCCTGAGAGCACATGTTTTTCCTATTTGTTTGGAGTGTTTGTGGAAGTGCTTTGTCATGCAGGACTGTATGCCTGTATGTCTTGATTTTAATCTTTTGGGTAAAGAATGTCCAGTGATGCTTATTAGCATGCATAACTAGGTTCTCATAATAGGGATACTGATTTTATGTTTAATTATATATTTATAAAGTCTTGGTTTTCTCTTCTATACAGCTGTAGGTGACCACTGACTAATCATGATAAGCATATTGTGTGGTGCATGGGCTTCCTTTCATGGACTTTCACCCAGTAACTAATGTCACCTGTTTCACCCAGTAACCAATGTCACCTGTTGCAGTAAGGAACCACTACATTCTTTCTGTCTTCACAGCTTGGTCCAATGCTACCCCCATCCTGCAGGGTTAAAGGCAGCTTGGGCAGCTTCTGTTATCGGTCTTTCTCTAATTCCTGTTCTTTGCCATGTTAGCAGGAGAGGGAATGGGGGAGTGGTATGAGAGCTAGCATATGCAGTGTGAGTGCATGCATATCTCATACAAGCCGTGCCTTTCTGTGTGGTCCAAACTCCATCTGTTCCGTGCGGTGGAGTCGCAGCCAACACCGCCAGACTACCATCGGATTTCGACCCTGCCCGGCACAGTCTCCGTAGACACGTGTGCCTCTGCTTAGAATTTAAAGGGACCACTGTGGGAAAAGCCCCATGGTTCCTCCTGATGATGTCATTCCTGCAGCCCTATAAAAGGGCTCTTCAATCAGTTCTTCACAAAGGTCTGCTAGTGCTTTCAAGGTCCTCCTTGTTTCCTGTTGCATGTTCCTGGTCTCTTAGTTCCTGTGGTCTCTTCATCTTGTTTCTGAATCCAAGTCTTTGCCTTGTTTTGATTCCAAGCTTTCATCCTGTCTAGAGTCTTCAGAGGCTTCATTGTTGGTTCAAGTCTTTGGAAGTCCTTCCTTGGTTTTAAAGTCTGAGTTCTGAGTTCCTGAGTCCAAAGTCTGAGTCTGAGTTCCAGACTCTGAATTCCTAGTAAGAGTTCCTGAGTTTGAGTCTGATTCCAAGTTCCTGAGTCTGAGTTCCAAATTCCTGAGTCTGAGTTCTAAGATCCTGAGTCGTGTCCCTGGTCTTTGGAATTCTTGTTCCATCTTCCATCTTCTTCCAAGTCTTTGAGTCCAGTGCCTGCTCCACTACTGGCATGGTCCATGGCCAGCTCCTGGATAGTGCAGCGGCACCAGACTCTCTCAGAGCCTTTGTCTTGTTCCAAGTTCTGAGCCTTCATCTTATTCCAAGTCCTCAACCTCCATCCATTCTCACGCTCAAACTGGTTCCAAGCTGCAATCCGAAAAGGCATTTGGAGTGGCTGGAGGACTACCCCAGAGACCAACATGGATTGCTGGTTCTCAGTTCCTGGAGCATGCTGGATGTCTAAATCAATAGTTCTGATTCCAAGACGTGTTCCTGTTTCCAGGTCAAGAATGTTCCTGTTTCCAAGTCAGATTGCTCCAGTTTCCAAGCAAGAGTTTTCCTGTTTCAGCCAGCCCGTGCCAGGATGCACTTGCCAGCCAGCAGCATGGACCATAGCCAGCCCCAGGGTTATATAAAAAGATGTGCAAAGCCTGAACATTTTGGTTCAGGCTTCTTTTTTGACCCGCTGCGGGAAATTTCGTATTTCCCGTGGTTCAGGCCTTTATAATTCGGGGTACCCAAATTTCGGGTTAGTGCATGCTAACTCCCCATTAGCGCGCATTAACTCCCATTAGTGCACGCTAACATTAAATGTTAGCGTGCACAAATGGAAGTTAGCATGCACTAACTCCCTTAGTGCGCACTAACCCGAAAACCAAATTTTCCTGAAATTTTTGGAAAAATTTGGTTTGGTTTTCAGGATCCCTGAACCAGGATGAATTAGGCAATTGATTGCACATCCATATTATATAGGTCATATTGCAGCACAGGAGTTCCTGCTCGTGAGTGCCCATCCATGTGCGCAACAGATTGCAAAGGCCATGAGCTTGGCAAATGTGTTCTCGCGACAGACCTTCTATGCTTTAATTCTTGTGCTTTCCTGAGCTTTTTTGTTGCATACGATCCACAGGAGGTGCCCGCACCTAGACTTTGTTCATGTTGTTCAGCCTTGGTTCTAGTCTTCAGTGTATTTCAAGCCATGTCTTTATCTAAGCCTGTAGCCAAGTCAGTTCTGCTTGTCCAGTATGGTTCCTCGCTTCAGTTCCTGAAACCAAATATCTTTGGATCTTGTGATTGCCTCTTAAGCCCCTGTTGGTAAGGGATTACCTAAGTCCCCTCTGTAGCCAAAGATCAGAGGCTGGAGGGAGGGGCTTTGAGGAGGGGCACTGCTGCGATTCCACTCATGGGAGGATTCCATGAGCAGTCTCACTCACCTTCCAACTCCACTTGTGACACTGATGCTGCCTCAGGCTTACCACCATGCTCTACGACAGAAGAGATGTCGACAGACTACCATGTGGCTGTGAGCCGCCACCGCTGCCATCTTCTTCACAGCCTGAGTGCTGCTGACTCTGCTAGGCTGCCTCACTTCTATGTGTCTTGGAAATGCCACCTCTGCCTTTCTGTGCAGTCATGACTCCACATGTTCCATGCGGTGGAGTCGCCACCAACACTGCTGGACCACAGCTGGCTTTTGATCCTACCTGGCACCATCTCCCTAGGTGCGTGCATGTTCCTCTGCTTAGAATTTAAAGGGACTAGACGGGAAAAGGAAGCATGCGCTCGAGACATGTGTGTAAAATCAGTCTCCATGGGATGTAGTGTTCGCCAGACATCCACCAAGTATAGAGAGTTCTCTAAGCTCACAATGCTTTTATTCGGTGGGCGGGATGCAGCCGACCCGCGGGACGAATCTAGTATGGGAGTATCATGAGGGGGGGGAGATAACTGTATATGAGTTACATACCTTCCTATTTGCCTCTGTGACCTGGGGGGTTAAGAGTACAGGCCCCCCCGGGCAACCTGGTTCATGATGTTACTGTGTTTATGCTCAATAAAAAAGTGTTTAATCTAAAGGAACCATGGCAAGAAAGGACATGTGGCCTAGGGATGTGCAGACCAAAAGTTTAAGTTCATAAGTCCATAAGTCGAAAGAGGGTCCCATTTGCGGTCAATATGGACATAGGGAGAATTCCATAAGTTGAGTCTATGTCCATATGTGCAAATAAAAATTTAAACCCCTCACCCGCCTTAATCCCCCCCCCCCCAAGACTTACCAAAACTCCCTGGTGGTCCAGCGGGATCAGGACGCCATTCCTGAACTCCTTTGCAAGGAGCACGTGATGTCGGCGTCACGTCGGAGTGACGCGGCGTCACGTGATTCCCCTCGGGTTCGCTCCGGGACCCCTCGTTGGGCCCAAAAGGAACTTTTGGCCAGCTTGGGGGGGCCTCCTGACCCCCCCAAGCTGGGGGGGTCAGGAGGCCCCCCCAGCTTGGGGGGGCCTCGTTGGGCCTTTTGGGCCCAACGAGGGTTCCGGGAGCGAACCCGAGGGGAATCACGTGACGTCGGCGCCACGTCGGAGTGACGCGGCATCACGTGATTCCCCTCGGGTTCGCTCCGGGACCCCCCCAAGCTGGCCAAAAGTGCCTTTTGGGCCCAACGAGGGTTCCGGGAGCGAACCCGAGGTGAATCACGTGACGCCGCGTAACTCCGACGTGGCGCCAACGTCACGTGATTCCCCTCGGGTTCGCTCCCGGAACCCTCGTTGGGCCCAAAAGGCACTTTTGGCCAGCTTGGGGGGGTCAGGAGGCCCCCCCCCAAGCTGGCCAAAAGTGCCGTTTGGGTCCAACGAGGGGTCCGGGAGCGGAACCGCGATGGACCACGTGACATCGGCGTCACGTCGGAGTGACGCCGACGTCACGTGATTCCCCACGCGTCCGCTCCCGGACCCTCACGGAACTTTTGGCCTGCTTGGGGAGTTTTGGTAAGTCTTGGGGGGGGGATTAAGGAGGGTGAGGGGTTTAAATTTTTATTTAGATCAACAATCGCGATTTCCAACGTATTCAACATAGCTATGTTGAATAAGTTGGATATCCGATCGTTTACGCCTCATCATTTTTTTAAGTTAAAAAAAAAAAAGTTGCGTTTTCCATTTAAGTTCAAAACGAATGCACACCCCTAATGTGGCCCCTCCTATTGACATCCTTCCTTTAGCCCTATAAAAGGGTTCTTCAGTCAGTTCTTCGGGGCCTTCACAAAAGTCTGCTAGCGCTTTCATTGTCCTCCATGTTTCCAGTTTCATGTCCCTAGTCTCCTGGTTTTTGTGGTCTCTTTGTCTTGTTATTGAATCCAAGTATTCACCTTGCTCCTGAATCTAAGTCCTTGTCTTGTTCCTGGTTCCAAGCCTTCATCCTGTCTAAAGTCTTCAGAGTCTTCATTGCTGGTTCAAGTGTTTGGAAGTTCCTTCCTTGATTTTAAAGTCTGAGTCTGAATTCCTGAGTCTCAGTTCCTAGTCTGAGTTCCTGAGTCTGAGTTCTGGGTTCCTGAGTCTGAGTTCCGAGTTCCTGAGTTCTGTTCCTGGTCTTCAGAGTTCTTGTTCTAGCTTCCGTCTTGTTCCAAGTCTTTGAGTTCAGTGCCTGCACTGCTATTGTCATGGTCTGTGACCGGCTCCTGGGTTGTGCAGGGTGCGCAGCAGCGCCAGACTCTCTCAGATCCTTCATCTTGTTCCAAGTTCGAGCCTTCATCTTGTTCCAAGTCCTGAGCCTTGATCATGTTCCAAGTCTTCAGCCTCTTGTCTGTCCACATGTTCAAACCACTTCCAAATGGCAGTCCAAAAGGGCTTTCAGAGTGGCTCGAAGGCTACCCCAGAGACCAGCATGGGTTGCTGGTTCTCAGTTCTTGGATCAAGTTGGACGTCCAATTCACATGTTCCTGTTTCCAAGTCAAGTGTTCCTGTTTCCAAGTCAAGAGTGTTCCGGTTTCCAAGTCAAGAAACTTTTTCAGCCAGCCCGTACCCGGATGCGCTCATCCACCAACAGCATGGACTATGGCAAGCCCCGGAGTTGTGCATGTGATGTTACGGCACAGAGGCTCATGCTCTTGAGCGCATATCTGAGCTCACAACAATGAGAGTATGCATGCTCATTTTAAAATCGACCTCAGTATGTATTTAGCAGGGTGTGCCAAGCGTGTGTGAGAGAAACAATGATTAAAAGGAGAAAAAGTCAAAGGAGGATGGAAGAGCTAATACTTTGAGTTATATGATTCAGTTAAAGAGTGGGGACAACTTTAATATGCAGGAGATTGGGGCCTTTGAATCCAAGAGGAGGGGATATACAAAGAACGTTAAATCGCCGTGAACATTACTGGATTTTCTCTTTGAAGACTGTGGACCCTGAGGGACTGAATGAGAGAATCAATTGGTACTCTCTTGTCTGATGTTGTGGTTCCTTAGATTTCTTTTTTACAATGGTTCCATATATGAATTTTTTACAATGGTTCCATATGTGAATTGTTGTTAAGAGCTGTGAAATATTGTGTGTGAGTGGTGAAAGTATACCATTGAGCACCACAATCGATTTTTGAACTGTTTTTATGCATTATCTATCCTTGTTCCTTTAAATTGGATATTCAAATATTCAGTTCTTATTTTCGTCAGAAGAGGACCTGATGGGAATCTTCAATCACTGTTTCATATAGTGGCGTGAGGACGTAATAGAGGCGTGGGGACGTGAGGACGTAATAGAGGACATGCGCATGTCTTGGTAATAGCGTCGTTTTTCTAATTTGAGGACCTGAAGGAGGACTGTTTGGCGTTGCCTTTCGATACAACAGCGTGAGCCATGGGAGGACGTGATAGAGACCTGTGTTTTCCCGGAAGGGGAGGTAACAAGTTAGAGTTCCGGTATAAGAGGAGTCTGTGCGTCTGCCATCATTCAAATGACGCGGGTGAAATGTGAACCTGCATTTAAAGAGTATTTTCGCAGTTGAATTTGCCGCATCAACGCTACTGAAAAGGCTATCGATTTGATGACCCGTGATTTCCCCTGAAGCAGGACTACGGTCCGAAACATGGCCATGTCGGGACTTGTGGGACTTCATTATTGTGGATGAGTATTCCTTTATTAGTCATGCAGTATTAATGGGGAGTTTCCCTATAATTTTCGTATCGACTTTTTAAGAAAATTAAGAAAAATTAAGCAAAAGATTTGCATGATTTATTAAAAGTAAATTAGACCCCTATGGTAATATGCTTTACTCGTGAATAAAGGGTCTTACATTAGTAATTTGGCGACAGAGTGCTTTCTGTAGAAAAAGCGACCAATACATTTATTCTTTTGTTATTGTTCACACTCTTATCTGAACCAGAGGATAGCAACCCTACTCTGACCCATGATTTCCTTACTTATCTCCATATCTCCACTCTTTCATGGCCAGATCTTCATGATGAACCACTACTTAATCCTTATTTTGAACTGTTTGTGGATGGCCCTGCATTTGTTATGGATAGCATCAGACATGCAGGGGATGCTATGATTACCCCACATAACATTGTGGATTCTTCCCCTTTGCTCCTTGGTATCTCTGCTGAGGCAGCTGCTGAGGCAGCTGAATTGCAAGCATTGATCAGATCATGCCAACATTTGCAAGATAAATCTGCTAACATTTACATTGATTCCAGGCATGCCTGGGGAGTGGTCCATGACTTCAGGAACCTATGGAAGGAGACAGGTTTCCTCACCTTGCAGATACCTCCATTCACCATGGTCCCATCATTTCTGAACACCTTGATGCAATTTTACTTCCTGCTTCTGTTTCTTTTGTTAAATGTGCTGCTCATTCAAACACACAAGATACAGTATCAAGGGGAAATGCCTATGCTGGTGCAGCTTCAAAACAAGCTGCTTCCAAGGCAAGCCTCCCTCTCATGTTACATCCATTGTTTCTTTTATGGCACAAGATGATACTGACCTGTAGGAAGCTGCCCCAATAATGAAAAGTGGTACTGTATGAACAATAATTGTTAATTATTTCCAGATAAAGTATAATGCCATTATGATGGCCGGCCTGTCGCATCCCAATTTTTGTTACCTTATCTTGTTCCTATGTATCATACTATGGCACATGCAAATTCAGATGACAGCCAATGCTGGGCCCTGACTTTTATGGTCCGGGGTACTTATATGCAGACATCAGGGAAAAAGCTCAGAATTGCTTTTGTGACCTAGTCCAAGAGTAAAGCATGTTCAAACAGCATTGTCTGAATTATAAAAAAAAGGCTGTTTACCCTGTAAAAATGTTGCTAACAGTAATTTTGTTATGGGTTTGACAGTTGCTTGGTTGTGATTAATATTACAACCCTTAACATAAGGCTTGGGGGTAACCTGCATGCAGTAGTTAGAAACAAAATAGGAAATATCAATATTCACTCAAAATCCATTGTGGTCTAAGTGGAGACCAGGAGCAATCTTGTGCTCCCAGACCAGCTGCTGCCCTCATTCAAAATGGCACCAATAGCTCCTTGTGTGAAGAAGTAGCCTAGTGGTTAGAGGTGTGGGCTACAAACAAGTATGACCACAATTCAAATCCCATTGTTGCTCCTTATGACCTTGGGCAAGTCACTTCATCCTCCCTTGCCTCAGCTATAAACAGTGTCAAAATGCTATAATTGTGGCATATGTGTAAAAAAAATGGGCATGTAGGTAATTTACACCACTCACAATACCTTATTGAATCCACACATCATTTTACTTAATGTGCATTGATTTATATCTGGTACATTATTTTTTTGGTTTGTATATACCAGCTTCTTGCAACTGCCTCTTCGAGAGGGTCAGGAGTTGGAGAGGTGAGAGGAGAGTTTAGTGGTTTAGTGGGAGTAGGAGCTGTTTTCATTCAATTACCTAAGTGTGCTGTCTTGTCTTCTGTTGTCATCTGTTTCCCTTTAATTTCGTCTATTGTTTATATTTGTGTGTGAAAGGTTTGTACATCTGTCCAGTTTGTCTGTCTGTCTTTTTGTGTGGAGGAGTGAGGAGGAGTGGTGGTGATGGTAGTGTGGAGGAGTGAGGAGGAGTGGTGGTGGTGGTGGTGGTGTGGAGGAGTAGTGGTGGTAGTGGTGAGGAGGAGTGAGAAGTAAAGATCTGGAGAGGCTGGAGCATGAGAGACATGGGGAGAGAGGTGAGGTCAGGCAGCAAGAGAGGAGGGGAGGATGGAGAACAGGAGGAGGAGGATGAGGGCAGGAGTGGTAGGAGGAGGAGGAGTAGTATGGACAGGGACAGGAGTAGATATATGTAGGAAGAAAGGGATAGGAGTAGGAGGGAGAAAAAGGTGATAGGCAAGTATGGTGGAAGGAGAATGGCAGGGTAGGGATAGACATAGAGGACAGAGGGGAGGAGAATTGGTATTGCAGGTGCAGGGAGGGAGGAAGGGAGGGGAGCAGGAAGAGACCTTGTGGTGATGGTGTCTAACGATCTGAAGTCGACGAAGCAATGTGAAATGGTGATAGCCAAAGCCAGAAGAATGCTGGGCTGCATAGAGGAAGGAATATCTAGTAAGAAAAGGGAAGTGATAATCCCCTTGTACAGATCCTTGGTGAGGCCTTACCTGGAGTACTGTGTTCAGTTCTAGAGACCGTATCTCAAAGGAGACAGAGACAGGATGAAGGCAGTCCAGAGAAGGGTGACCAAAATGGTGGGTATTCTCCATCGAATGACTTATGAGGAGAAGTTGAAGACCCTGAATATGTATACCCTGGAGGAGAGGAGATGCAGGGGTGATATTTATTTATTTATTTAGCACTTTTATATACCGACTTTCCAATAACAGAGTTACTGATCAATTCGGTTTACATTCTAAACAGAAACATTGACAAGTTAATGTCTTACAATGAACAGGTAGCAGGAACTTGGATACAGATATATGGGGTTAATAACATAACGTAAATGCTACGGATATGATACAGACCTTCAGATACTTGAAAGGTTGTAATGATCCATGACCGTCAACAAACCTTTTCCATTGGAAACAATTTAGTAGAACTAGGGGTCACGATTTGAAACTCCAGGGAGGAAGTCTTAGAACCAATGTCAGGAAATATTTCTTCACTGAGATGGTGGTGAATGCCTGGAATGCCCTTTCGGAGGAAGTGGTAAAGACTAAAACTGTGAAGGATTTCAAACGGGCATGGGATATACACTGTGGATCCCTAAAAGGCTAGAAGATGGGAATAAATAAAAAAGCTTAACCGGCATGGAGTGGCAGTTACTACCCTTAAGAGAAACATGGGGGTAACCTGCACGGAGCGGTAGTTACTAGCTTGGGAAGCTTGCTGGGAAGACTAAATGGACCATTTTGGTCTTTGTCTGCCATCATTACTATGTTACTATGTTACTATGAGTCAAGCGAGAGTGAGGAAAATGACATCTCTTGAAGCAGAAGTGATGCCCCGTTCATCTGGAAGCCAGGCAGCAGGGAGGAGTTGTCCTCAGACATTAAATTTCAGTGTTGAGGACAATGACATGATCATTGCTGGGGTCCTCAAGAACTATGCAACTGTGCAGTCAGGACCTCCATGGCAGCCAAGGGCCATATCCTGGTGCAGCGGAGTGAAAAGGAGTGTGGAGCAGGTGGCCACCGGTACCACGACATCAAGGCGCAAGTAAAAAACAAGGTGGCGAGCCCCAATAAATATATGCAGCAGACCGGAGAAGCCCCTTGACCTATCATGACAATGATGGAGGAGCGCCTCATTGAATGACTGGGGCTGGATGTCTTTGAGGGGATGGATAAGCGGCTGGACACCACAGGAGCCAGAGCCAGAAAGTTTACCTCACCCGTACATTTCAAGACTGCTATGGATGTCTGCATATTTTGGCATAAGTTGCTTTCACTGATTGATGATGTGCACATTTTATGACAAAAGTACATGTGCACTTCTTAGTATTCATTCTTATGTCTTCTTCTTTGTTTTTACAGCTCTCACCCAGGAAGCCACCAGAACTCAGCCATCAAACCCTAGGGAACAGCAGTGCAGGCCCAGGGACCAGCAGCACAGCCCAACTTTTACATGAATCCTTAACACTGGATGCTGAAACATAGGTCAGCAAAGAGGAGGAGCAGCAGCAGCTGCCTCAGGAACACCTGCAGATGCTGGCACCCCTTGGCTCAGCAAGCCCTCTGAACATATGCCTTAACATCTCAGGTTTCATGGAAAACCCAACCCTGGAATGGGAGGCAATGAGCCATCTTAACCTACCTCCAGCATACCATGTCGCCAGCAGGAGGCAGCAGGCACGAAGCAGAAGCAGCCCACCAGTTCCATCATGCCACATTTGGAGCACAGCACCACAGCAATAGAGCACACTACATATTAGCAGCTGGACCATCAGGAAAGGAAGCATGGCATTCATTTCCACCACATACAGGCAGAGCTAGTGTGTTTGAGAAGGGCTCGCTTTGCTCACACCCAGGCCCTGCACAATCAGACAGCAGCCCACAAGCAAGCCCTAACCACATTTGCTGCATCCATCAATAATCTCATCAGTGTTTTAATACAAATACTGCAATGAATGCTCGAGCCTCCATCTGTTCCCTTCCCAGCTTCCCAGGACTCCACGCTATGCAGCAATCCATGACCAGAGAGACGACCTAGGGGTAGACTCCCAAAGAGATGCCACCCCCAGCTGAAAAGCCACGCTGAGGAAAAAGGCCATGAGGCCATAGTACTGGTGCAATAGCTACACAGTTTACAAGGCTTGTGGAAACAAGCCTGGCTGGTCCTCTGTACAGAGTTCCTAAGCCGGCTAGATGGAAGAAGCCTTCTGACTACAGAGTTCCTATGCTGGCTAAATAGAAGAAGTCACCTAACTACAGAGTTCCTGTGCCAGATAGATGGAAGAAGCCTTCTGACTACAAAGTTTCTGTGCCAGCTTGCTGATAGTGATGGTCTACTGTCTACCTGTGTTGTGCTGCTGCCTACTTATAATGCCCTCCTCTATGTGCTGCCCATATTCCAGCCTCCTTGATGCTGTTTCCAGTCTTCTCATCATGTCTCATGTCATCCTGTGCAGCCTCCCTGCTGCTGTGTCATGTCCTGGTCCTCTGCCTCCCTGCTGCTGTGTCATTTCCTGGTCCTCTGCCTCCCTGCTGCTGTGTCATTTCCTGGTCCTCTGCCTCCCTGCTGCTGTGTCATGTCCTGGTCCTCTGCCTCCCTGCTGCTGTATCATGTCCTGGTCCTATGCCTCCCTGCTGCTGTATCATTTCCTGGTCCTATACCTCCCTGCTGCTGTGTCATTTCCTGGTCCTATGCCTCCCTGCTGCTGTGTCATTTCCTGGTCCTCTGCCTCCCTGCTGCTGTATCATTTCCTGGTCCTATGCCTCCCTGCTGCTGTGTCATTTCCTGGTCCTCTGCCTCCCTGCTGCTGTATCATTTCCTGGTCCTCTGCCTCCCTGCTGCTGTGTCATTTCCTGGTCCTATGCCTCCCTGCTGCTGTGTCATTTCCTGGTCCTCTGCCTCCCTGCTGCTGTGTCATTTCCTGGTCCTATGCCTCCCTGCTGCTGTGTCATGTCCTGGTCCTCTGCCTCCCTGCTGCTGTGTCATTTCCTGGTCCTCTGCCTCCCTGCTGCTGTGTCATGTCCTGGTCCTCTGCCTCCCTGCTGCTGTGTCATTTCCTGGTCCTATGCCTCCCTGCTGCTGTGTCATGTCCTGGTCCTCTGCCTCCCTGCTGCTGTATCATTTCCTGGTCCTATGCCTCCCTGCTGCTGTATCATTTCCTGGTCCTCTGCCTCCCTGCTGCTGTGTCATGTCCTGGTCCTCTGCCTCCCTGCTGCTGTGTCATTTCCTGGTCCTCTGCCTCCCTGCTGCTGTGTCATGTCCTGGTCCTCTGCCTCCCTGCTGCTGTGTCATTTCCTGGTCCTATGCCTCCCTGCTGCTGTGTCATTTCCTGGTCCTATGCCTCCCTGCTGCTGTGTCATGTCCTGGTCCTCTGCCTCCCTGCTGCTGTGTCATTTCCTGGTCCTAAGCCTCCATGCTGCTGTGTCATTTCCTGGTCCTATGCCTCCCTGCTGCTGTATCATTTCCTGGTCCTATGCCTCCATGCTGCTGTGTCATTTCCTGGTCCTATGCCTCCCTGCTGCTGTGTCATGTCCTGGTCCTCTGCCTCCCTGCTGCTGTGTCATTTCCTGGTCCTATGCCTCCATGCTGCTGTGTCATTTCCTGGTCCTATGCCTCCCTGCTGCTGTGTCATGTCCTGGTCCTCTGCCTCCCTGCTGCTGTGTCATTTCCTGGTCCTATGCCTCCCTGCTGCTGTGTCATGTCCTGGTCCTCTGCCTCCCTGCTGCTGTGTCATTTCCTGGTCCTATGCCTCCCTGCTGCTGTGTCATGTCCTGGTCCTCTGCCTCCCTGCTGCTGTGTCATTTCCTGGTCCTATGCCTCCCTGCTGCTGTGTCATTTCCTGGTCCTTTCCCTCCCTGCTGCTGTGTCATTTCCTGGTCCTCTGCCTCCCTGCTGCTGTGTCATGTCCTGGTCCTATGCCTCCCTGCTGCTGTGTCATTTCCTGGTCCTCTGCCTCCCTGCTGCTGTGTCATTTCCTGGTCCTATGCCTCCCTGCTGCTGTGTCATTTCCTGGTCCTCTGCCTCCCTGCTGCTGTGTCATTTCCTGGTCCTATGCCTCCCTGCTGCTGTGTCATGTCCTGGTCCTCTGCCTCCCTGCTGCTGTGTCATTTCCTGGTCCTATGCCTCCCTGCTGCTGTGTCATTTCCTGGTCCTCTGCCTCCCTGCTGCTGTGTCATTTCCTGGTCCTCTGCCTCCATGCTGCTGTGTCATGTCCTGGTCCTCTGCCTCCCTGCTGCTGTGTCATTTCCTGGTCCTCTGCCTCCCTGCTGCTGTGTCATGTCCTGGTCCTCTGCCTCCCTGCTGCTGTATCATTTCCTGGTCCTATGCCTACCTGCTGCTGTGTCATTTTCTGGTCCTATGCCTCCATGCTGCTGTGTCATTTCCTGGTCCTATGCCTCCCTGCTGCTGTGTCATTTCCTGGTCCTATGCCTCCCTGCTGCTGTATCATTTCCTGGTCCTATGCCTCCCTGCTGCTGTATCATTTCCTGGTCCTATGCCTCCCTGCTGCTGTGTCATTTCTGGTCCTCTGCCTCCCTGCTGCTGTATCATTTCCTGGTCCTATGCCTCCCTGCTGCTGTATCATTTCCTGGTCCTATGCCTCCCTGCTGCTGTGTCATGTCCTGGTCCTCTGCCTCCCTGCTGCTGTGTCATTTCCTGGTCCTATGCCTCCCTGCTGCTGTGTCATGTCCTGGTCCTATGCCTCCCTGCTGCTGTGTCATTTCCTGGTCCTCTGCCTCCCTGCTGCTGTGTCATTTCCTGGTCCTCTGCCTCCATGCTGCTGTATCATTTCCTGGTCCTATGCCTCCCTGCTGCTGTGTCATTTCCTGGTCCTCTGCCTCCCTGCTGCTGTGTCATTTCCTGGTCCTCTGCCTCCATGCTGCTGTATCATTTCCTGGTCCTATGCCTCCCTGCTGCTGTGCCATTTCCTGGTCCTATGCCTCCATGCTGCTGTATCATTTCCTGGTCCTATGCCTCCCTGCTGCTGTGTCATTTCCTGGTCCTCTGCCTCCATGCTGCTGTGTCATTTCCTGGTCCTCTGCCTCCATGCTGCTGTATCATTTCCTGGTCCTATGCCTCCCTGCTGCTGTGCCATTTCCTGGTCCTATGCCTCCCTGCTGCTGTGTCATTTCCTGGTCCTCTGCCTCCATGCTGCTGTGTCATTTCCTGGTCTTCTGCCTCCCTGCTGCTGTGTCATTTCCTGGTCCTATGCCTCCCTGCTGCTGTATCATTTCCTGGTCCTCTGCCTCCATGCTGCTGTATCATTTCCTGGTCCTCTGCCTCCCTGCTGCTGTGTCATTTCCTGGTCCTCTGCCTCCATGCTGCTGTATCATTTCCTGGTCCTCTGCCTCCATGCTGCTGTGTCATTTCCTGGTCCTCTGCCTCCATGCTGCTGTATCATTTCCTGGTCCTCTGCCTCCCTGCTGCTGTGTCATTTCCTGGTCCTCTGCCTCCCTGCTGCTGTGTCATTTCCTGGTCCTCTGCCTCCCTGCTGCTGTGTCATTTCCTGGTCCTCTGCCTCACTGCTGCTGTATCATTTCCTGGTCCTATGCCTCCCTGCTGCTGTGTCATTTCCTGGTCCTATGCCTCCCTGCTGCTGTATCATTTCCTGGTCCTATGCCTCCCTGCTGCTGTGTCATTTCCTGGTCCTATGCCTCCCTGCTGCTGTGTCATTTCCTGGTCCTATGCCTCCCTGCTGCTGTATCATTTCCTGGTCCTATGCCTCCCTGCTGCTGTATCATTTCCTGGTCCTCTGCCTCCCTGCTGCTGTGTCATTTCCTGGTCCTCTGCCTCCCTGCTGCTGTGTCATTTCCTGGTCCTATGCCTCCCTGCTGCTGTATCATTTCCTGGTCCTCTGCCTCCCTGCTGCTGTGTCATTTCCTGGTCCTCTGCCTCCCTGCTGCTGTGTCATTTCCTGGTCCTCTGCCTCCATGCTGCTGTGTCATTTCCTGGTCCTATGCCTCCCTGCTGCTGTGTCATTTCCTGGTCCTGTGCCTCCATGCTGCTGTGTCATTTCCTGGTCCTCTGCCTCCATGCTGCTGTGTCATTTCCTGGTCCTATGCCTCCCTGCTGCTGTGTCATGTCCTGGTCCTATGCCTCCCTGCTGCTGTGTCATTTCCTGGTCCTCTGCCTCCCTGCTGCTGTGTCATTTCCTGGTCCTCTGCCTCCATGCTGCTGTGTCATTTCCTGGTCCTATGCCTCCATGCTGCTGTATCATTTCCTGGTCCTCTGCCTCCCTGCTGCTGTGTCATATCCTGGTCCTATGCCTCCATGCTGCTGTGTCATTTCCTGGTCCTATGCCTCCCTGCTGCTGTGTCATGTCCTGGTCCTATGCCTCCCTGCTGCTGTGTCATGTCCTGGTCCTCTGCCTCCCTGCTGCTGTGTCATGTCCTGGTCCTATGCCTCCCTGCTGCTGTGTCATTTCCTGGTCCTCTGCCTCCCTGCTGCTGTATCATGTCCTGGTCCTATGCCTCCATGCTGCTGTATCATGTCCTGGTCCTATGCCTCCATGCTGCTGTGTCATTTCCTGGTCCTATGCCTCCATGCTGCTGTGCCATTTCCTGGTCCTATGCCTCCCTGCTGCTGTGTCATTTCCTGGTCCTATGCCTCCCTGCTGCTGTGTCATTTCCTGGTCATCTGCCTCCCTGCTGCTGTGTCATTTCCTGGTCTTATGCCTCCCTGCTGCTGTATCATTTCCTGGTCCTATGCCTCCCTGCTGCTGTGTCATGTCCTGGTCCTATGCCTCCCTGCTGCTGTGTCATTTCCTGGTCCTCTGCCTCCATGCTGCTGTATCATTTCCTGGTCCTATGCCTCCCTGCTGCTGTATCATTTCCTGGTCCTATGCCTCCCTGCTGCTGTGTCATGTCCTGGTCCTATGCCTCCCTGCTGCTGTGTCATTTCCTGGTCCTCTGCCTCCCTGCTGCTGTGTCATTTCCTGGTCCTATGCCTCCCTGCTGCTGTGTCATTTCCTGGTCCTATGCCTCCCTGCTGCTGTGTCATGTCCTGGTCCTATGCCTCCCTGCTGCTGTATCATTTCCTGGTCCTATGCCTCCCTGCTGCTGTATCATTTCCTGGTCCTATGCCTCCCTGCTGATGTGTCATGTCCTGGTCCTATGCCTCCCTGCTGCTGTGTCATTTCCTGGTCCTATGCCTCCCTGCTGCTGTATCATTTCCTGGTCCTATGCCTCCCTGCTGCTGTGTCATGTCCTGGTCCTATGCCTCCCTGCTGCTGTGTCATTTCCTGGTCCTCTGCCTCCCTGCTGCTGTGTCATTTCCTGGTCCTATGCCTCCATGCTGCTGTGTCATTTCCTGGTCCTCTGCCTCCCTGCTGCTGTGTCATTTCCTGGTCCTATGCCTCCCTGCTGCTGTGTCATGTCCTGGTCCTCTGCCTCCCTGCTGCTGTGTCATGTCCTGGTCCTATGCCTCCCTGCTGCTGTGTCATTTCCTGGGCCTATGCCTCCCTGCTGCTGTGTCATTTCCTGGTCCTATGCCTCCATGCTGCTGTGTCATTTCCTGGTCCTATGCCTCCCTGCTGCTGTGTCATTTCCTGGTCCTCTGCCTCCCTGCTGCTGTGTCATGTCGTGGTCCTATGCCTCCCTGCTGCTGTATCATTTCCTGGTCCTATGCCTCCATGCTGCTGTATCATTTCCTGGTCCTATGCATCCCTGCTGCTGTGTCATTTCCTGGTCCTCTGCCTCCCTGCTGCTGTGCCATTTCCTGGTCCTATGCCTCCCTGCTGCTGTGTCATTTCCTGGTCCTATGCCTCCCTGCTGCTGTGTCATGTCCTGGTCCTATGCCTCCCTGCTGCTGTATCATTTCCTGGTCCTATGCCTCCCTGCTGCTGTGTCATGTCCTGGTCCTATGCCTCCCTGCTGCTGTGTCATTTCCTGGTCCTCTGCCTCCCTGCTGCTGTGCCATTTCCTGGTCCTCTGCCTCCCTGCTGCTGTATCATTTCCTGGTCCTCTGCCTCCCTGCTGCTGTGTCATTTCCTGGTCCTATGCCTCCCTGCTGCTGTATCATTTCCTGGTCCTATGCCTCCCTGCTGCTGTGTCATGTCCTTGTCCTATGCCTCCCTGCTGCTGTGTCATGTCCTGGTCCTATGCCTCCCTGCTGCTGTGTCATTTCCTGGTCCTCTGCCTCCATGCTGCTGTATCATTTCCTGGTCCTATGCCTCCCTGCTGCTGTATCATTTCCTGGTCCTATGCCTCCCTGCTGCTGTGTCATGTCCTGGTCCTATGCCTCCCTGCTGCTGTGTCATTTCCTGGTCCTCTGCCTCCCTGCTGCTGTGTCATTTCCTGGTCCTCTGCCTCCCTGCTGCTGTGTCATTTCCTGGTCCTATGCCTCCCTGCTGCTGTGTCATGTCCTGGTCCTATGCCTCCCTGCTGCTGTATCATTTCCTGGTCCTATGCCTCCCTGCTGCTGTATCATTTCCTGGTCCTATGCCTCACTGCTGATGTGTCATGTCCTGGTCCTATGCCTCCCTGCTGCTGTATCATTTCCTGGTCCTATGCCTCCATGCTGCTGTGTCATTTCCTGGTCCTATGCCTCCCTGCTGCTGTGTCATTTCCTGGTCCTCTGCCTCCCTGCTGCTGTATCATTTCCTGGTCCTATGCCTCCATGCTGCTGTGTCATTTCCTGGTCCTATGCCTCCCTGCTGCTGTGTCATGTCCTGGTCCTATGCCTCCCTGCTGCTGTGTCATGTCCTGGTCCTCTGCCTCCCTGCTGCTGTATCATTTCCTGGTCCTATGCCTCCATGCTGCTGTGTCATTTCCTGGTCCTATGCCTCCCTGCTGCTGTGTCATGTCCTGGTCCTATGCCTCCCTGCTGCTGTGTCATGTCCTGGTCCTCTGCCTCCCTGCTGCTGTATCATTTCCTGGTCCTATGCCTCCATGCTGCTGTGTCATGTCCTGGTCCTATGCCTCCCTGCTGCTGTGTCATTTCCTGGTCCTATGCCTCCCTGCTGCTGTATCATTTCCTGGTCCTATGCCTCCCTGCTGCTGTGTCATTTCCTGGTCCTATGCCTCCCTGCTGCTGTGTCATTTCCTGGTCCTATGCCTCCCTGCTGCTTTGTCATTTCCTGGTCCTATGCCTCCCTGCTGCTGTGTCATTTCCTGGTCCTCTGCCTCCCTGCTGCTGTGCCATTTCCTGGTCCTCTGCCTCCCTGCTGCTGTATCATTTCCTGGTCCTCTGCCTCCCTGCTGCTGTGTCATTTCCTGGTCCTATGCCTCCCTGCTGCTGTATCATTTCCTGGTCCTATGCCTCCCTGCTGCTGTATCATTTCCTGGTCCTATGCCTCCCTGCTGCTGTGTCATTTCCTGGTCCTATGCCTCCCTGCTGCTGTGTCATTTCCTGGTCCTCTGCCTCCCTGCTGCTGTGCCATTTCCTGGTCCTCTGCCTCCCTGCTGCTGTATCATTTCCTGGTCCTCTGCCTCCCTGCTGCTGTGTCATTTCCTGGTCCTCTGCCTCCCTGCTGCTGTGTCATGTCCTGGTCTTATGCCTCCCTGCTGCTGTGTCATTTCCTGGTCCTCTGCCTCCCTGCTGCTGTGTCATTTCCTGGTCCTATGCCTCCCTGCTGCTGTATCATTTCCTGGTCCTCTGCCTCCCTGCTGCTGTGTCATTTCCTGGTCCTATGCCTCCATGCTGCTGTGTCATGTCCTGGTCCTCTGCCTCCCTGCTGCTGTGTCATTTCCTGGTCCTATGCCTCCCTGCTGCTGTGCCATTTCCTGGTCCTCTGCCTCCCTGCTGCTGTATCATTTCCTGGTCCTATGCCTCCCTGCTGCTGTATCATTTCCTGGTCCTATGCCTCCCTGCTGCTGTGTCATTTCCTGGTCCTCTGCCTCCCTGCTGCTGTGTCATGTCCTGGTCCTATGCCTCCCTGCTGCTGTGTCATTTCCTGGTCCTATGCCTCCCTGCTGCTGTATCATTTCCTGGTCCTATGCCTCCCTGCTGCTGTGTCATGTCCTGGTCCTATGCCTCCCTGCTGCTGTGTCATTTCCTGGTCCTCTGCCTCCCTGCTGCTGTGTCATTTCCTGGTCCTATGCCTCCATGCTGCTGTGTCATTTCCTGGTCCTCTGCCTCCCTGCTGCTGTGTCATTTCCTGGTCCTATGCCTCCCTGCTGCTGTGTCATTTCCTGGTCCTCTGCCTCCCTGCTGCTGTGTCATGTCCTGGTCCTCGGCCTCCCTGCTGCTGTGTCATGTCCTGGTCCTATGCCTCCCTGCTGCTGTGTCATTTCCTGGTCCTATGCCTCCCTGCTGCTGTGTCATTTCCTGGTCCTCTGCCTCCCTGCTGCTGTGTCATTTCCTGGTCCTATGCCTCCCTGCTGCTGTGTCATTTCCTGGTCCTATGCCTCCCTGCTGCTGTGTCATTTCCTGGTCCTCTGCCTCCATGCTGCTGTGTCATGTCCTGGTCCTCTGCCTCCCTGCTGCTGTATCATTTCCTGGTCCTCTGCCTCCATGCTGCTGTGTCATTTCCTGGTCCTATGCCTCCATGCTGCTGTATCATTTCCTGGTCCTCTGCCTCCATGCTGCTTTATCATTTCCTGGTCCTATGCCTCCCTGCTGCTGTATCATTTCCTGGTCCTCTGCCTCCATGCTGCTGTATCATTTCCTGGTCCTCTGCCTCCATGCTGCTGTGTCATTTCCTGGTCCTATGCCTCCCTGCTGCTGTATCATTTCCTGGTCCTCTGCCTCCCTGCTGCTGTATCATTTCCTGGTCCTCTGCCTCCATGCTGCTGTATCATTTCCTGGTCCTCTGCCTCCCTGCTGCTGTGTCATGTCCTGGTCCTCTGCCTCCATGCTGCTGTGTCATTTCCTGGTCCTCTGCCTCCATGCTGCTGTGTCATTTCCTGGTCCTATGCCTCCATGCTGCTGTATCATTTCCTGGTCCTCTGCCTCCATGCTGCTGTATCATTTCCTGGTCCTATGCCTCCCTGCTGCTGTGTCATTTCCTGGTCCTCTGCCTCCATGCTGCTGTATCATTTCCTGGTCCTATGCCTCCCTGCTGCTGTGTCATTTCCTGGTCCTATGCCTCCCTGCTGCTGTATCATTTCCTGGTCCTCTGCCTCCCTGCTGCTGTATCATTTCCTGGTCCTATGCCTCCCTGCTGCTGTATCATTTCCTGGTCCTATGCCTCCATGCTGCTGTGTCATTTCCTGGTCCTATGCCTCCCTGCTGCTGTATCATTTCCTGGACCTATGCCTCCATGCTGCTGTATCATTTCCTGGTCCTCTGCCTCCCTGCTGCTGTATCATTTCCTGGTCCTCTGCCTCCATGCTGCTGTATCATTTCCTGGTCCTCTGCCTCCCTGCTGCTGTATCATTTCCTGGTCCTCTGCCTCCCTGCTGCTGTGTCATGTCCTGGTCCTCTGCCTCCATGCTGCTGTGTCATTTCCTGGTCCTCTGCCTCCATGCTGCTGTGTCATTTCCTGGTCCTCTGCCTCCCTGCTGCTGTGTCATGTCCTGGTCCTCTGCCTCCCTGCTGCTGTGTCATGTCCTGGTCCTCTGCCTCCCTGCTGCTGTATCATTTCCTGGTCCTATGCCTCCCTGCTGCTGTGTCATGTCCTGGTCCTCTGCCTCCCTGCTGCTGTGTCATTTCCTGGTCCTATGCCTCCCTGCTGCTGTGTCATGTCCTGGTCCTCTGCCTCCCTGCTGCTGTGTCATGTCCTGGTCCTATGCCTCCCTGCTGCTGTGTCATTTCCTGGTGCTCTGCCTCCCTGCTGCTGTGTCATGTCCTGGTCATCTGCCTCCCTGCTGCTGTGTCATTTCCTGGTCCTCTGCCTCCCTGCTGCTGTATCATTTCCTGGTCCTATGCCTCCCTGATGCTGTGTCATTTCCTGGTCCTCTGCCTCCCTGCTGCTGTGTCATTTCCTGGTCCTATGCCTCCATGCTGCTGTGTCATGTCCTGGTCCTCTGCCTCCCTGCTGCTGTGTCATTTCCTGGTCCTCTGCCTCCCTGCTGCTGTGTCATTTCCTGGTCCTCTGCCTCCCTGCTGCTGTATCATGTCCTGGTCCTCTGCCTCCCTGCTGCTGTGTCATTTCCTGGTCCTCTGCCTCCCTGCTGCTGTGTCATTTCCTGGTCCTATGCCTCCCTGCTGCTGTGTCATGTCCTGGTCCTCTGCCTCCCTGCTGCTGTGTCATTTCCTGGTCCTCTGCCTCCCTGCTGCTGTGTCATTTCCTGGTCCTCTGCCTCCCTGCTGCTGTATCATGTCCTGGTCCTCTGCCTCCCTGCTGCTGTGTCATTTCCTGGTCCTATGCCTCCCTGCTGCTGTATCATTTCCTGGTCCTATGCCTCCCTGCTGCTGTGTCATTTCCTGGTCCTCTGCCTCCCTGCTGCTGTGTCATTTCCTGGTCCTCTGCCTCCATGCTGCTGTATCATTTCCTGGTCCTCTGCCTCCCTGCTGCTGTATCATGTCCTGGTCCTCTGCCTCCCTGCTGCTGTATCATTTCCTGGTCCTATGCCTCCCTGCTGCTGTATCATGTCCTGGTCCTCTGCCTCCCTGCTGCTGTATCATTTCCTGGTCCTCTGCCTCCCTGCTGCTGTGTCATTTCCTGGTCCTCTGCCTCCCTGCTGCTGTATCATTTCCTGGTCCTCTGCCTCCCTGCTGCTGTATCATGTCCTGGTCCTCTGCCTCCCTGCTGCTGTGTCATGTCCTGGTCCTCTGCCTCCCTGCTGCTGTGTCATTTCCTGGTCCTCTGCCTCCCTGCTGCTGTGTCATTTCCTGGTCCTATGCCTCCCTGCTGCTGTGTCATTTCCTGGTCCTATGCCTCCCTGCTGCTGTGTCATGTCCTGGTCCTCTGCCTCCCTGCTGCTGTGTCATTTCCTGGTCCTATGCCTCCCTGCTGCTGTGTCATGTCCTGGTCCTCTGCCTCCCTGCTGCTGTGTCATTTCCTGGTCCTATGCCTCCCTGCTGCTGTGTCATTTCCTGGTCCTCTGCCTCCCTGCTGCTGTATCATTTCCTGGTCCTATGCCTCCCTGCTGCTGTGTCATGTCCTGGTCCTCTGCCTCCCTGCTGCTGTGTCATGTCCTGGTCCTCTGCCTCCCTGCTGCTGTGTCATTTCCTGGTCCTATGCCTCCCTGCTGCTGTGTCATTTCCTGGTCCTCTGCCTCCCTGCTGCTGTATCATTTCCTGGTCCTATGCCTCCCTGCTGCTGTGTCATTTCCTGGTCCTATGCCTCCATGCTGCTGTGTCATTTCCTGGTCCTCTGCCTCCCTGCTGCTGTGTCATTTCCTGGTCCTATGCCTCCCTGCTGCTGTGTCATTTCCTGGTCCTCTGCCTCCCTGCTGCTGTATCATGTCCTGGTCCTCTGCCTCCCTGCTGCTGTGTCATGTCCTGGTCCTCTGCCTCCATGCTGCTGTGTCATGTCCTGGTCCTCTGCCTCCCTGCTGCTGTGTCATTTCCTGGTCCTCTGCCTCCATGCTGCTGTATCATGTCCTGGTCCTCTGCCTCCCTGCTGCTGTGTCATGTCCTGGTCCTCTGCCTCCATGCTGCTGTGTCATGTCTTGGTCCTCTGCCTCCATGCTGCTGTGTCATGTCCTGGTCCTCTGCCTCCCTGCTGCTGTGTCATTTCCTGGTCCTCTGCCTCCCTGCTGCTGTGTCATGTCCTGGTCCTCTGCCTCCCTGCTGCTGTATCATTTCCTGCTCCTCTGCCTCCCTGCTGCACTTTTTGGACCTGCTCCTGCTGCCTTCTCCTTGAACTCTGCTGCCTTGGCCCTTAGGCTTTCTCCTTTGAGTGCATTCTTTGAACATGGACTATCTGAGCTTTCTCTTGCCATCACATAGTTTTGCTGGTATCAGTTCTAACATTAGAGCTGGACTGTAGCTATTGGGTTGCCACTTCTACATTCTGTGTTCTTTGCTGTAATCATGATTTTGTAAGCAGAGAAGATGTTAATACTGTATATGTCATATTGCTAATTGTAACTATGTATATACAAGTTCTACACTAAATGTGTGCTGGTCATTTCAGGTTCAATGTCATGTGTTATTTGATCTCTTGTACTTTCAGAATGTGATTACCAAAGATGGTGACTTGCTTTTAATCTGTTTTGTTGTCTATACTTGTGTAATAAAGTAGTCACAGGTTTTTAAACTTCAATTACTGGTTATGTCTTTTCATTGTGTGGGGTTTTTTTTCCTTAAGGGATCATGTGGGTTGGGAACCACATGATCTTGCATGCTAGAGTAATATTTGCCATTCCCAACAAGGCACATTGCTTGTATGCAAGTCCATATGGCCGAGGCCATACTACTGACAGCTCATTGTATGCTCCCAAGGAAGACAGCAAGAGCAAAATAGGAAACTCCTTACTGTGGAGCTTCACAAGTAGATTATGTTAACTTATCCAGAGAGCATGCACTTAGCTAACTTTTGGGAACATGAGCATGTATGTGAGATACCACTAGCTAGCAAGTATTCACCTCCATATGCTGTCTAGTGGAACAGTATGCCTGGCTAGAGGTGCTGTTATTATGTCTTCACATTGTTGATGTCCAATAGGTTCTATAACTCTGCAAATGTCATAGCGCAGCTATAAAAAAATCTTTGGCCCCTTCCATTGTGAAGATAGCTCACCTATGAACAAAACAATGAACCTTTTTCTGGGTCTAGCACCAAACGCTGTCATCACATAAGTCTTTAATCATTAGCCTACTTGCAAAGTACATAAAGCACTTGGTGTTGTTCATCTCTAGGGAGCAGAAATATGCATCTGCAGGTTCTAGATCCAGAGAGTAGATAGTCAACATATAACTCTTGTGTGGTATTAGGTCAAGTGACACAAAACACCCCATAATAAATTAATTAGGTTCCCTTAATTCTGCCCTCACTCCACTTAAAAGGCACTCAATTCAAAGGCCATTTTAGGTTAGACACTTTAACCAAGATTTCATCTATTTGCAAGGCTGCTAGAACACCATATTGCTAAGGATGATCTAACACAGAGATCATCCTTAGCAAAGAGGTATCACTGATCAACAAATCAGGGAAGTGCAGGGGTGGGAGGCAGTCCATTGAAGTAAGCCTGTCCTAAGCAACAGCAGTCCTCATCACTGTCTGCTCTTTCCCAGTGGGGAATCTCAATTCTACAAACCTCTCTCACTCCTCCTCAGGTGTTACACAGCACCTGATAGTGTCATAGCAGCCTGCAAGTACACAGAGTTGCATATCCTTTGTCTGGTTAGTGATAAGTGTTGCGGCTCCAGTTAGCAGCAAAAACTGGACCCTATAATCAGCTGCAGAAATCTGCCCTCTATTCTATGCACCCAAAATATATGGAACTAGATATGGTAGATTAGTTGTAGGCCTAACCTGTCATTATGTACATACGCCAGAGTAAGCCCCAAATGATGTGGCCTTGTATGTCAGGCTCTATGTTGACTTACCAGGTATCTCCCACCCCAGCTATCATCAAAATGCTGGCATGGATCATTCCCCCTACCCATTTATCTGTAGAACCAGAAAGTAGATGGCATGAGGGTGCCATTGACACGCCCCCTTCTCCCCCTCCCCTCCATCCCAGCATCCCCACAATCAGTGGAAAGCATGTAAATCCTCCCCCCCCCCCAAAAAAAAAAAAAAAAAAACAGCTTCCTTGGCAGTTGAAGTTCTTTTAAACATGCATACCTCCAAATATCAGTACAAATAGGTCTACTCTGGATACTGGATGGGACAGCTTCAGGTGCCAGGGGCAGGGGCAAGTGGACACTACAGGCAGATATAAACTCATCAAGCAAACTGGCACAGCATATCTGAGCTATTATGCTTCCAATTTTTACATCACCCTCTTGACGGAATGAATAAACAGTGTCAGGCCATGGAGGAATGTTAGGTTACAAAGCCTTAGGACTTTTTCTCCCCACCTATACATTAACATATCTGAGACATCCATCATAAAGAATGTGTTAAATGGGTACACACAGTGCATATTCTGGTGTATGCATTGGTGTGGTAAGGAAGATAACTATGAGCCCAAATCACCCACAGACATAGATATAGACAGAGGCTAATACAACACATCACTCATACACACACACACAAACACACACATCTGTTAGGACATTGTTGATTATGATTACAGACTACCTGGCCATTGTTTGGTACAGATTACCTCCAACACTTAGTTCACCTACACATGGGATTATGGTTATGTGAGTGCAATCAATAGCTCCCAGTACATTTGAAAAGTTGGCAATGGCATAAAACCCTCTCTTCAATTTCATCGAGAATTTTATCGAGCGATTAATGCGGTCACGTTCAGCTGTTATGATCAGGCCTAGACAGTGGGAAAATGAGGTTTAGAACATTCCCCCGATGACCCTGACTGTTGTTTGGAAGGAGTCAGATGACATGAAAAGGAGGGAACATAATAGTTTGGTGAGGTCTGGTGTAGTGTGGGACATTTCCATGACCGGATCCAGATCTCCTCTGAGTTCTTCATAAATTCAATTATAGCCTGACAGCTGCGATGATACCTGGTAACCACATGTCCCTCAGGCATGGTGCATGGATGAAAGATGCGCTCCCTATATCACCACCGTGCCTTCCTGCGTAGCAAGCCCTGTCATGGATCAGGACACTCTACCGTGTGGGGCTGGTGGTTCTGGCTCTGGTGCAGGCACTTCCCTAGGAGGGGCTTCAACTTCCCTTGCCTGTTGTTGTGGTTCTTGTTGTTGTAACCACCTAGTTGCTTGAAGCAGCCAATATCACACTACAAGTAAATGCCCCACAAACATAGTAGCTTTAGGAAGACAGGTTAGATCAGAAAAGCTGCTTTTATAAATCCAGGAGGGATTTGTTTATTTATTTATTTAAATTCTTTTCTATACAGTCGCTAAGTTATATACCATTGCAACGGTTTACATGTAGGCACATAAATTAATGTAGGTGGATACGTACTATACTACATTCTAACAGGTGCCACAAAAGGTTCAGTTACAATAAATCGTTAAATAATCAATTGTTTAGTGAAGTAGGTCATGACCAAGTGTACCTGTAAGGTACGGTTCATGGATAAAAATCATATTTATAGTGTTTACACTTTGGGTGTCCGATAGAATGCCTCATTTTATCATGCAGGATAATAGTCCCCATCCACGATAATGGCCGCTGTTGCGTGATTAAACTTTTTTCTCCCTCTAGCCCCCCAAAAAAGGTGTTATTTTCCATATTCAATCCCATGTTATTGTACATTATTTCAACGCGAATGGTGGTAGATGTTCCTCATTTGCATAATTTTCTATCTTTTGCGTATTCATTGTCATATTTGCATGCTAATGCGTGACACACTATCATGCATCTAATGCGTGTTGGACCCCTTTCATTGTGCGATGAGTCCCTAACACGATTTGATGAATGACCCTGTTAGATTGTCAGCTATCCGGGGATAGGGAAATACCTACAGTACCTGAATGTAATCTGCCTGAAATGCAGAATATAAAAAAATAAAATGTGTGGCAGGGGCTACTGGTGCCATTGGGAAGCCCCTGTCATATGATAGAGGCAATGGATGGGCTGTGCCATTTTTACTAAATATGATGAAGTAGGGGGGAATGTAGAGGTGCCCTGAAAAATACACTTGTAAAAAGTACATCTCTAAGCTGTGAAGTGCAGAGAAGCAGTAAAAATGCAACCACAATATAAGTAATTATTCTTACATAATGTATTGCAATTTTGCTTAATATTAAATATAGTATTTGCAAGACAAAGACAAAGGAAGTATGAAACAGATGTTTCTAGACATGGCTAATAAGAAGCTTGCTAATAGCTATACTGAAAGAAATGCAGAAGTGGAACAAATTTCAAGGGTATAGGGATGTCTGCAGCCCAGCTTTGCTCTAGGCTCATTTTACAAAATTGCACACTAAAGATAAGAAATTTGCATTACCCATTTAATCTTGTGTTTAGCTTTTACTAACCACTTGAAAACATGGTTTGATAATTGCATTGCTAGTGCATTAGTGTATGGATTAAAGGTGTTGAACTATTTAACCTTTTATATCAACAAGTGATCTCTGAGAGGCCTGTTCCTATTTCCTTTCATGGTAACTTGTAGTACTCTCCGTTAAGACATTATTATTTGCTGTTCTAAATACAAAAGCTTCTGCCTTCAAGCTGCCAGCATGGGAGCTTGAAGGCAGGGGCCTCCTGCAGCGGCTGAAGTCGCTGCCGTCATCGGGCCTGCTCCTCAGGCCAGCCCTGCGCTTCTGATGCTGTACGCTGTGCAGGCCGCTGTCCACAGTCCTGCACAGCCCTGCTTCCTGCTCCTTAGGCGCCGGCGCGCACCTCTCTGCAAGATTTAAAGGCCAGGCACAGGAAGTGTGCTGGCTCCACCTAGGGAGTGGACTTCCTGCTCCAGCCCTATAAAGGGCTGCTCCGTCAGTCAGTCTTCGCCTTGCATCGGAGTTACTTCACTCTGGAGGCTCCTGCCTGCCAGAGCTCCGTCAGGTCTTCTTCATCTTCTCCATGGAGTCCTTGTTGTTTCATCTCGTCATGCCAAGTCATGTTCGTGCCTGAGGTCCCCGTCCAGGTGTCCTGGTATCTCGTCTTGATGTTCTGTTTCCTGATGTCCCAGGTTCCTTGATGTTCTGCCCTTTTCTGTTTCATCAAAGCTCCTGTGCCTTCTGGTACCTGTAGGCTGGGGGTCCCTCGGATGATGTTGTGCCCGAGTATGGACTAGCCTGCAGGTGGACGGATGTCCTGTGCTCCTGAGCCATCATGTCCTGCCAGCCATTGGTGGAGCTTCAGACGACATCAGCTCCGTCGTTGGAGTTTTGCTTTGACTGGATCCTTCCCTGCGCTTGTCCCGCTCCCAGCGTGGTCCGTGACCAGTCTCCTCAGGCTGTGTAGGGCGCGCAGTGGGACAGGGTAGTCCGTGACTCAGTCCTGCGGGTGGGCTGAGTAGGGCACCCTGAGAGACAGTGCCAATGTCCTTCCGCCCAGCTTCTCGTCTTGTCTGGACTTCGTCAGTTCCTTGTCTCGCCTGGATACCGTTGCATCACTCTTGGTATCATGTCTCGTTCCTGATGTCGTCGCATTGATCCTGGTCCAGGATGTCTTCGCATCAGCTTTGGTGTCAAGTCTTCGCCTGCGATGCCGTTGCATCGATCTTGGTGTCATGTCTTCGTCCGCGATGCCGTTGCATCGATCTTGCTGTCATGTCTTCGTCCGCGATGCCGTTGCATCGAGTCTGCTGTTATGTTTTCATGTCAAGGCCCGTCTGCCCTCGACCTCAGGCCAGGCCTGCTGCTCCATGCTGTTCCATGCAGCAGGTCCGAAAGGGCTCGGAATGGTCGGAGAACCATTCACATTCCAACATCATCTGTTGTTGGCCATGGGAGCTTGCCGGCCTGGCAGAGGGTAAGACTGTCAGCCATGGTGGAATACGCCGTCAACCCTCGGTTCAGTCCTGGATCCATCTGGGGTCAGGCTGAGGCCCAAGGGCACACTAAAACACCCCCTTACGTAACAGGAAAAAAGGGGAATTTGGGGAGCGTTCCAGGGAAGGGCTGAGATATCCAGTTAATGTAGCCATTATGTATCTATAATGTACCTGAGCAGGTCTAAAGTTATCTGGCCTTGTGTGGCTGGGTATCTTTCTACCTAACCGGATATCTTCAAAGATATCCAGATAAGTAGTCCTGTCAGTAGCACCAAAAAAAACCAAGGAATCAAAGGGTCTGTGACCTAAATGTCACCCTTCCCCACTTTATATATAAATGTCAGACCCAGCGCCTCTCAGCCCCCAAAACATTATTGAGCCCCCTCCCCTCGCACCCCTTCCCCATTTTGATTAAAAATTCTCAAATCATTACCCCTTTGGATTTTCAAACCCCCTCCGCAGTCACAAAGAAAATGGTATCACCTCTCCCCCACTCCCAATGGCCAAAACAGATCCCTGCTGGGAGTGAGGATCTTCACTCACCCGCTCTCGGTGGCTCCAGTGCTGCTTCTGATAGATAGAGCTGAAAGTGTAAACTATGCTCAGTTTATGCTTCCAGCACTATAAGTGGCTTATACTTGAAGACTCTGCCAGGAGTAAGGGTCTTCACTCTCTTGCTCCCAGAAGCTCCACTTGTAGCACTGGAGATAAAATGAGCATAGTTTACATTTCCAGTGCTGCTCATCAGAAGCAGCGCTAGAGCAGCCGGAAGCAGGTGAGTGAAGACCCTTGTTCCCACCAGGGATCTGTTTCGCCATGAAGAGCGTGAGATGGAAAAGTCCGGGGGTGGGTGAGGGGTGATTACATTTCATTCAATACTGTGGGGGGAGGGGGTTGAAACTCCAGGAGGGTAAAGATTTAAACATTTTTAATCAAACAGGGAAGATTTCCAGTTAAGTAGAAAGATATCTGGCCACACAAGGCCAGATAACTTTAAAACCTAATCAGCTATATTCAAACATAACCAGTTAGGTTTTAAAGTTAGCCTGCTAAATTAGCTGGATAATTTTAAGCAAGTATATTCAGCAGGACATTTATTCCACTGAATATACAGGACAATTTATATGGGTAACTGCAGCCGGATAACTTGTCCACTCAACGGCCTCATTGAAACAAAGAATGTTTTATGTGATCCCAATGGGGAAATAGCCTAAAAAGGAGACTTTAAGGAACTGTAAAGGACATTGACTTGATTTTCTAAGAAAATCAGGTACTCTGAGCCTTTTTTTTTAAACAAAGAATTTAACTGTTTATTTGCTAAAATCAGCAAAAACCTTTTGGCAAAATTTGAGTGAAGCAAGCCCTCTGAAAAGAACAAGTTGCAAGCTTTACTATGCTGATAACTAAAATGCCTGTGCAATTTCATATTTGCATATGAATAATTTAGAATTCAGAAGGCTTTATAACATGTTTGCAATATGTAGTCAGCAGCATAAGAAGACATAAAAAAGCAGTACAGAGACAATTCACTCTCATAAAATTGAATCATATTGTATTTCTCTGTTCTACAAGCCTTATAGAGTATTAATATTTCCTCCAGATGTACAGTTCTTAAAGTCAACATTTGCATTATTGTGTGACAGGTTGCATGACAGTTTCAGGAGGACAGTCACTAATTTAATTGCTGTTTTCTTATTACTGTACAAGCCCCAATGTATAGTATTGCCAATGGCTAGTACTGCAGAACAATGCTATTTTTTGGATTTTCCAATATGCTTAGAACAGCAGTGGAAGCAACAATTACTTCGGGTAATTCAAAAGGCAGTTAAAAGGAAACAAAGCCAATAAGATTTAGTTCAGACAAATTTCCTTCCAGAGGAGATATTAAAGGGGAATATAAGTTGAGGATTTGAAAAATGAAACAGTTCTTATGGTCTTAAAAGTTATTTATCAAGCAAAGCACGGTGTATGCAGCTACAAGATTCCATGCTATAAATCTGAAAGAGAGCTATGTAAGTAATAATGCTCTGCACTGTGTCCTTTATTAGTCCAATAAGAATCGGGAGGGGGGGAAGGAGGGAAGGGGGGAAGGGGGGACTTTAAGCTCTTGCCTTCCTTACGGCTCGATACTGTAAGGCCGCGGTAGAAACAGTGCGGCAGTGTCAGGCACACCCTTCCTCCCCGCACGCACAGTTCTCTTGACCTAACGCCTGATTCTCTCTTCTAATTGCATGCAAATGCATGCCGCGGCTGTGAAGCGTTAGGGAAGGGTTATGCCCGCGCAACCCATTTTACTGTATAGGCGCTTAATACAGCGCCTATACAGTAACCTGGGTGCGCTGGTACCCTGTCATTTCAAATGTCATTTTCAAATGACATTTGAAATGACAGGCACCAGGAAGTGTAAAAAACAAAATTTTTAAATACCTGTTGGAGGGCCGCGTGGGTCCAGGCGGCCAGTGGGCGGTGGGATCCGGGGGGCGGGTGGTCGCGTGTTAAATCTAGGCCGCGGGCGGGTGGGCACCTGTTCCAGGCGGCGGGGGCGGGGGGGGGGGGGGTGGACGCGCGTTAGTTTCAGACGGCCGGCGGCGGGAGCCGGGGGGCGGGTGGTCGCGTGTTAAATCTAGGCCGGGTCGCACAGACGCACATTCATCCAGGCGGAGGCCGGCTCCTCCGCCTGGATGAATGCGCGCCTGTGCGACCCCTGCGATTCGGTGCTCAAGGCAGTCACATGCCGTGACGTCGGGCGTCGTGACGTCACGCCTTGAGCGCCGAATCGCAAGGGTCGCACAGGCGCGCATTCATTCATCCAGGCGGAGGAGCCGGCTGCTCGCAGCCGGCTCCTCCGCCTGGATGAATGCGCGTCTGTGCGACCCGGCCTAGATTTAACACGCGACCACCCGCCTCCCGGCCGTCTGAAACTAACGCGCGTCCACCCGCCCCCGCCGCCGCCTGGAACAGGCGCCCACCTGCCCGCGGCCTAGATTTAACACGCGACCACCCGCCCCCTGGCTCCCGCCGCCGGCCGCCTGGACCCACGCGGCCCTCCGACAGGTATTTAAAAATTTTTATTTTTTTTTCTGACAGGTTTTATTGTGTCCCACAGCATTACATTTTCTCGATCATCTCTGTATCGCTTTTTTTTAATTGTGTTTTATTGTTTTGAGTATCTTACGCGGTGTCGATGGATTTGTTACTAGACTCACAGTCCTAACACCTACTAGGGGAGGCGGTAAACTAACACGTTAAGGCCGCGGCAAAACAGCGGGTTACTAAGGAGATAATATCAGCGCCCGTTACAGTATCGGAGGGGAATAGCTAATTCCTTCATTATACAGCTAATTCGTTCATTTACACATCATATACATGCTGCATGCGGAAAGGGTTATGTGTCTATTTTACGAAGCGCTAAGGACGCGTGAAACTGGAGACTGTATCGCTGGATCGCCTTACTCGTCTGTATTGTGCGCTCCCAGCACGTTACAGACGGGGAATCTTTAACCACACGTTACTGTATCGACCTGTTAATTATCTAATAATGAGCCACAATGAAAAGTCTTATTGCTGTTACAAAAAAAAAAATACAAATAAAGAAGAAACAGAATAAACTATCTGGGCTTGAGTCACCCATAATACTTTTAGCCTTTGCAGAGCAAACAGCAGAAAAACATTTGGGATCCATTCACCTAATATGAGACTGAAAAAGAAAATTAGGTGAATAAGCTATTGGGGAAGCTGGCAAAAAAAAATAAAATGTTGCTATTCTCAAAGAGGAGATGAAAGAGTGGCAAACTGGGTGGTAATGAGCACCTCCTTTTCTATCGGGCTTCAAACCATGGGGTTCATTTGAGCCTGGTTACACTCTGCAAGAGCCCGATTATCCCTTTTCAGCCATATAGCATCAAGCTGCACAGTTGACATCAGCCCCCTCACCCCAACCCCCATAGAAAAGAACAGGAAAAACTAATCAAAGCTGTGACAGTATAAATTAAAGGCAAAGGATGAAATAAGCCTGTGCTTATGGTTTAGTCGACATACTATCTTGTTTGCATGCTCTGAAATATTTGCCCATCTTATAGGCTTCAACAAACACCAGAGACTGCCATAGTCTTAATACAAAAGATTATGACATTCAAACGAGAAACTGCCAATTATTTAGCAATCTGCAGCGCATGAGGAATAGCTGGGCTTGCAAGGCCAGTCTGCATCCAAATAGAAATATATTGTGGCTGTGCTGTGCGTGCACTAGGGATGTGCAGAGGGACACCATACGTTGCATTTGGGATTCGGATTCGTCGGGGGGCAGACACGTTGCATTCGGCTGTATTGCGCCCTGATACGTTAATCCGTCAATTTCTATTCGTTCCCCCACTAAAATTAAATTAACTACAACCCCCCACCCTCCTGACCCCCCCAAAACTTACCAAAACTCCCTGGTAGTCAGCAGGGGGTCCGGGAGCTATCCCCTGCTCTCACACCCTCGGCTGCTGTTTCAAAATGGCACCGATAGCCTTTGACCTACTATGTCACAGGAGCTACCGGTGCCATTGGTCAGCCCCTGTCACATGGCCATCGACGCCATCTTGTGCTTCTACCATGTGACAGGGGCTGACCAATGGCACCGGTAGCCCCTGTGACATAGTATGGGCAAAGGCTATCGGCGCCATTTTGATTACTGGCAGCCGACGGTCCGAGTGCAGGAGGTCACTCCCGGACCCCCACTGGACCACCAGGGACTTTTGGCAAGTCTTGGGGGACCCTCCTGACCCCCACAAGACTTGCCAAAAGTCCAGCAGGGGTCCGGGAGTGACCTCCTGCACTCCAGCCGTCAGATGCCAGAACTCAAAATGGTGCCGATCGCCTTTGCCCTCACTATGTCACAGGGGCCGACCGTCAGTGCCATTTTGAGTACTGGCATCCGACAGCCGGAGTGCAGGAGGTCGCTCCCGGACCCCCGCTGGACTTTTGGCAAGTCTTGTGGGGGTCAGGAGGGTCCCCCAAGACTATGTCACAGGGGCTACTGGTGCCATTGGTCAGCCCCTGTCACATGGTAGGAGCACAAGATGGCAATGGCCATTTGAAAGGGGCTGACCAATGGCACCGGTAGCTCCTCTGACATAGTAGGTCAAAGGCTATCGGCGCCATTTTGAAACGGCAGCCGAGGGTGTTAGTGCAGAGGATGGCTCCCGGACCCCCGCTGGGCCACCAGGGAGTTTTATTAAGTCTTGGGGGGGGTCAGGAGGGTGGGGGGGTGTTTAAATTGGTTTCTTTAGGCGGCCGAATAATTCGGCGAAGATTTGTGTATTCGTGGGAAATCGCGATATGTTTCACTTCCCCACGAATACAACGAATATGGCCACATCCGTTGCGGATTGCCAATACGTAGGGACCGAATGCAAACCCCTAGCATGCACTGCCATGTGGAAACCTGGGTCATGTTCCTAGGTCAGGTCTTCTGCTCTCCACATCAGCCAAGCTGGGGAAGCTACAGACACAGTGTTCACATAGCTTCTGGGGGAAGAGAGCCCAATTCATTATGCAATAGTGACACCTAATGGTTGAATTAATTTATGGCTCTCTGAAAGGAGTCTTGGTACATCCTTCCTGACTGAGGACTGTAGCTGTCGTGACTGGGCTAAGTGAATTGTGAGGAAGATGCAAATGAAGCTCCTGGGATGGATCCAATCTCTGGGATGGATCCAATCCCTGATTCCAACTGAGTTTGGAGCCCAAAGGACCTTGCTCCCCCTTTAGAAAAAGCCAACAACTGATGGACAGCTGTCCTGCTAGTTAAATCATAGTATTGGGCACCAATATGGTCTGAAAGGACAGTCCTTTAAGTATAATGTGGTTTGGGAGCTCCGCTGTGAGGTCTGCATGGGAGACTGAGAGCGGGGGAGCTGGGGACACTGCGAACTGGCTGTGGCTGTGGAGGAGGAGAGCCCAGAGCTCGTGGATGAAAGAGCAAGGTGAGCAGGGCCAGCTGTGGAGCAGACGCGGCCTGGATGCACAACAGCACCTCCCCCCCCCCCCCTTCTAGGCCAGGGCTTGTCAGGGTGAGCCCGATAGAATTCCAACAGGAGGTCCTTGTCATAGATGTGGTAGGAGGGCTCCCACGAGTTTTCCTCTGGTCCGAAGCCCTCCCACGACAGGAGGTACTCTCAATGGCCTTTCCGTCGTCTGATGTCCAATACCTCCTGCACTTGTAAAGTGTTCTCGGGTTTGGAATCATGCTGAATAGGTGCAGGGGGCCTTCGGGAAGGCCAAGACAGGATTAGCGGCTTTAAAAGGGACATGTGAAATGTTTTGTGGTTCCCCATGGAAGCGGGAAGCTGGAGTTGATATGTGACCGCTCCTATGTGCCGGATAATCGGAAATGGCCCGTTGAACCTGGGAGCTAGTCGTTGTGATGGAAGGCATAGCCTGATGTTTTTAGTGCTTAGCCAAATCTTCTGGCCAGGCTGGAACAGGGGTGCAGTGTGACGATGAGCGTCCTTGAAGTATTTGGCCAGCTTGGCCGCCTGGGTCAGTCTTTCCTTGACTTGATTCCATATTCGCCGAATTGTCTGCAGTAGACTGGGCAGCAGGCGAGGGAATGGAGAGTGGCACTGGTAGAGGCAGGCATGGCTGGCAGCCAAAGACCACAGAGAAGGGTGATGCATCAGTAGCAGAGGCGACATGAGTATTGTGGGATAACCCGGCCCAGGGCAAGAGGTTGGCGCAGTTATTCTGTTGATCATTGACGTAAGACCTTAGGAATGTTTTCAGGGAGAGGTTTGTCCTCTCGGCTTGCCCATTCGCTTGAGGGTGGTAGGCCGACGTCAGATTCAGAGTAATGTCAAATTTTTTGTACTTGGTGGAGAATTGTGGCCCTCTATCGGAAACAATCTCTTTGGGTAACCCATGTAAACACAACATGTTGTTTAAAAAGAGTTTTGCCAGTTCAGGAGCCGAGGGGAGACTTGGTAATGGAACAAAATGTGCCATCTTTGAAAGCGGTCGATAATAATCCAAATGACCGTGTTGCCCTTTGATGGGAGCAGCTCGACGATGAAGTCAGTAGAGATGCTTGACCAGGGTTCGGTGGGAGCCGGAAGAGGTTGGAGGAGTCCCCATGGACAACCCGTCAGGGATTTTTGCTGTGCACAGAAGGGGCAAGAGTCCACATAACTACGGGAGTCTTTAACCATGCTAGGCCACCAGTAATGTCTTCTTAACATCTCGAGGGTCCGAGCCCGGCCAGGATTGCCAGCCAACTTCGAGTCGTGGGCCCAATGAAGGACGCGCTCCCGGAGTCAGCGTAGGACCACCGTCTTCCCGGCTGCTATCATGTTGGTAACTACGAGGGACATGCATGCTGGGTCTATGATGTGTCTAGGAGTCTCGGGGGTATCCTCTGGCTCCAGGGAGCGAGAGAGAGCATCTGCTCGGGTATTCTTCGCTGCTAGGCAGTATCAGAGTTCGAAGTGGAATCATTCGAAGAACAGTGCCCAGCGAGCCTGTCTTGGATTCAAGAGATGGCTTCCTTCCGCATTATTCTTGTGATCTGTAAATATTGTGAATTTATGCTGTGCTCCTTCTAACCAGGGGTGCCATTCCTGAAGGGCAAATTTCACAGCTAAGAGTTCACAACCCCAAATCATGTAGTTTTGCTCAACGGCAGAAAACTTGTGTGAATAGAAGGAGCAGGGTACTAAGACCCCCTTGGAAGAATATTGGCTCAGAACCGCCCCAACCCCAATGACGGAGGCGTCAACTTCGACGATGAAAGGGTGGTTAGGATCAGGGTGTCATAGGCATGGTCCAGTGCAGAAGGCCTCTTTCAAAGTGTGAAAGCAGATTGAGCCTTGGGGCTTCACACTTGGAGGTTATTACCTTTCCTAGTCATGGCCATGAGTGGATCAGCTAGTGTGGAATAGTTAGCGATAAAGTTCCTGTAATAGTTTGTAAACCCAAGGAATCTTTGGAGACCTACAGGCTGGGGCCAATCTCGAATACCTTGAAGTTTCTCAGGGTCCATGGTGAAGCCACAATTGGATTGATGTGAAACAGAGAGACACATCCAGAGGTTGTAGTGGGATCTGGAGTAGTGTGATGATGTCATCCAGAATGAAATTGCCACTTGCCCCAGTGTCCACGAGTGTGGTAGTTACAAAAGAGCAAGACTCCCTAAAGAGGGATATAGGGAGTAGTAATTGGGGGCCAGTAACAGTAGCGCCCAAGCTCTGGACTCCCGCCAGGCTTAAGCTTTGTAGTTTCCCAGCTGCACGGGGCAGCATTGTAGAAGGTGTCCGGAACCACCACAGTATAAGCAAAGGCCTTGTTTCTTTCGCCAGAGGCACTCTTCAGGAGTCAAGCACCTGCGATTGATCTGCATTGGTTCTTCAGGTGAAGGAGGAGGTGCTGGTAAGGCCTTTAACTGGGGACTTGCAGCACGAGCTTGGCGTACGGCAGTAGGTCGGGGGACCTTTACCTCCTTATGTTGATGGTCAATCTTGCCGACCAGGGAAATCAGGCACTCGAGATATGTAGGTGTTAGGACCACCGGTCGCGGCGGCCCGCGACCGGGGCCAAGTGTTATGGCTGCCAACCATGGCGGGTTGCGACCCGAGTCGGGCAACGGCCGCGGCAATAGTTGCTCACCTGGAGCGTTGGGCCTTGCCAGAGTTCCTGCTGTGGCAGACAGCCTTCTTCTTCTGCGTTTCTCTGGACTGCTGCCACTGCCTAGTCGGCCGCATGGTTCCTCTCGGCCGGGCTGGCTCCTCCCCCTCTGTTTCAGCTAAGAGCGTGCGTGCGGCTGAAGAAGATATTTAAAGGAACCATGACCGGAAATTGTCATGGCTCCCCTAGGACTCTGCCTCCAGGTTCCTGTACTTAAGGCAAGGTCTGACACTCAGACTTTGCCTTGGTATTGAGGCTCTGTGCTCTGTTCCTGTGTTCCGTGCTCCTGGATCTGATCTCCATCCCGCTCTGTCTCTTCTCCCCGTTGGATTGACTCTTTTGGCTCCTGACCTCCAGACCGGTGGTGGTAATTCTCTGGTATTGACCTGGACTGGCTTTGGACCCTTTTCCGTTGTTACTCCTGGATTGGCTTCAGACCATTCTCCCATCTACTCCTGGACCGGCTCTCGACCTCTCTCTGGTCTTTGACCCTTGGACCGGCTCCCGACTGCTCTCTGGATTTCGACCCTTGGACCGGCTTGGGACTATTCTTCGACGTATACTCCCGGACTACTCATGCCAGCTGGAGGCGCCAGCCGTCTGGAACCCACGACCTGTAGGAGGCGCCTGCATCCAGACTATCTTCAATCTTTAGGGAGTCTCCTAAGTCCCAGTGGCCGTGTCCCTACAGGTCCCTCCTGGGGGGATCACGAGCTTCCAGGGTGAAGTCTTCATCCAAACATCTTCATCAGCAGGCCTTGCCATCCGATGGTAGAGACCGAAGAGGATTGACCTCCTTTTTGGTAGCGCTGACTCTAAATCGGAACAAGGGTCCACGTTCTAATTCATAACAGTGGGAATCTCACGAGCAGCCAGCTTATCCTTGAGGGCTGGAGACAGGCACTTCAGATAGATTGCCCGTAGGCAGACCTCTTCCCAGCCCAGTTCTGTAGCTAAAATCCTGAATTCCTCCGTGAACTCGGTGAGCGAATGCGAGCCTTGAAGGAGGTGAAGAAGATGGTGACCCGCAATCAACTTGTCAGCCGGGATCCTCGAAGGTCTGCTTGAAAATGGAAATGAAGTAGGAGAGATGATGGAGGACATCATCAGAACGATCCCAAAGTAGGGAAGCCCAATCCAGAGCTTTCCCTTCAAGAAGTGAGAGGATAAAGATAACCTTGGTGGTCTCACTTGGGAACAATGCAGGTTGCAGTGCGAATTGCATAAAGCCTGTTTGCTGTTAATCCTGTTATATGTAATTAATATTTATTAATTCTGTTATTTGTAAAGCATTGTTGCTAATTTATTGTTAATTGTAAACCGCGGGTGATGTATATTTTACGTACTGCGGTATATAAAAACCTCTAAATAAATAAATAAATAAATAAATAAAGCACTGATTGAGGAAGCCTTGGCAGAGGGCTGATCCCCATTGAAACGGGGTGGCGCTGGAAGAGCCAATGATGCCTACAGGGGCAGGGTTAGAGCCAGACCCCCTGAATTGGCCATAACAAGATCCTGTAGTTGAGACTGTAGTCTCTCCACAGATGAAATCTAAGCTTCTAGGGTTTGCTGTTGTTCTCGGACATGAGTAGTTAGGCCAGGGATGGCCTGCAAGGCGGGAGACTCTGCCGAATCCATGGACTTGGCAACTTGTTGTGCTGGAGGTGGACCCTTGGCCTGGTGCAGGATTGGTACGGCCCTCCGGTCGGACCCGGAGAGCTCCTGCCACTAGGAGGCAGAGCACAGGATGCGACAGAGGCTAGCTGGAGCTTCGCCAATAGCAACCCGGGGTACCCTCAGGTTGAACCCTTGGTTACCCGGGCCGCCTGGTCTTAGGTGGGCCTCACAGGGTCTCCTAGAGAGGAAGGGTGCGCAGTCGATGTCCAAGCAAGAATGTCCAGAGGTCGCAGGAGGCCATAAGAGAGTGTCTAAGTGGATAGCGAGGATCAAGGCCAGAGAATCAGTCCAGAAAGGTCAGCTGAAACAGGAGTCAGTACCTGTAGTCAATCTGGGAGTAGTCAGGTCAGGCAGAGGTCAAATTCCAGGCAGTGATCAGCAGTAGTCAGTAGACAGGCAGAGGTCGGTTCCAGGCAGCAATCAGGAGTAGTCAGTGCTTTCTTAGCAAATCACTCTGATCAGATTTTCTCCAATACACAGAAAGAAATTCCAAAGCAACAGCATATCCAGTAAATCATTGTGAGTATATATGAGGTATGACAGGATGAGTATATGTTAGAGCTCTGACTAAAGACTTGAAAACATAAAAATGGAAGGTTATATTAACCTGAAATTACACTTAAAAATGTTCATTGGGGTGGAACTGGGGTCAGATCAAAGAGTTTTAAAAGGCTAGTGTCATGATCACTTGTGAGAAAATTGGCACTGTCCCTTTAAAATCCACTTTTGCTTGCAAATAGGCAAAGGGCTCTTGAAGTTTTATTTTTCATGATATGCAATAAAGTATGAAGAGAAGAGATTTGTCCAAATATATTGCTTATTCATCCAAAAGCAGGAAAAATGAGTTTGGACACCTCAAAATTACTTCCATAAATGAGAATGAGGGCTATATAATTGCAACAGGGCTCCTGAAGGAGGTATAAATCCATTTGAATTCTTGAGCAGGCGAATGTGAATAAAAGACACATGTGTTTGGGTGAATTGGTGGCATGGAGTTTCAGTGGTGACACCCTACCTGCCTACTCCTCTATAGCTTTTTCTGAACAGTGCCTATTATCTTTTGGACCATGCCAAATATCTCTCAAATAAATGCTTTTACAATGGCTGCTTTTTTTGTAAAACCTGAATATCCGCTACTAATGGTTCTCCAGAAGTCAAAACAACTTTGGATATACCTTTGTGAATAACATTTTCAGAGATAAAATAAAATTTAATTATTACTTTAGCCTTTTACTAACGATGTCTCTTTTCTCAATCTCTTTTTCTATCACTGTTTATTTAACAGAAGCATAATGGAGCATTTGCTTTATCCCAATAGATGTTTACTATGCATACTTTGTTTTAAAGTAAGAATACCAGCTGTTACTTTAATTCTGTATAAATCCACTGCCAGTTCCTTATGCTATGGGTCCTATTATAGACTTTTGTAAACTGGGATAAATTAGTTTGATGATAAGGAGTCCCACAGTATGTGTTCCCAATTTTATAGACACTTTTCTTATGTTATGGGTCAGTGCTTTGTTTAATATCCAAAGTGTCTCCCTGGGTAGCTTAACCGAAAAGCCATATGGCATTCAATAAAACAGAAAATTAAAGCAGTATTAAATTCTACCAAGTTGACATACTTGTCTAATCCTCCAATTCTAAAGAGGTGCCATGCTATATATCTTCAAATACAGCAACTTTAGAAAGATTTTTCTTAATAAGAATAGATCTTAAATATTAATTAAGTAGTTAGAAGAGCTTGCCAAATGGCTCCAGATACTATTGCAAAAAGCAAAACAAAAACAAATTATAACCAAATGAACTTGGTTATCTTTCTAGACATAACATAGAAGTTAACTGATATAGCATTAAGATGCAGATATGATGTAAAGTGTACACAGGAAAGCCAGTTTAAATGACATTTCCGTGTTCACTATGGGGCGGATTTTAAAAGCCCTGCTCGCGTAAATCCACCAGGATTTACGTGAGCAGGGCCTTGCGCGCCGGCGCGCCTATTTTCCATAGGCCTGCCGGCGCGCGCAGAGCCCCGGGACTCGCGTAAGTCCCGTGGTTTTTCGAGGGGGGCGTGTCGGGGGCGTGTTGGGGGTGGGGCCGATCGGCGCGGCAGGCCCGGGGGCGTGGTTTCGGCCCTGGGCGGTCCGGGGGCATGGCCGCACCCTCCGGAACCGCCCCCAGGTCGCGTCTCGGCGCGCTAGCGGCCCGCTGGTGCGCGGGGATTTACTTCTCCCTCCGGGAGGCGTAAATCCCCCGACAAAGGTAGGGGGGGGTTTAGATAGGGCCGGGGGGTGGGTTAGATAGAGGAAGGGAGGGGAAGGTGAGGGGAGGGCGAAAGCGAGTTCCCTCCGAGGACCCTCCGAGGACCCTCCGATTTCGGAGCGGCCTTGGAGGGAACGGAGGCAGGCTGCGCGGCTTGGCGCGCGCCGGCTGCACAAAATCGGCAGCCTTGCGTGCGCCGATCCTGGATTTTAGCAGATACGCGCGGCTAAACGCGCGTATCTACTAAAATCCAGCGTACGTTTGTTGGCGCCTGGTGCGCCAACAAAAGTACGCGAAGGCGCCCTTTTTTAAAATCTACCCCTATGTACCTAAGAAGTGCAATTTTATCCACTCCCAGGCTGTATCAAATATTAATTTCTGCAGAAGCAGACCAAATTGATCAATAAAATACAGCAGAGTAGGAACCAAGTGAAAAGAACTTTCTGTCAGAACTGCTTAGACTTATCTTTTCTTCAAAGCAAAATCAATTTTGTCAGATAATCTATCACTGTTTTTCACTAGTCCTCAGAATAATGATTTGTATTCCTATAACCCAGACTCCAGTTCAATAAGCTTGTCATTCTCTGCAAAATAACCCAATCCATCCTGAAGACCAGAAATCAAATTTCAGTGCAGTTCATGATATTACCTTTTTCTGCATTTGCATGCACACAGGTGTGAAGGAATAGTCTCCTGGCAATGAGTAATTCATTAGGCTTACTGCACTGTGCATTGAAGAATATGTGAAAATCAATGGACCAACCTGTGGATTAAGAGAGGTTGACCCCAGTCCTACAGCTGATCAAGGAAGACTACAATGTACTAGTTTATCTAAATAATAATTTTCTTTTAATGAAATGGTGAGGACAAAAATTGAATTTTAACCTGTAGATTTGTAAGCCTCACTCACATGTGTTGATGGGTTTTCTTTAGAAAGAAATGTTGGTATTGATTCTTGAAATGTGACACCATGAAATGTATCACCTATTAGTTTCACCTCTTCTTGTCCTTAGTGGGTTGCTAATGCATTCTTAAGATATTTCTGATGTTTTAGTAAAATGTTTTTATTGTGACTTAAAATATTACACATTTCTTTTTTTTTTTTTTCATTTTTCCCTACTTCCTGAAGCAAGGGAGGCTTATGTAATTATCCTGTCTGTGTTTCTGTCTCTAATAATAACTTTTTTATTTGGTGTGCTTTCAGCACCAAATTTTCAGGGATCATCAGGGAAGCCAAGAGGAGTCAGAGATATTATTTTTCATATTCATCTATTTCACAAATAGACATGTCCAACTGTAATCCCCTTTGCATCCATACCAAATTTTCAGGATATGTCAAGGTAGGGAGGATAAGGATTCTGACAGATCCATGCACAAATATGCCACCTAATAGCTTTAGGATTTCCATCTATATATTGATGCAAAGATTAGTGGAGCAGGAAACACCCATTCATGGTCTGTCTCAAGAAATAGAAATAGATATGCAATACACCCTGGAACATCATGATTGGGCAGTCATGAGGTAGCCAATACAAATCCTGAAGCCCTTCAAGGATGCCACAGAGGACATGAGTTCCAGAAGCAACACCATGGGTGGGGTCAGCCCTCTAATAATTTGGAGAAAAAGTTAAAGGGCTTCCATCAGCAAGAGGAAATGAGGGCAGAACATAAGAACATAAGAAGTTGACATACTGAGTCAGACTAAGGGTCCATCAAGCCCAGCATCATGTTTCCATCAGTGGCCAAGCCAGAATACAATCACCTGGCAAGTACCCAAACCTAAAATAGATCCCATGCTACTAATGCCAGTAATATCAGTGGCTATTCCCTAAGGGGTAGATTTTCAGAGCCCTGCTCGCCTAAATCCGCCCAAAACCGGGCGGATTTAGGCGAGCAGGGCCCTGCGCGCCGGTAAGCCTATTTTACATAGGCCTACCGGCGCGCGCAGACCCCGGGACTCGCGTACGTCCCGGGGTTTTCGGAGGGGGGGCGAGTCGGGGGCGTGTCGGGGGGGCGGGCCCGGTCGTCGCGGCGTTTCGGGGGCGTGTCGGCAGCGTTTTGGGGGCGGGTACGGGGCGTGGCTACGGCCCGGGGGCGTGGCCGCGCCCTCCGTACCCGCCCCCAGGTCGCGGCCCGGCGCGCAGCAGGCCCGCTGGCGCGCGGGGATTTACGTCTCCCTCCGGGAGGCGTAAATCCCCCGACAAAGGTAAGGGGGGGTGTAGACAGGGCCGGGTGGGTGGGTAGGTAGGGGAAGGGAGGGTAAGGTGAGGGGAGGGCAAAGGAAAGTTCCCTCCGAGGCCGCTCCGATTTCGGAGCGGCCTTGGAGGGAACGGGGGGAGGCAGCGCGGCTCGGCGCGCGCAGGCTATACAAAATCGATAGCCTTGCGCGCGCCGATCCAGGATTTTAGTGGATACGCGCGGCTCCGCGCGTATCTACTAAAATCCAGCGTACTTTTGCTTGAGTCTGATGCGCAAGCAAAAGTAGGCTGATCGCGCTTCTTTTAAAATCTACCCCTAAGTCGATATGTTTAATAGCAGGTTATGGACTTCTTCGGGAAATTATCCAAACCTTTTATAAACCCAGCTACACTAACTGCACTATCCACATCCTCTGGCAAAGAATTCTAGAGCTTAATTGTGCATTGAGTGAAAAATAAATTTCCCCAATTAGTTTTAAATGTGCTGCTTGCTCACTTCATGGCATGCCCCCTAGACCTTCTATTATCTGAAAGAGTAAATAACCGATTCACATTTACCTGTTCTAGTCCTTTCATGGTTTTATAGATCTCTATCATATTCCCCTCAGTCATCTCTTCTCTAAGCTGAACAGCCCTAACCTCTATAGCCTTTCCTCATAGGGGAGCCATTCCATCCCCTTTATCATTTGGTTGCCCTTCTATGTACCTTCTCCAGTGCAACTATATCTTTCTTGAGTCATGTGGCATCAAGTTGCCTATGGTACTATAAAAGGCCTGGCAGGTAGGAATGTATCAGCAAGACCCCTATGATGATATAAGGAGCCCAGTAGGAAGGCAGATCTGTAACAGTAAGAACCCTGAGATGGTGTAAGGGGAATGGCAGGCAGACAGGACAGTAGCATCAAGACCCCTGTGGTTGCATAAATTGTGCTCTACTACCACTGAGTTTGAATGGTATATTTCAGATATGTTTGTTAAATTTACATACAGGAGATAACTCCCATCAGTGATTAGGAAAGTATATAAAAGAGCATGTTGATCCCAGAGAGAATTATTACTTCAATCTAGAACATGTGAAGACAGCGCTCATTTAGTTTGTGTGTTACTAGAATCTCTGCAGATTTATAGTGTACAGTGGAGCATTAAAAATAGTGGTCTATTTTACAATTGCACTCAGTGGAGAGTGTCTGTGTGCAACTGGCAAAACTTAAAGTTGACAAAGTAATGGGGCAGGATGGAATGCACCATAGGATACTAAGGAAACCCAGAGATGTCATTGAGGGTTTGCTAAAGTATCTGTTCAATTGATGTTTGGAGTCGGGCATGGTCCTGTAGGACTGGAGAAGGGAGGATGTGGTCCCTCTTCATAAAATTTATAAAAGGAGGTTGAAAACTACAGGTTGGTTAGCCTTACCTCAGTGGTGGGAAAATTAATAGAGACTCTTCAGAAGGAAATGATAATGGACTACCTACAATCCAACAGATTGCGAGATTCCAGGCAGAATGGTATTACCATGGGCAAATCATGTCATTCAAATCTTATTGATGTCTTTGATTGGCTGACTAGAAAATTAGATCAAGGACATTCATTGGATGTGCTTTACTTGTCTTCAGCAAGGCTTTAGATACTGTCCCACATAGGAGGCTCATTAATATATTGACTAGTCTGGGGATGGGTTCCAAATTAGTAGCATGGGTTAGAAACGTTGAGAGAGAAGACAGAGAGTTAATGCAAATGGAATTCATTCTTAGGAGAGAAGGGTGATAAATGGAGTGCCTCAGGCAGGGGCGGATTGACCTATCGGGGGATCGGGCTTCCCCCGATGGGCCGGTCACTCCTGTCATGTGATTTATTTTTTTTTTTTTGTATTATAAAATTTCCAACCAAAGTATTTGGAGGTGCTGCGAGCAATGGTATCCCGAGGGGAGCCAATGCCCCCGGGCGCAAGGAGGCTCATGCGGCCGCTGAGCAGCAACACGTATATAGCAGGCAGATCGGCAGGGCCGTGGTGAGGCTCACGTCACCACGACCCGAAGAAAAAGATCACGTTTAAATGCGCTGATGCTCCTCCTCCTTCCTTCCTGTGCGGCCCCGGAAGTAAACATTGCC